>NC_134403.1:185089147-185419147 GCF_038048845.1 Mixophyes fleayi
GTTAGCTGTGCAGAGACGAGAAAAAATGAATCCCTCTGCAAGGTATACAATTCCCTTCTCTTGGAGAAACTTTCCAAGCTGTTCCCTGAAGAATATAAAAAGACAACATGGGTGGATATATTGGGCTGTCTTGGAGCATTTCAAGGAAACGAATGCTAATAATTCTCTTATTTCCTCTTCAAACTTCATGATAGCCATCAAGAATAAGATGTATCCAAGCAGTATGAAAAGAGATGGTGGGCAACACATGATTCAAACAATGTAAGTGAATGCAATAAACAAAGTTTATTGAAATGCCTGAAGGGTGTTCAGGTCTTCCGTCAAAACTGAGCCGCAGCAGAGAAGGTCACGTCCAGTAGATAAAAAGTAGGAGCAATATGACTTGGGCTGTTCTGTGCAATGTACCTTGCTTTCCCAGTTACCAGGAAATTATCCAGGTATGGCCACACAAGGATTCCTTGCTTTCTGAGCCTGAGAGCCACTTGCACCTTGGTGAAGATTCTAGGAACTCTTCACAAACCGAAGAATACAAGACAGGTGAACTGACAGTGGATACACATTATGAAGAATCTGTGATATTAAGTTGCGACAGGAATATGGAGTAAAGATTTTTGTACTTGCCACAAAAAAATCTCATAATACAGTTCGGTGACACTGCTGACCATGGGGTATAGAAGGCGCTGTGGGGAGTAAGGCACTAAAAAAAAAAAAAAACTTGTCTAGCCTGCTACCTTCCCCTCTATCCAGATATATTAGTTTATTTAACTAACCAAACAACAAGAGAGGGCGAAACACAACCAACAGAACATTCAATAGAACAGTCAGAACAAAAAAGGGTGGGAGCACAGTGTCCTCCAACTGTGTTAAGAGAAAGATTTTACAGTAAGTACAAAAATCTTATTTCTCTTGCATATAGAGTTGGGGAACACTGCTGATCATGGGGATATTCCAAAGCTGCCCCTTTAGGTGGGTATGTTCAGGCTGAGCTGCATGTAAAACTTTATGGACAAAATTGGTGTCTTTTAAGCAAAGACATGAAATTGGTAGAATCTGGTGAACGTGTGGTTGGAAGACAAGGTAGCTGTCCGACAACTGCTCGACCGAGGCTCTGTACTGCGCCGTCCAGGAGGCACTGACCAATCTGGTGGAGTGAGTAGTAAGACCGTCAGGAATTGGAGATCCTTCAGAGACATATGCCTGAAGAAGGGTAGCCATAATACATCTGGCTATCGTCTTGTTTCGTGGCTGACTAAAGACAAACTTCCAAGTTAGGAGTTTTAGTGAAACTGACTTCAGCGGCTCAAATGGCAGTTTCTACAAAGCTTTGAGAACCAGGTTGAGATCCCATGGCAGCACTGGGGAAGCAAAAGTTGGCTGCACATGGAAGAAGCCCTGTAGAAATGTGTGCACGTCTGGCAACAAAGCCAATTGCCTCTGGAAATAAACAAACACTGCGGAAACCTGAACTTTGAGGGACGCCAGATGCAAACCCTTATCTAGACCATCCTAAACACACTCTAGCTAACCTGAAGATGCTGAAAACTTTTTTTCTTCTCACACCAACCAATGGTAGTTAATAGAAGACGTTGGTTTTCTGGCTTTGATCATCGTCTGAATAACCTTATCCGACAGACCTTTCCTCCAAAGAACCAAGATCGCAACCTCCAGGCCGTCAAAGCTGATCTTGCCAGGTACTGATGAAAATACGGACCCTGGCTGAGTAGATCCTCCCTGTCCAGAGGCAAAAACGCCTTCTGGGACCTTGTGACAGCCCTAGGCTGTTGTTCCGACACCTTGAAGGCAGATGGCTGCTGATCCAGCATGTGGCTGCAAGGTGTCCACTGTCGGACACAGATGTGACCGAAGGAGAGGAGCCAAATCCGCTTTTAGCAGGAGGAAAATTGGATTTTTATACTTAAATCTCTTTTTCTTAGTCCATTGGGGGACACCGGGGACATCCCAAAGCTGCCTCACGGGAGGGAACGCTCTGAAGAAATGGCACAAAGCACCTTTCACCCAAAACTTGCATTCTTGGATGCAAACACATTAAACTTGTAAAACTTAGTGAATGTGTGTACATTTGACCACGTGGCTGCTTTACACAGCTGTTCACTGGAGGCACCATGGCGGGCCGCCCAGAAAGCAGTTACAGACCTTGTAGAGTGCGCCCGGAGATTATCTGGGACAGGCTCCCCAGCCCCACTATAAGCTTGATGGATAACAGCCATAATCCACCTAGCAATAGTCACTTTAGAAGCTGGCCAGCCTCTTTTGTAAGCATCATAGAGAATCAAAAGATCTTCAGTTTTGCGCAGTTTGAGACCTTTTCAAATAAATGCGCAAGGCTCGGATAACATCGAGATAATGAATAGAATTATCGTTATCTGAAGATGAGGAATCAGTCAGGGCAGGAATGACAATGTCCTGATTTAGATGAAATCTAGACACGACCTTAGGAAGGAAAGAGGGCCTCCTTTCGAAGAACTGCCCTGTCTTTATGAAAAACAAGAGGAGACTTGCAAGATAAAGCAGTAAGCTCTGAAACTCTGCGTGCTGTAGAAATGGCCAAAAGGAAAACCGTTTTCCAGGTTAGAAATATGAAATCCACTGTATTCAAAGGTTCAAAAGGCGGATGCTGTAAAGCATTCAACACCAAATTTAAATCCCATGGAGGTACCGGAGGAACATATGGAGGTTGTACATGGAGAACTCCCTGAATGAAAGTTTGCACATCGGGTATGACAGCAAGCTTTCTTTGAAAGAAGACCGAAACAGCTGACACCTGACCTTTAAGAGAACTAAGACGCAAACCTGCATCCAACCCGTCCTGCAAGAACCGAAGTAACCTGGCCAAGCGAAAAGAAGACGTAGGATATTCCATCTTTTCACACCAGCCAATATATGCTTTCCAGACTCGATGATAGATTTTTGCAGAGGCTGGATTCCGAGCACTAAGCATGGTTTGCAACACACGTTCGGAAAAACCATTAGCTCTTAGGATCATGGCTTCAGCAGCCACGCTGTTAAAGCCAGAAGTTGTAAACCTGGATGACAAAAGGTACTTTAAAGTTAATAGGTCTGGGCGTGGCGGCAAGTTAATAGGTCTGGGCGTGGCGGCAAGTTAATAGGTCTGGGCGTGGCGGCAAGTTAATAGGTCTGGGCGTGGCGGCAAGTTAATAGGTCTGGGCGTTGCGGCAAGTTAATAGGTCTGGGCGTGGCGGCAAGTTAATAGGTCTGGGCGTGGCGGCAAGTTAATAGGTCTGGGCGTGGCGGCAAGTTAATAGGTCTGGGCGTGGCGGCAACCGCCACGACCAAGCTCCTGCCAAGGAGAGCACGTCAGTGTACCAGGACCACCGTGGCAAATCCAGCGTTACTAGAACTGGAACACCCTCTCGCTTTACCTTTTTAACACACTTGGGAGCATGGCTATCGGTGGAGAAAGGTATACTAAGCGGTACCTCAAAGGGACAGATATCGCGACAGCCAGAGGATCTCTTGTACGGGAGCAGAAGAGGGGGACCTTGTGGATGAACCGGGATGCCATCATGTCGACATCCGGCTGACCCCACCGTTCCACCAACTGACGAAACACCTCCGGATGGAAGGACCATTCGCCCGGATGCAGTCTGCCTGCTTAGAAAGTCTGCTTGCCAATTCTCTATTCCGGGAATAAAGATTGCGATGAGTGCCGAAACGTGAACCTCTTCCCACTGAAATATCTTGGCGAGATTCTGTTTGTGTAACCACCAAAGAAGCGACTGACACGTCTGCGGAGACAAGCGGAATACCTGGCTCGCCAGATTCAGATGGGATTTGTTCCACTGCAATAGAAGTTCCAACTGGAACTGCCGTGCATGAAACTGAGCAAACTGGAGCGCCTCGAAAGTCGATACTATCTTGCCCAGAACTCTCATGGCGAAACGTATCGAAGTCCTCCTTGTAGCCAGCAGAGATTTCACCATCTTCTGCAAAGCTAGAATCTTGTCCTGGGGTAAGAACACCAGTCGTTGTTGGGTGTCGAATAAAAGACCCAAAAGATCATCTGCTGGGATGGGATCAACTTGGACTTCTAGAAGTTGAGAATCCAACCGTGAGACTCTAGGGTGTGGATTACAACTCGGATATGCGACAGAAGCACCTCTGGAGAATCTGTCTTTAAAAAAAAGATCGTCCAGGTAAGGGATGATTGTAATCCCCTTGGACCTTCGCAGAGCAGCCATGTCCACCATGATCTTGGTAAAGATACGTGAGGCCGTGGCCAGACCAAAGGGAAGAACCTGAAATTTGAAGTGCTCTGATCGAACCGCAAACCTCAAAAGGGGATTGATGACCTTTCCAGATAGGCACATGGAGATGGCTATAGACATCAAGGATGCCTATAGCCACCATAAATTCTCCTTGTTCCATGTCGTGAATGACAAAGCACAAAGACTCCATCTTGAAGCTGGGCATTCAGACCTGGGCGTCCAAAGACTTCAGATTTAGAATTGGTCTGAATGAGCCGCCTGGTGTTGACACGAGAAAAAGGTTGAAATAAAAACCCCAAACTCTGAGAATCTGGCACCGGAACAATCAGAAGAAAGGAGGGATTAAACTATTTCTCGTAAAGCCAGTCGTTTTCGTGGACAAGTGGGAAGACCGGTGGCCTGGGAGGAAGACTGAGCAGATCGATCTTGTATGCTCGATCCAAAAACCCCCGAGCCCAGACATCGGTGGTAGACTGAAACCACCGATCCCTGAACAAGAGAAGACGGGCTCCCACCACTAGCGACAGCGGAGAAGCAAAATGCCCGTCATGCGGACTGCTTGTCTGCAGGTTGTGCTGGGAGAGGGGTTTCACTTACGTGCTGCCATCCCTCCTGACGCAGTTAACTTGCAACTGTGCCCAGCTCCTAGGAGGGTATTTGAATGTTGGGAGAAGGGGGCTGGCAAAGGAGGCACCTCCATGCTGTGCACTGCACTATCACATTCCCGGCTGGTCGGCACGCTCTTGGAGTGTTTTCTTTCAAAACAACTGCCAGAGAGGAAGGAAGAGGCAGGGTTTACTGCACCTGGACCCTCCATAACCTTGAAGCCAGCAGCCGGGGATAGCGATGACTGACAGTTGCCTACGCGGCTCTGTGAGCCGCCGGCTGTCCGGACAAGAAACACAAGTCTCCGATTAATGTATTAAACACAAAAAACAAACAAACAAACAGAATTCGGCAGCCCAGACACAGCCTGTTCACCGGGCACTTAAACTAAGGCTGAGACAGGATGTGGGATATAGAGGGGAAGGAGCTAGGGCTTAGTTAAACAGAAGTTTAAAGTGCCAGGTCGCCCTGTCCCTACTCTATACCCCAATGTCCCCGGTGTCCCCCAAAGGAAGACAGAGAAAGAAACAATCGTAAGCCCCTGCAACCACAAATGCATTGCCATGACTGCCTTCACCTTTGTGAATACCTGTAGCCATGTCAAAGGGAAGAGCCCGGAACTTAAAATGGTCCTGCTCCACTGCAAACCTCAAAAGGTTGCGATGGCCTGGCCAGATGGGTATATGGGAGAAACGCATCCTTGATATCCAGAGACATGAAAACTCGTCCCTCTCCATGGAATTTATGACCGAACAGATGTATTCCATCTGGAAATTTGGGCAACTGGGTGTTATGCGGAATGTTTTTTCCCAGGTTTGGACATCAGATGACATCCTGTCCAATCCTGTCTCCCCCTCTTGGCTGCCCCACGCAGGACAGCGGTGTTACCTCTCGAAAATGCACCTATGGTGCTACCGACAAAGCAAAACCGCCAAGTCCCATGGCTCTGGGCACGACCACTGGAAGAAAGGAACTCTTACCCCCAGTGGCCTGAGAAATGTATGTTTCCAAGGCTTGCACAAAACACAGCCATCATAGGGCAGGGCCTCCAGAGCTCTCTTGGATTGGGCGTCCGCCTCCCAGGAACTGACCAAAAGTGTACATCTGGCCGCCACTGCTAGGGATGAAGTCCTGAAAAGACCTTGTCCTGCAGCCCACAGAAATTCGGCAGCCTTTAATATGATCTGCTAGTGGAAACAAATCTCTGGCCACCCATGACGGGACGCCGTCGCTCAAGGTGAGAGCCCATTTTTCCACAGCCATGATTACCCAAGCCACCGCCATAATGGGGCATAGGGAAGAACCAGATGCTAAGTGGAATTTAGAATCCCCACACAATTCTCGTCTGTGCTGTCCCTTAATGAAGCGACACTCTCTATGGGAATTACAGTGGACCTTGCCAAATGTGCAATTCGAGCATCTACACTGGGGTGAGTCTCCCAAGAGGCAACCTCCATTTCTGAAAAGGGGTAGTACAGGCGATACTAGGTATCTGAAACAGATTATCAGGTTTAAGCCTGGCTTCCTCTGAAATTTCCAACTGGGGGGGAGGGGGGAGACAGAAAATATTCAGTTCTCTTCTTCATCCTCTTAAACATGGACACCTGGGGTGCTGGCTGCTTAACTTTGGAGATATAAAGGACCTGTCTAAACGCCAGAATCAGGTACACCGTCCGCTGGAGGAATCATCCTCCCAGACTGCTAGATCCTCCAGATCTGACTCATCCTGTACTTTTCCATAGAGCTGTATAGATGAGTCAGTATCAGAGTCCCCCCTGTCTTAAACCAGGGTATGACCTAAGCACTTACATTGTCTGTCCGGAGACGAGGTCTAGAACATTTTCTCCAGTGAGAAAAAGACACCGACTAGTCTCTGCTAAATTTGGAAAAGTCAGTCCCATCCAGGGAGGCTACCGAGTTGCCCCAGATACATCAGATACCATCCGAGATGCCTATCCCAAAGGAAGGCAAGTACTGCGAGACCAGGTAAGAGGAGATAAAGATATCAGTACTTAACTTCCCTGAACATGTAGTGTCGCTCTTATGCTCCGTAATGGTCAGTACCAGCTCTCTGGCACAGGCCAGCTCCACTGTGTCATCTGCACCACCAGCTGAACGCTGGCTAAGGTCCTCAAGCCCAAAAGCTGTACACAGGCTGTCGAGGTTTGACCGTCTACTTTAGACTGGCACCTGGAACAGGTGAAATATATTACTGAGGCACCTACAACAGCTTTGGACATGGAACTTATCCCTCTTTCCTGACATTGCAAAAGAAGAAAGAAGGGGAGGTAATAAAAAAAAACACCCTGCAGAAAACAGTCTAAAGAAGAGAGTGATCTGTTTTTGCAACCTGACGGGATGATCTTGAATAGAGTCACCAAGAAGACTTTTGTCCCAGCTTCCTTTCCTCTTTCCTGAAGGAATGATGATTTTTTTTGGCTGTGTTGCATTGGGCGAGGAAACGCTGTTTCCTTAACCTATAGTGTTGTGCTTCCTTGAAGTGCTGGCGAGAAGAGGAATGATCAGATTTACCTCTGTTTAACTTCTGGATCATCTAGTTTATTTCCAAATAGAAAATTTCTTCCAAAGGAAATCGCACCAAACCGATTCTTTGATTGCAGATCAAAGAATCAGTCAGAGAGCTCTCCTGGCAGCCACTGTTGAAGCCATAATTCTAGCTGAAAGAGTAGGAGTGTCCCAGTGACACTTCACAAAATAATTCAATACATTTTCTCATTAGGTCAGTGCTCTTAAACAAATTCTTCCCATTAATTTTCTGTGACACAACCTTATATTCCAAGTGCCACACCACACATGAGCATGATTCGCATGGAGACAAAGTATTTTGAAGCAGGTTTTCAATTTCCTTTCCATGTAATCTTTCAGCAGCGCCCCATTTTCCAGAGAGATGATGGTTCTGGCTGAAAGGGTGGATGCTGCTGCAACCAAATTAGAAACCGCACATTACTTCGTATCTTCCTCATCCTGAAAAGGACAAACCGTTAAGTCTTTTAAAATTAAGCAGTCGCCTGCCCATCTGCTCCATCTTTAAGAATGAGATCCTTAATAACCTTGTGTACTAGAAACACCCTGGGCTTCAGGTGATGATCCTCAAATAGGGAATCCTTTAGAGAGACATGGCCTGGGGTATTATCCATTCCATAGTCTTATTAATGTATTTAATGAGACAAACAAGTGGGTTAGAAAACCTAGGGTCTACCACAATTTCTTCTGACTTATTGTTAGAAGATCAATCAAGATCAATGAGTGAAGCTACAGACTCGCAGGAATGTAGGGACCAGGCTGAACATCTTTCAGGGCTATACTCCATGTGATCTGTATCTCTTTAGACCTTGCACTGCATAAAAATCATCCTTCATGACATAAGTGTCAGGCACTGATCACACTACCAATAAAATTAACTGCTCAAGACATTCAGGAGACTGGTCCATTGCACACAGCTCCCTCATAACCTTCTGACAACAGTTTATCATATGAAGCGCAGACGTAGTTCCTTCCTTCAACGGAAAAGAGATCTGAAAAGGGAAAAAGGATCATTCACTAAGTATTAAAAACAGAGACTAGCACCCCTATATAGGGGGATCACCTACAATGGGTGTGCTTTGGCCTTTTGGAGGTGGGTTCAGGCTCCATGAGGGCAGGCTGTGTCCCAGAAGATCCACCTTGAAGCTTTAGCTCACTGCAGGAAAAAAAGAATGCTAGACTGCAGAAAGACCTGCCCACCGGTTTCCACAGTGTGTAACCTGGAATGGACATCACCAGTGTGCTGGAAAAGAGTTCACAATGACTGTGGCCACAAAAGAAAAAAAAAAGGAAAAAAGAAAAAAGAAGGGCCCATTCGCTAACCTCATGCTTTCATCAGAAAGTAACAACTAGCGTCACCAGGGAGCCACCTGTGTCCCTGTTGCACTCCCAGTGGTGAGTCACAGGTAAGCCTCTTGGTGAAAACCTCAAAAAATGCTCTAACACTGCCCTAATTCACCTTAAGAGACAAGTTTAAAGACCCCAAGTGAAGGAGGGGTCACATTATATATCTTCTGCATGGGTGTCTTTTCTTGTGTCTACTCAGATGACTAGGGAGCCATTTCTGATCGCAAGAAAAACCTGGCGCTAAAATATATAATTCACACCATAAAGGTGAGTATCAACCGCAGCTGTACTGAGGGTGATGTGTACACCCCCGCAAAAAAATGTTTTATTTTAAATTTTAAATTATTTACATTGCTATTTAACCCTATGGAGAATACAGCAAACACAAGAGAGCTTAATTGGACACTTTAGGTCTAGGGGACTTTTGCTAATCAGAATGGGACTGTAAACATGTTGAACAGGTAGTGAGGCAAAAGGTTAAAGAGACAGGAACTTTAAGTAATGTGGTTAAAAGATCAAAATACCAAGCTTCCATATACTATCCTCTCTACTTACATGGTCTCTTCATCAATATCATTTTCTTCTGTATTGCTGGTGGCAGTGGAGCTGGCAGACGAACAGCTGCCCTCTAAATGGTTCACTTCATCATCCCCAACCAGGTCTACATCCAAGTCTCCATCAGAGAGATCCTGCTGCTAACACAAACACTCCATTAATGGACAGTGGTGTCAGATAAATACCAAAAATGTTTTAAAGGTAAACTACAAATTATTAGTAAACCATTATATGCACATATATGTGAAAATTTTATTTAAGCCAGAAGGATTTGAAATTAAGTGTTAAATGGGTTTTCTATTTATTACTAGTAAATTCCCTCACTTCCTTATATTATTACTTTGGTGAAAGTCACAGACAGAAGACAGCTTTCATTAACAAAGCTGTGTTAGATCTCTCCCGATACAGGGTCGGGTAAACTGCGCCTACAGCAGAGGTCAGACTATATGCGAATGCCAGGACCCTTCTAATAATAGCACATGCTGTAAGTCCCAAAGAAGGGATCCCTAACAAAAAAAATAAAGGCAGAGGTTGTACAAGAAACATTAAAAATATGAAAGTCCCAGCAGTCATTGTATTCAGCAGATTCCCAGGGAATCAAAGCCCAACAGAACGTAATTGGGCTGGTATAAATGCCCTGCACAGTGTATTAAACCAGAAATTATGTAACAGTTGAAGAATCTTCACCTATGATATGATTCCCAAGCCATTTCATTCTTTGTTCAAAGTATCTCCCATCCTCACTGCCACATGGCACCATTAGCTATTTTGCATGTGTTTGGAAGACCCCATACCCAAATTGGGTAATAAGGCTGTTAGCTGGAACTCAACTACAGGTGTAATTTACATGTCTATGCTGAACAAACACAGACATAAAAGGGAGATGGGACACTGGGTAACAAACTTGTTTTCAATGTTGGACACAGGCACTTCTTAGCTATCTAAGCCCTGAAATAGACTACACTGCCAAGGGGACACAAGGGTTTAAGTATATTTTTGCAAGTATTTCTTCTATATTTCTATACGCTCACCGACAATATAGTTTACAACTATCTGCACTTTATTACTGCTTTAATGTGAATGCCACTGCTGTACTGAAGAGTACATTTATATCTGAACTATAATACAGTTATCCTGAGGTACATTTTTTTTATAAGCTATATTGCTGTACTGAAGTAACTGCTACAAAACAGTTATCCTCAATTATCTTGAATCATATATACTGTACTACTATACTTCACTGTTACTGATATCTATTAGAACTATTTCTTGGAATACCACAGAGGGAACGTGAATAAAGTTATGTGCATAGAGAACATATAGAGTAAGTAAAGGATAAAGGAAAGCATCAGAATTAGTTTAATAAAGTAACCTTGGTTACTATAGGACTAAATATAATATATATTCTGAACAGGTTTAGCTTTGGTATTGTTATTCTTTATTACTTGTATTGAATATTATAATAAATATATGTATAAGCAGCAAGTGCAACATATATTTAACAGTAAAATATTTTGATACTTATACATGTGGTGTTTATTGGTTATATGTATATACAATGAAATATCACCAAGATACAATAGGCATTAGATGAGTAATTCTGTAAGGCTTTAGCATGGCGAAAGGACTGAATAAGTGGGTTTTTTTTTGTTTTTGTTTTTTAAGGAAGAGTGCATAAAAGTATAGTTTTACAACGAGCATATCTAAAAACAGAATACAAAGTGTGCGCAATTAAGGTGTAATCGTGGGATCTTTTACAGTAGCATATAATATGCCAGTCATAACGCCCAGTAGGATATAATGAGTAATACAAATTTAGACGTTCAGTTTATGTTTAACCAAGCCCCACAAAAAAAGAAAGAGCGAAATTACTTCTTTCATCCACCTTGCTCGCAAGGGTTTGGAAGGAGCACATCCTCTACGAGGCCCTTCTGGAAGTACAAAAAGTTACTATGCTTTCGAGACTGTGTCCTATCAATATATATATAGATATTGCTCTGACCATGTACAGAGTATGAAGCCTTTTTTCTTCTTCATTTGTTGGATGTGTGCAGAGTGATTATAGAATTAACTTTTTATTAACCTGAAAGGAAGAAACTACCTTTGGTAGATAATCTGAGTTAGTTGTTAAAACCACCCTGTCTGTATAGATTTTCAGAAATGGTTCCACACACCATAGCGCATGAATGTCTCCAACTCGACGCGACAGGGCGATAGCCACCAAGGATAGAAGTTTCAGTGTGAGCCACTTGAGAAGAATGCTCTGTAATGGTTTGAATGGATCTGAAGCTATTGCATCCAGAACTGTATTGAGATACAAGCAAGCCAAGAACGGTTTTATTCTTGGCTGTTAGCTCTTCACTGCTTGGCAGATTTGAACAATAAGCTTTGGTGATGCCAGCTTGGCATCAAGCAGAATGCTAAGAGTGGATATTTGTACCTTTAATGCGGAAGGAACTAGTCCCTTAGCAAAGCCATCTTTCAGGAATTCTAAGATCACCGGAACACTTGCTATCATAGTATCGCTTGTCTCACCCTTTGCCCAGAAAATGAATCTTTGACAAACCATGCAGTGAGTCATAGAGGAATTCTTCCTTGCTTGGATTAAGAGGTCTACTACTTGGTCAGAAACACCTTGAAGTATTAAGAGCGAACGCTCAGTCGCCGGGCCATCAAACAAAGGGAGTCTGAGTCTGAATGTAGAAATGGACCTTGATATAGGAGGTCTGGTCTGATCGGCAATGGTCATGGTTGCCCCTGCAACATTCTCCTCACTACTGGAAACCACAGGCGACGAAGCTAACATGGAAGGATTGCCATCACTTCCGCCGCTTATATTCTTTACCTTCCTCAGCAGCTAAAAGATGATTGGAAAAGGAGGGAACACGTACCCTAGATCGAAGTCCCAAGCCATCGAAAGGGCGTCTATCCCAAGGAAATTGCTGTCCCTGTAACGGGAGTAAAACTGGGGTATCTTGGTATTGTCCCCAGTTGCCATAAGATCAACCTCGGGAATCCCAAACTTGTCACTTATTAGCTGAAAGACTTCCTTGTGCAAAGTTCATTCTCCTGGATGTACTTGGTGTTTGCTTAGATAGTCCGCCAGGATATTGTCCTTGCCTGCCACATGGAGGGCTAAAAAGCGATTTGAGGCTCTTCTCTGCTCATTAAGGTGGTCACTTCTGCCATCATTGCTCTGCTTTTTGTACCGCCTTGCTTGTTTATAAAGGCCACTACTGTCCTGTTGTCTGAGAATATTCTTAGGTGTTTTGGACCGTAGACAGGTCTGAAAGTGTCGGACCGCATCCATTACTGCCCTCATTTCAAGTATGTTCACCTGGAGAGGTCTCATCTTCCAGCCAGGTGCCCTGCTTTATCATTGCACCCATATAAGCTCCCCAGCCTATGGAACTGGCATCCGTCATGACAATCGTCCATTCTGGCTCAGAGAGCCACGCCTTGATTTTCTAGGCCAGGATGCTGCCACCAACCGAGGGAGTGTCTGGCCTTCTTTGGAGGGCTGAGCATAAAATCTAGCAATCCCACCTTCTGGTCCCATTGGGCATATAGACTTGACTGAAAGCTCCTCATGTGCCATCATGCCCACGGAAGGATGCATATAGTTGAAGAGGGCATTCCCAGAAGATAGAGGCAGTTTTGTGGTGAAGCTCATGTTCAAGTTTGAACTTTGTGTTCCAGGGACTGAAGTTTGTTCAGTCTTTCTTGTGAGAGGCATACTTTGTCCCGTTTTGTATCTATCTGTACCCCTAGAAACAGGAGTTGTTGTGAGGGTACCAGATGACTATTTGACGTGTTTATTAGCCATTTAGATAAAGAACGACTTGAGTTATAGCCTTTTGGGCCACCTTCTCTGACCACAATGTTATCTAGGTGCGACCATGAAGCTATGTCTCGCTGTCTGACCAGAACTATCAGGACCTTTGTAAAGGTTCTTTGAGACCTCAAGAGGCAAGTAAACTGGAAGTGCTTCCCCAGGACACAAAATCATATTAACTGCTGATTGTGGGTTGCGATGGAAATATGAAAATATGTATCCTTTAGATCTATCGATGCCAAGAAGTCCCTATTGTCTATTACCTTGAGGATGGAGTTGATAGATTCCACACGAAAATATTTTGCGTGTATAAAAGAAATTAAAGGACCGTCAGTCTAAAACAGTCCTGAAAGCTTCTGATGCCTTTTGGACTAGGAACAGTCTTGAGTAGAAGCCCATGCCTTCCTGGCTTGTCAGGACAGAAACAATAGCTTCTGTTTCCATTAGACTCCTGAGGCTGTCTTTTAGAGTATGTAACTCTATAAAGGACGTTGGGCTCAGTGATTGGACAAACCTGTTTCCTCTGTGGCCGAGTGTGAAATTCTGCAGTGTAACCTGTGAGCACCATGTCTAGGACTCACTGGTCTTTGGTGGTCTGTTTCCAAATCTACGCAAAACGAGCAATACCACCACTAAGTGAAATCAGAGACTGGATCTGTAGGCAACCAATAGGTATTCTGCTGTCTTTGATTACCCCTTCTCACCCTGAAGGGCCAAAATACCATGCCAAGGCAGTCGTTCGGCTGTCTGGAATACGGTCTTCCAGGCCTATAAGCCCGAGCTTCTCTATTTGTTGTCTATTGTTGTCTGGAGGAACTAAACTGGAAACGTCTCCCCCTTCTGTCTTGGGATAGACGAATAGCACTACCACTTGCTAGTCTTTGCCATTTCAAGGTATTTTTCTTTTTGGGGAGAAGTTGGATAATATGATGTAGAGTTATCAGATGGCTCTTTGCCTGGTGGTCTGCTGCCCAAGGCCGTAGCCAAAGCGCCCTTCTTGCCACAACTGCCAACATCAACCTCCTAGAAGAAACGGCAATATCCAATGAGGCTTCACACAAAAAATAAAAAATCAGTGCTCCTTTGCATAATTTCTAAAGATTTTAACAGATACAATTTGCTTATTCTGTCTTTAAAGTTGGTATGTAACATTCTAGCCAACAGTCTTAGGACTCTGGATACTGAGGCTATCACTACACCTGATATCGGAGTGACCCCAGAAGATATGTGCAGCCTTTTAAAAGATTTTCCATTTTCCTGTCAATTAGGTCTCTTAGTGAACCTCCATCATCCAATGGAAGAGTGGTTCTTGCAGACAGAGCCGTTATGGCAGAATCAACTTTAGGCACTGAGCACCAACTTTAACACTTCCTCATCTTGAAATTTTGCTTGATGATCAAGAAATAGCGCATCCTGCGGTCTATATTTATGTGTTTAAGGATCACATTAACTGTGTGTAGATTACATGTCCTAGGCTCTTCTTTAATTTCCTTCTCGCTATCAGATATGAATTCTAAGTTCCAAAAAGAGGTGATAGTCGAGGAGCCAAGTCTACCATCATTTACCACCTCTTCCTTTGGTGTTTTGCTCCTTTTTATCTCCTTCTCCGCAGGGCAGAATTCTTGCATTATCATCCATGAGAAGAATTGTTTAAAATGTTCTGGAGGCTGAGGGTTTTCCACAGGTTTGGGGGTACACAATACACAAAGTCCCAACATAGTGTTCAGATAACTGGTCATCACAGGCTGCACACACACACACACGTTTGTTAACTTTGCTTGACCTATTCACTTGCACAGGATCCATAAAGGTACAGTTTTAAAACAAAACTAGAGGTTATTAACTTACTAACAACTCTAAGTGAACAGATAACAAACACCCATACTAAGGGCTTACACCTTGGGGTGTACTTTGGCTTTTTTGGGGTGGGCTCCTGGTCCATCTGTGTAGGTATAACCAGTTTCTGGAGTCCAGAGGCTTAAATGCACCTGAAGCAAACCACTCTATGGGCGTTAGCTGCTTATAACGAGTCTCTGCAGTGATATCATCTTTTGCGAGTTAGAAATGCATTGAGCCATTAAGTGTACAAACACTGTTATTGCCCCCTTGTAAGGTGCCATGCCCTCTATTTCCAGCTTTATCTTTCTCTTCTCCGGGGTATTAGGCCGCCCACTGCATCTTTCCCTGCGCAGTGCATCCGTGCTTCTGTAGGAACCCACTGCGCATGCGCCCACTAGTGCCTCCCCTGCGCATGCGCCCACACAGCTTCACGGGAACCACAGCACGAGCCCATACAGGACGCTTCGTTCACCAGATCATCCAGCCGGACATGCATGCTTGTCCTAGAGGTGCATTTGGGGGAAGATTAGAGCCACTCACTGGCCGTTGCTCTGTTAAAGGAGGGAGGACAACTCGCCATCCGACTCCAGCTCTGCACAGGCCCCGCTACTGCTACCCTATTTCAGCCAGGAAGAGTCCAATGAAAAGCTAGGTCTAGATGTAGGTAAGCTCTGATAGAACAAAAACAAAAACACACTACACTTCCCTGCCTACACATACTGAGACAGGGAAAACAAAAAAAAGACATCAATATGGAGGAGAAACCAAATTATATACCCCCCGGGGAGGGGGAGGGGGGGTTCCATGTCTACAACTCAGCTACTCCATGGCAGTCCCCATAGTGAGGGCTGCCATGGAGTAGGAAAAAGTAATTAAAAATAAACAAATTTAACATTTCCCTGTTCCCTTTAAATGAACAATGGATAACAATCACATATGGGCTGTAAAGTAGAAATAATACATGTCAAGTGACAGAAGAGACACTTACATTAAAGACATCATGAAGAATTTTTTCATCGTCCTCCTCAGCCTCTCTTGGAGTAGGTAAAGAAGCAATGCTCTCAAGATTTACTTCTGCCTTTTTGGACCTGACTTCAGAACTTTCATCATTCTGGGGACTTAGATGAGAGTCTGGAGGAGATATACCTCTAGATTTCTGGTTTCTTGACAATTCAATAGCGAGCCTCTGTACCACAAAGACAGATAGCAACGTATTAAAAGAACATTACACTGAACAGTAAAATAAATATATTTCCAAAAATCATTTGTCTGAACAAAACAATGGTGGTTCAATATTTAATTGACATTTAGTTCAAAAGTTATTGTTCAATAAAATGAAGTATTCGAACATGTGTAATGCAAATATTACCATTAAATACAGTGTCATGTTGGAGCCTACATTGTATAATTCTGTGCGCTATATAACAAGCATTATAATTTTACAGAACTTGTATAGAAAACAGAAGTTACAATTAACTGTTCCTAGAAACTAGGTATATTTTTTCCTTCAAAAAACGCCAGACAAAAAAGCAGTGACCTTCTGATCACTGCCATCAACAACTGTTCAATGAAGGCAGTTTACTTTGAAACCTGTTCTGGGTGTTGGTCAGTGCCGAAGTGTTAGAAATGGTGGTATTGAAGTTTAGAAGTGGCGGTGCGGAAAATGCAAGTGAATGGAAATTGATAGTATTACAATGAAAGCAGTAGAAGTAGTGGCGGTATATACCATATACCAGCGCATGTGTGTATGTGAATATAAGGAATGATTTGAGTCGAATTTAACAACAAGATGATAATGGAACAAAAACACTGAAAATAACTAGTAATTTACTTCTTTCAGGTTGTTTATTTGTTGCACATAGCTGGTTTGGGCTGCCTCCAGCTGGGAGATGTACCAATTCTGGTCCCGACTCTTCTGAAAAAATGTAGGCGAGCGAACCTGGAATCTTCAGAAAAAATAAAAGCCAGTAAATCTAACACGCAATGCTTGTGAGACAAAAATGGGTAATTTGACTTTCAGAGGTAGTGTTCTTTAGTTTTAGTGGCTTTAAAGTCAAAAGTGTAGAGGGAATACAAAAGTTATAGAGGGAATACAATTACTATCATTTCCCCTGCTGAATTTAATGTAGAAAAGTTAAATATAATGTACAGAGATTAAGAGGGAGGGAGAAAGGACTAATCCACTCAATAAAAAACAGCATACCTTACATGCAACATAAAATGAAAGTAGAGGAAACTACAGTTCTCCAAGATATGTCCTTGCTCATATAACATTTACAGCCCACAACTAGGAGGGGGGTCTTCCAAATAATACCTATTACCATCCCCATAGAGATGGTAGAATTTACAATTACATTTAACAGAGATAAATAACATAGGTACCCCCTTTGAGCATACTACTAATCGGTAAGAGCAAAGATTACTATGGTCACCAAAAACAAATGTTCATTCTAGCAAAGTAAGGCATTAAGTGGGTCAGAGAGGTTGTTTGTTTCACATAACTCAAACAATTACATAAGTTATATTATAGACAAGCAAATTACCCTTTTATTCTATGAAAATCCTGCTTCTACCATAAAAGATTTGTCACTACAGAGATAGCAGCACTAATAGAACTAAAATCCTGGCATTTAATTACATCAATGGTCAAAACACAGTATTTACAGTCATGGCCAAAAGTCTTGAGAATGACACAAGTATTGGTTTTCACAAAGTTTGCTTCTTCAGTGTTTTTAGACCTTTTTGTCAGATGCTGTCATGGTATACTGAAGTAAAATTGCAAGCATTTTCAAAGGCTTTTATTGACAATTACATTAAGTTTATGCAGAGGAGTCAATATTTGCAGTGTTGACCCTTCTTTTTGAAGACCTCTGAAATTCGCCCTGGCATGCGGTCAATCAACTTCTGGGCCACATACTGACTGATGGTCTCCCATTCTTGCCTAATCAATACTTGGAGTTTGTCAGAATTTGTGGGTTTGTTTGTTCACCTGCCTCTTGAGGCTTGACCACAAATTCTCAATGGGATTAAGGTTTGGGGAGTTTCCTGGCCATGCACCCAAAATTTCAATGTTTTGATCCCCAAGCCACTTAGTTATCACTTTTACCTTATGGCAAGGTGCGTCATCATGCTGGAAAAGGCATTGTTCTTGGATGGTTGGGAGAAGTTGCTCTTGGAGGATGTTTTGGTACCACTTTTTATTCATGGCTGTGAACTTAGGCAAAATTGTGAGTGAGCCAACTCCCTTGGCTGAGAAGCAACCCCATACATGAATGGTCTCAGGATGCTTTAATGTTGGCATGATACAGGACTGATGGTAGTGCTCACCTTTCTTTCTCCGGACAAGCGTTTTCCAGATGCCCCAAACAATCTGAAAGGGGATTCATCAGACAAAATGACTTTACCCCAGTCCTCAGCAGTGCAATCCCTGTACCTTTTGCGGAATATCAGTTTGTCCCTGATGTTTTTCATGAAGAGAAGTGGCTTCTTTGCTGGCCTTCTTGACACCAGGCCATCCACCACAAGTCTTCGCCTCACTGTGCGTGCAGATGCACTAACACCTGAATGCTGCCATTACTGGGCAGCACGGTGGCTAAAAGGTTAGCACTTCTGTCTTACAGCACTGGGGTCATGAGATCAATTCCTGACCATGGCCTTATCTGTGAGGAGTTTGTATGTTCTCCTCGTATTTGCGTGGGTTTTCTCCGGGCGCTCCGATTTCCTCCCACATTCCAAAAACATACTGGTAGGTTAATTGGCTGCTATCAAATTGACCGCTATCAAATTGACCCTAGTCCATGTGTGTCTGTGTGTGCGTGTGTGTGCGTGTTAGGGAATTTAGACTGTAAGCCCCAGCGGGACAGGGACTGATGTGAGCGAGTTCTCTGTGCAGCGTGCAAAATTAGTGGCACTATAAAAATAAATGATGATGAAGCACTGCACTGGTGGTGTCCTGACCCCGCAGCTGAATCAACATCAGGAGAAGGTCCTGGCGCTTGCTGGACGTTCTTGGGCACCATGAAGCCTTTTTCACAACTATTGAACCTCTTTCCTTGAAGTTCTGGATGATCTGCTAAATGTTTGATTTAGGTGCAATTTTACTAGTAGCAATATCCTTGCTGTGAAGCCCATTTTGTGCAAAGCAATGATGAATGCACATGTTTCCTTGCAGGTAATCATGGATAACAGAGGAATGATTTCAAGCTCCACCCTCCTTTTAGCGCTTCCAGTCTGTTATTCTAACTCAATCCACATGACAGAGTGATCTCCAGCCTTGTCCTCGTCAACACTCTCACCTGTGTTAACGAGCTAACCACTGACCTAATGTCAGCTGGTCCTTTTGTGGTAGGGTTCAATGCAGTGGAAATGTTTTTGGGATAAACTTACTTGTCATGGCAAAGAGGAACTTTGAAATTAATTGCAGTTCATCTGATCACTCTTCATGACATTCTGGGGTATATGCAAATTGCCATCATATAAACTGAGGCTCAAAACTTTTGCCCATGATTGTAGAATTTAAGAACACCTAGGCAATGTGCTTTTCCCATTTTGTTAGTCCATGAACATAATTTCCCCTCTGCAAGACACCACCTTATCGTATATGTTTATATACAAAGTGTCTTGAGTCTTGGATCCATTCACATGTATTCAGATCAATATATTGCCACACAATTCTAATGTGAAGACATCACCCAAAACAGAAGATGCTAGTCAAAATGCAAGTGTGTCTTCATCCATTGAACACAATTTTGTGCCTGAAGCTTTACTATATTCCAGATACTTTTGATTTGAAATAAAAAAAAAAAAAAAAAGTGGTGCCTTAATGGTACTAACCTCCAAAGTATTCCGTTCCTCATAGAGGTGAATGTATATAGACAATTATTTAGGCTTTTGGGAAAACGTAGACAACTTACAGTTATCTGTCTGGCGGCAGACACAAACTTTCCTAGTTGGCATACAGCCTGCACACTTTGCTTTCTCACTTTCAAATTTGTGGTATTTCTGGTATTTCTCCAATGACATCAAACCCCATTCTCAATGTCACAAATCACTTAATAAGGATAAATTATTTGATAGGAGAGCAATGGGAGAAGAAAGACTAAAGAAGTAAAAGACCAATGGATCTGTGCTAAATAAGTATGCTTGCAAAGCTCCTCATAACCAAACTAGATATAGTCCTACAACAAAAATAGTTACACCAAACATTTACAAAGGAAAAAAAATGGTTACAGTCCTTAATGTATTAACCGTCAAATGCATGCTGAATATACCTACCTTAAAATTACAGTGTCATTTGCACGATTCAGGTAGCCTTCATTTGCAAGTAGGTCCAGGCGAAAAAAGCGGTTATACCCCCAGCACTCTCCCACTTCAAAATCGGATGCAAACTCTCTAATGATGTTTTTGCCTGGATCGTTGGAAGACTGGTGAACCATTTCTACACGATACTCATATCTGCAAGGAGATAGCTGTATCAGGTGACCACATAAAAAGACAGATAACGTTTTTGATACTTTCATTGCAAGACGGCTATCAAACACTTCTTGTACTCTATACAGGAAAGTTACATGACAAATATGAACTTAAACTGAATGAGAAGTAGCAGTAACAAAGAGATAATACTAACAACATAGATATGTCAGGCTGGTTAAAATGTAAATGCTCAGACCCGTTGTCACGAACACGCTCCCAGCTGCTGTGACTCTGGGGTGTTTGCTGTCACACACACGATTCCAGCCCGCAGTCTCTCTCTACCTATCACACAGGTTATAGACCTAATGAATCTCCCTCAAACAGCGCTCACACTCCCAAACACTTCAGGTTTTGCCACCACCTATTGAATACGGGCAATAGGACCCCCAATACAGTGTCCCACACTAGCACACAAGGCTTCTAGTTACCACAGGCTAACAAGGCCCCCACCAGCAAACAGAGGGTTAACTCTTCACACTACCAGACTGTTACACAAATGTAAATACAAGCACACACTAAGCTTGTTAATCAAATGTATCAACATATCACACACCGGCATTCAAAGGGTCAACTTGGCTGAGCTATTTCTTCTTAACAGGCTAATGGATTCGTTAGAGTATCAAGGACGCTACATATTAAATTATAGATTTAATATACAAAAGTACAGGGCATTCAGATATAAAAAATAATTAATAAACTTAATATACTGACATAACATATACAAGCAAAAACAGTTTAAAATAAAAGAAATTGAATTCAGAGCATAACTTACAGATAAGTGGTGTATTCTGGCCAAGGGAAATTGGCTTTAAAGATGGACAGCTTATCAATGTGAATTGATTTCCAAAAAGTCTCACAATTTGCTGTACCTGGTCTCAGCTTTTTAAAGACACTTCCACACCTCTTTTCCTACCCTGCCCCCCCAGGGGTTGAGGCCTGAGACACTTTTTTCAAACATCATTTGCATGTTGCCTGTTTTACTAGCCAATTCTACTATGTGACCTAACTTTTCAGTGGAGTGTCACACAGATCAAATTTTATTATTAATAAATCCCCTATGAACCTGTACCATCTTTTAATATAAAAAAACGCCTAAATACAGTGTAATCGTAGAGCTTATACTCATTTCCTTAACCTCTCTGTGGGGCAGAATTCTGAATTTCACATATGAGCTGCCCTTCATCATGCTATGGTGGAATATGTAGTTGATCACTACTTTTATTGATTTTAAGTGGCATATTTTGAAACTGAATTCTATTTGTCTATATAAAGTATGTCCAAGTTAGCAGATGGGCTCTGTGATCCAGACACCATGCTGAGCGGTTCCTAAAAGTCTATTCAGGTGTCAAACTTCATCCCAGGCCAGGCTATATCTCACAGAGTGGCTCTTTGAAGCTGCCACAGGGGACACTCCTATCTTCTCACACTGGAACATACAAAAGACTGTCTTCTCACCTTACACTTTCATAGCTCAATTTATCAATGGATTCATTTTATGCAAGATATTTACACTGCAGTTAAGAATTATCCTTTATTCACCACAATTATGTGATGGGTTAACCCTTATAAATAAGTTCTCTCTGTTTACGACACCCGTAAGCTAAAATTTTAGCGCTAGGGCCGAGGAGGAAAATTTTCACCCCCCCTAGACCTCAATTTTAACCAAATGAACCTAACATTCATAAACTTAGCCCCTCTCACGCAGCCCTAGTAACGGCCCTGGAAATGCCACAATTAATATTATATAAAAATGTAAAGTTGAAGATATTGAATTTTAAATAGGATACTAATAATCTTAATCAAAATAAAATGCCTTATGATACATATTTGAAAAAAGCTTTTTACTTTCAAATCAAAGATATTTTAAAATGTTATAATCAAATATTTTATACATCATACAGTTAGTAAGTAACAAACACTATCTAAACAATTTCTTTTTATTAAGAACTGGGAAGAAAAAACATTATGTCCAGATATTTCAAAACGTGTTCCCAAAGCTTTTGAAATGCTTATGAACCAAGACAGTAACAATTCACAAAAAAATGTACAAGTTCAAAAATATTGTGCCCACTTGGGCAGAAATACAACTTCACGTCTATACTAAAATAGGAGATCTGTTCCCGATGCCCTCTCACTCCTGCTAAACGCGGGAGTATTGTAGCCAATACTTGCAGGTTTGAAAGTATAAAGGAGACTGTAAAGTCACTACTTATGATATTGAGGGGATATTATTACTGTCACCATCCTGTGCATTGTCCCAACCATGCGCTACTTAGCAAAAAAAAAAAAAAAAAAAAAAATCAAAAATCTTTAGATTAGTAGCACAATACATTTAGATGAAAAGAAATAAATCAATTAAAACAATGCAGGTAGAGTCATAGTTAACATAGGAGTGTATACAGACCAGATATTAGGTGAATGTATCAAAGAGCAACATCAATATCATCCTGGTTATACATACTTTGAAGTTTCGGGAAGCCCAGCAGAAAGTTCCAGGAAGACGGATAAATAGTAGCCCCTTACTACTCCATTTCCATCCTTTAAAAGTAAATACACACTTTCAAAATGCAACACAATGGTTATTCAAATGAATAATGTATTAAAAATAAAAATGTCCAACTGGAGTTAAAAAATGTTAGATGAAAATAATTACTTAACATTAAATTAGCGCTTCAAAAATATTTTCTGGACTGAAGTATACTTTTAGCATTTACTTTTTATACAAGTCTAAAAGTGGCATTAATTCATTTTAATCAAACAGCAGATCAACAGTAAAGCTCATCACAACCTGCTGCTCTGGGAAAACTCCAGCTTAATATCCAATAAGGCCATACACATAGTGACCAATTTAAACAACACCCAGCCATTCGCCCCCACAGGCTATGCAGCCATATCACTTCCGGGATGACGTGGGGTCTGTCCATGCTATTGGAAAATGACGGCGCTCACAGGTCAATCTCAGTCATCTGTGGGTATCTTTTGACTAGATTTACCTATTTTAACAATAATGACTTGATCGATTTCAACCAGATACATTACATACATACCACTCAAAAGCCAACTAAAAAGGTAGGAGAAATAATAAACTACAGTAGGTTATCCCCATTTTCCAGGGCAAAACGCAGAAAAAGTTAGAAACTTACATTGCATCTGTGCAAGAAGTTGGTCTCTAGTTAAAATTAGTTGGCAATTGAGAGTGAATGAGCCAAAAACATTAGTAGCTGTTCTGTTATAAACCATGTCAGACTCCAATGGTACACTATGCAGCATCATTTTGATAGGTTTAAAAACAGAAATTGAATAACAAGCAAAATCACCCTTACCTTCAGTTCTGACGAATTTGAGGTTCTTCCACATAGATTTGTAATTAATGCTAATGAATGTTTTCAAAAAGACCAACATACTAACTGAAACACAAACTAGTTTTCCCAGGTGCCAATAAACCAAACCCTTCTGCAGTGCTTCTCAAAGAGGAGCACCTGGTGTAACAAGGTTTTCCATTGACAAATAGTCATCCTGGGCTAGACCCCCTTGCATTTTTGATACCAGAGATCCTGCTCCTACTGTCCACTCTGGTTCAAAAAACCAAATGTCCATTACACATTGTTAGCTGTGTGAGCATTGCTCACAAGGCTGACTGCCCATGGATGGTTCCCTGTAAGAAAGGAGGGGGGGGGGAGATAATGTTCCACCGGATGGGCAACTTGGAAGAGAGAGTACACCTCTGAGTGGTAGGTATTTTGGTACTCTGGTGTGCTTTCTCAAGCTACAATTAATGACATGGAGGCAACTCACCGGGTAAACCTTTAATCTCCAGCAGAGGCCTGATACTTGTAAAGGTGGACTGTATACAGGGTCTGCGCGCTGGCGTAAAGTGCTGAAGAAAAATAAACAATAGGAAAAGTTAAAAAAAAATTCCAGCTTTGTTGAGTGTGCTTCAGGGTTCAAACTTTGAACTCTGAACTGAATTCTAAAAGAAAGTAAAACATTGAGGAAAAAGTCATTTGATTAACAGAGACACTATCTTCAGATTAACAGGTACAGATTGCAGGTGACTAATGGCCTCCTGGCTAAATCGGCTTCTCCTAGCTGGTAAGGAAAACCTCATCACTTTAGCCAGACAGCACCAAAAAAGTGTAACGTAACATCACATGTTGCATTCTATACCTGATCACTAAATTATTAAACAATTTAGTGTGATTCTAATTATTTAAGAACTGCAGCAATTAAAAATAACGCCCTAAAAAAAAAAAAAAAAAAACAGACATTGTACACTTGCTTTATATTATCCAATACACTCCTTTATCAAGCCATTAAATAACTCGACCCAAAACGGTTTCTTCTGAAATCATAAGTCCTATTCAGTTTGGATGAGCTGCTCACAATGTTCTCTGGTTGGAACACCAATGCACATCCCCTGTGAACTTGCTATTCACATAAAAGGAGAGTGAAATGGGACTGTTACAGCCATCAGGAAGAACAGTAGATTGTACAAACAGTACAGCCAAAGTAAGTGGGGCTTTATATTTTTATCTTAACTCTTTGATTGTACCAAAACTGCGTTTATAGTATGGGATGGAGTTATCATTTTTGATTAATGACAGTATATTGCAGTGTCCATAACATAAATGAATATGGCCTAGAGGCAGTATATGATGCTTTTCTTGAACAGTAAATCTAGCAAAAAATATCAAATGCATTCAGCATGACAAACTACAGATTTCTTGCTGCTAAGAATCAAGAAGCCTAGGAAATGATCAAAAGGCCATCACTATCTAAACTTCAGATTCCATTTGCAAAATATTTGTTTTCCCCCTAACCATTTTATTTACCAATACAGATACACTGTCTAGGAGTTTAAGCCATGTAGAATCTATAGGATTTCTCTTCTGGTGCACGGACAGTTAATCGATTATAGCAGGTGTACATAATTGCCCATTATGCATTTCTATACTCAAGCACAGGCACTTAAACAAATTCTTTTGCAGCAAAGAGAGTAAAATGGAAGTAGAAATTAAGATTTCATGACTGAATAAGGAAAAAACAAAACAAAAACAAAAACGAAACTCAAACTCATCCACTATATCAAAACCAAAATATGCTGTATATACCTTGGCTGATTTTAAATATCCTTATATGCAGTCGTTAACATTTTATTCTAATGGCAAAGTTACTCCCATTTCATTTTTTTGCGCCAAAAGAACAGCTGCTTTGATCAGAAGAGGTAAGGTTTTGATCATCATTAGCAAGCTAGCTGAAGGTAAATAGAAAGGAAATGATCTGCGTTATGTAAAGAGAGTTAGGGATCCATCACTTGCATATGGTACAAGGCATGTTCGATATTTACTGTACACTAGTTTGTCTCAAAAACAGGCTTGCAATATCACAAAAGCACAACAAAGTCTCATTGGTATAGAAAAAAACTCCTCAAAAGCTAGTATACAATTATATTGTGCAGTGTACCTAATACAGGCCTTAGGCTACAGCAGCACCCCTCCTCTGTGTTGCACATTCATTGTAAATAATTTTGTAAGGAAGAGTTTCCCAACACAAACCAGGTTAAACATAGAACAAATCCAACAAGACTGTACATTAGCCCAGAATGTAATAAATCAGTTGAAATCCCAAGGTATTTCAGCTATAACCGTCATCAGATGTGTGTAAATAAATTAATATACACACACTTTTTTTTTTTAAAGCAACCTATACTCTTTTAATGAGATGACTAAATAGCACCTGTGTTTTTCCTAAGCAAAGCGTAATAAAAGGCCAAAACCATATACAGGACAATAAGACCAAACTGGTTGGAAAAGTAAAGCATGCCACAGTGCCTGTATACTAGTAAAAAGACATATCTGGGCTTATAAAATATGACAAGGTAATAGCACTCATATTTCAAACTTGTTTTCTGCTGTGAGAGAAGATTGCCCTATAACTTCTGTCTGATTGTATAGGTCATTGTTGACACTCCTGTAGCTATAATGATAAAAATGCATTTTGTTCTGACAGTTGATCATTTTCAGCCAATAGCTTAACTTCAGTTTCTTATTTGTGTTCCCAGAAATGTAATAACTTTGATATATATACTTTCCAAGATATAATAATATAGCTATAAATGGTTGCATTAAGTAGATAGGTCGGCCTCTATGTGACACACACGTCAATATTTCATTGCCCTCTGGATTTACAAGACACATCAATCATGTGATAGTAATGTAACTGCAAATTTCAAACTTTAGGATGGCAGCTTAAAGGGAGCATAAAATACAATGACATGTAAAAGCTGAATTTGAAAAGTTGTAAAAAGTAGAAGTCTATGTAGAGAGAATGGAATGCATATTTTATTTCCTAAAAAGCCAACTACACACTTTTCCTGCACTCCCAAATATTAATACATGTAATGATTTTCTAAGTAAGGTGGGAATTCAAATCCCCCCTATTAAAGCGGCGTTAAAGCTATTACCGTTATTACTACTGTAATAACAGTAATTAAGCGCATTAACATAATAACTGTAATAATGCACAGGCCGCGTCACTTTTACCAGTAACGCGGCCAATTGAATTCCCCCCTATATGTCTTGTACACATGACTCATTCTGTTGTTCCAACAGTTACCAGCCCATATGAATGGACATGTAGGTGATGGACGTTAGGAACAGTCAATTTCTTCCAGCTAGAAAAAAAATAATAGTTTGCACTACAATATGTGCTTTTTCGTTAAACTACTTAAATTTTTTGCTTCATGTACATTTGCTTAAAAACTTTCTAAATCAAATGCATGACTTCAGACTATGGGCCTGTCGCTGAAACACTGTTGCAAATCTCCAGGTTTTGGCATTCTGCAGTGGTAGGACTTTTGTAGAATCCAGATGTAACTTGGTCCAACAACATAGTAAGCTATAGTAACATAGTAAGTTGCATAGTCATTCTGTACACTAAAAAAACCCATTAAAGGCAAATCTAGCAGGTTTGCCAAAACCTTTAAAAAACGAAAGGGTCACTGATGCTTGCAAATTGAATTGTATTCATTCCTTAATAATACATCACATGCAAAAGTTAAAAAGGCAAAAAAAAACACCATACAACCCCCCCCCCCCCCCCCCTCCCAAAAAATAAAAAACATGATATAGGGAAGCTAAGAAAGCGTTACCTGAAGTTTTCCAGAACAAACGTAGTTGAATCATATGAAGGTACTAATTCACTGTAACAAGAAAATATATGCAGATATGTGAGCTTAGGGTAACAAAGTAACTTCTCAGCTTACATACAGTGATTACAGGGATGAGATCTAGTAAAAGTAAAGTATTTGAAGGCTGCAAATGAAAGCTTTAAAAAAAGAAAGACATCTGTATAAGCTTTGAAAGCATTGGACCACAATACATTTTAATAATGTTTTTTTTATGTTTTTCCTATTTATAATAATACACTATATATTGTTCTAATTAATGGGTTTGGCCATTTCAGCCACACTCATAGCTAACAGGTACATAAATCCAAGCATATAGCCTTCAGTCTCCATAGTCAAACATTGGTAGTAAAATGGGTTATACTGAAGAGCTCAGTGAGTTTCTTAATGTGGTACAGTCATAAGATGTCACATTCCCAACAAGCAAGGGGGTCAAATTTCTGATCTGCTAGAGCAGCCCTAGTCAACTGTGCTATTATTGAGAAGTGGTAACATCAAGGAGGAACAACAGAACAGGACCGCAAAGTGTTGAAGCAAGTAAAGTCTGTCCTTTGTTGCAATACTCTACCGAATTCTAAAGCAACGTCAGCACAAGGACTGTCATCAGAAGCCTCTTGGATTGAGTTTCTATAGGCAAGAAGCCACACACGAGCCTCAGATCACCATTTGAAATGCCAAATGTCAACAGCAGTGGTGTAAAGCAGAACACCATTGGAACCTGGAGCAGTGGAAATGTGTTCTCTGGAGTGATGAATCCGGCTTAACCATCTGGCAGACTGATAGATGGATCTGGGTTTGGCAGATGCTTCCTACCAGAATGCTTACAGTCAACTGCAGTGGATTGGTCTAGGCCCCTTAGTTGCAGTGAAGGGAAAACTGAATGTTACAGCATACAATGACATTCTAGAGAATTGTGTACTTCCAACTTTGAGTGCCAGCAAGCCCAAAGAGCCATTGACTGCTTGACCATGTTGGTTGCCAGGATTTGTTCCACAAGTCCAACTACAAGCATCACCATGCACTGTAACCCAGGGCAACTGGAAACATTTTGACAATAGTATTTAATTGATTTGTTGATAGTCCCATTACTATCAACAAGTACCTGCTCAGCCAATCAGAACTGACTAAGATATGTGACAGTCCAAGCTGATTGGACAAAACACATCAGGTGGTGAAGCAGCACACTGTACTGGCAAGAAATTGTATTGTTGTGCACTAAAGCAGAGCAGCATGTAAGTGCTACTTCCAAAATATTCAGTCGGGAGTTGCATGTGTCGGAACTTGCTAACGGAAGTCTAATTGCAGCAATCAGAACATGCAAGATATTACTGAGGTAAAACCCTTATGTACTGTGCATGCATTTAAGGTGCTCAAGCTTGTGCACATCAGTCTATTGGAACATTGGTACTCTTTGACTTGGACCAACTTATCCATCTGTCTATGGAGAGGATTTCACCTAATCTACCAATCAGGGAGTTTTCCTAAACGACCGTTTAACACTTGTATTATTAACATTCTTAAAAGAGACTTCTAACTCTTCCTATATTATGAATCACTGATGCATTTGGAGCCTAAGGTATTTAAGAATTTATTAATGACTAGTAAATACATTTTGACAATTCTCGCTAATGAGGTTTTCCAATTTATGTGAAAGTGCTTCCCAGAGCAGGCTATAAATTGCAATACTGTTGCTGCACTAAATCCTATTCTTGTTATGCTATCATCCTGTTTCAACTACACCTCTTTATCAATGGGGAATAAAAGCAACTACAGTGACAATTGGTCACTTGAGGTCAAACTGCTGTGTACACTGTTGTGTAAATCATCATGCTGATTGCTGGCTCAAACCATGAGGTATCTGTGCATCAGGAATCCCTGCTAAAAAGGCACCGCTACAAGGAACAAGTATCTTATTCACATGCAGTGCATGCACAAAACATCGTTTATTGGTTTTCTAAGGATTAGTGCAGTAAAGAGGGTCTGCATCTACAAAACTTGTTATGGATATAATATTATTACCCATTACCCTATCCATGCATTGATAGAATCTCACAAATGACTGTTGTGATAGGCACGGAACAGTACTAGTAATACAAGCAGAGTATTGTAGTTTGGAGGAATTACATAATCATTATGATATGCAACAAGGTAACATATGAACAGCATAAGTTAATATCATGATGCACCAAGGATCATGTTAATAATTGCCACATCTCCAAGACAGAAAGGCTTAAATGGCAATCCACAGCATGCTTACTTTTACATGATTCGCATGGTGGCTTTGTAGTTAGCACTTCTGCCTCTCAGCACTGGGGTCATGAGTTCAATTCCCAACCATGGCCTTATCTGTGAGGAGTTTGTATGCTCTCCTCGTGTTTGCGTGGGTTTCCTCCAGGTGCTCTGTTTCCTCCCACACTCCAAAAACATACTAGTAGGTTACCTGGCTGCAATCAAATTGACCCTAGTATGTGTGCGTTAGGGAATTTAGACTGTAAGCTCCAATGGGTCAGGGACTGATGTGAGAGAGTTCTCTCTACAGCGCTGCGTAATTAGTGGCGCTATATAAATAAATGATGATGGTTTGCTATGCCCCATGTATGAATCCAATACAATTCCCAATAGAAAGCCAAGAAAAAAAACCTTACTCTTCCTAAGTGAGATCGCGCAATCCCAAGATGACCATGGTTTAAGGTAACTCTAGCCCTTAAGCCGCACTCTCATAAGCCTACCTGACGCAGTAGTGTGTGGATTCCTTATCATCTCTGATCATCCCCCATGACACAAAAGAAGATCTGCCTATGGAACATCACAGAGACAGTGGATTCTTCCATGCCTCTTCACTTCCCTGCTGCATTGCTGGGATCCTCTACATATTCTTATAGATAAAGCTCACAACTCTGGATGAGCAACCCCCATGATGAGGTGCTCAGTCTTCATTATTCCGAGATAAAAAAAAAGGTAGTGGTTAGCATTGCATGGGAACGACGGTGGATGATAACATGCCACAGGTGATTTATAAGTGATTTATAACTTACCACCCATGACCCAACAGACGGGCAAGACTTTAAAGTTGCTCACAGATTTTCTTTTCACTCACCATAAAATCCATTTTGCATTTCTCGGACACCATTTGCGGACACTGAGACAACGAGGCACAGTAGGTAGATCTGCAGTAAGGGAACTTTAACACTCAAACTATTTCAGTAGCTAACTCTACTATGTCCCTCCCATCCGGAGCCATATTCAATTTTTGCATTACAAGGCCCAGAAGAGTTTCTAACTAGATATAACAAGAAACTGCTTAAAGGTAAAACGCCACAACCAGAAAAACACTAGAGGCAAAAAGAGGCGGAAGTGCAGCATCCCCTCAAGCGATTCATAGAAATTGATTTTTTTACGGTGAGTAAAAAAAAAATGCTCTTTTCTCTTTACTGTCACTGGGGGACACTGCTATAATGGAAACATACCAAAGCTGCCCCTAAGGGAGGGATCGCTGTGAAGCAACTGCGTGTAACTCTTAGTGCCCAAACTAGTATCCTGAGATACAAAACCTTGCAATTTGTAGAATTTGGAAAAGGTGTGGACAAACGACCATGTAGTAGTCAGGCAATTGTTCAGCTGTAGAACAGTGATGTGCAGCAAATGAACGACCAACAGCCCTGGTGGAATGAATCTTCAAACCCACCATCACTGATCTAGCTGCCTGAAAATAAACGAATGGTGGACGCAAACTAGTGTGCAATGAATTGCTTAGATGAGACACCCATGCTTGGGGGCATCATACAGGATGAAAAGGGTCATCCGGATGGCGCAGTTCATCCTGCAACACCAGTTCTACCAAGCAAAAGTGGCCCACTGAGTGCTTGCATTCCACGTCTGGCTCCAGGCCAGCGAGCCGGGCTGCTTACCCATTTGAACTGTAAGAATAGGTTGAGATCGTTTGGGCCCCATGACCTCTAATCACTCACTTTACCAGATAAATCTGCGAGAAAGGTTTCGCCTGCATCAAGTGCCAGCTATCCTAAGGGAGACTTCAGGATACTAGATGGTTCGATTAGTCTTTTGCCCCTATAGCCTATAAACTTCCATTTGTTTTACTAACGGAAACCGTCTGGTAGACATAGGACTGGAGGGCCTCACATCCAAAAGATGCAAAGAAGAGTCAGAAGTCCGAGACCTAAGACAAAACGACAATCTCTAGGTTCAAATGTCCTATCAGAATGAAATACAAGAAAAGTGTCGATATAGCAGAGCATTCCCCCAACTCAGACACCTGACAAGCAGAAGAAATGGTGAGTAACACCACAACCTTCCAAGTAACATAACGTAGAAAAACAAAATCCAAGGACTCAAACGGTTATTACATAAGAGCCCTGAGCATCAAATTAAGATCCCAAGGGTCTACCAAATGTACAGAACCTCTTGTAGAAAAGTTAGGACATCCTCCATGACTACCAACCTGCGCTGGAAGAACATTGAGTGCGCCGAAAACTGCAGTGTCAGAGAAGAGTGATGGAGGCCTTTCTCAAAACCATCCTGCAGGAAAGACAATAAGAGGCAAAGACTAAGGGGGGAATTCAATCGAACGCAATGTTCCTCAGAACATTGCGGCTGCGCATTTTTACTGTTTATAAGGTAAAAATATCCACTCATTTTTGCTAGCCACACTATGGGACGCAAGCAAAAATAAGGGATATTTCTGTGGGAAAAAAATAAATACATAAGCGTGATGTGTCTAGAGGCCGTTCCGGTGACACCTCGCATGGATTATTTTTAGAATTGAATCTCCCCCTAAAGAGAGAAGTGGGAGAACTGTGACCTACCCACCACCAGATAGTCCCATTCATAAATACATTAGGCTCCAAATTCATCAGTGATTCATAATATAGGAAGAGTTAGAAGTCTGTTTAAGAATGTTAATACAAGTGTTAAACAGTCCTTTAGGAAAACTCCCTGCTTGGTAGATTAGGTGAAATCCTCTCCGTAGACAGAGGAATTAGTTGGTCCAAGTCAAGAGTACCAATGTTCCAATAGACTGATGTGCACAAGTTTAAGCACTTCAAATGCATATACAGTACATAAGGGTTTTACCTCAGTAATATCTTGCATGTTCTGATTGCTGGAATTAGACTTCCGTTCGCAAGTTCCGACACATGCAACTGCCGACTGGGTACTTTGGAAGAAGCACTTACATGCTGTTCTGCTTTAGTGCACAACAATACAATATCTTGCCAGTACAGTGTGCTGCTTCACCACCTGATGTGTTTTGTCCAATCAGCTTGGACTCTCACATAGCTTAGAGTCAGTTCTGATTGGCTGAGCAGGTACTCTTTAAGAAAAGACTGTCCCATGGAGGCAGCTGCCCTTGACTTTCCAAAGGGAAGAAATGACCAAAATCTGGATTGCAATGGTTTAGCACTGCTGACAGGCAGAAGAGAGCTTTTACCACCCTTGGCAACCTGAATGATTTGTTACAGCCAAGAACTAAACAAAGTAACAAAATCAAATGGCAGAGACTCCAGCGTATGCTTTGAGTTCACATCAACTGACCAAGTCTGCTTCTTCTGCCTTTAGAAAGGGAGAAGCCATAAGAATCCGTAACTTCGGGTTCTGCAAACTCCCAAGATTTTCCATCCAGGATTATATCCACTACACTCTGATTTGGAAGTGTCCTCTGCACTATAAGCATCATTCCCTCAGATTTCTGAATCAACTCCCCATCTTCAACTGAAGAAAGATCAGATTCAGAAATAGGGACCAGAATAGTCCAAGGAACCTGTCGTTTGCTCGATGGCCTACGGTGCGCACTAAGAAGGCGTTCAAATGAGGAAGCAGCTTTTGCAAGACCCTGGGTGGACTTGGCTAGAGGCCAAACCTGCATAAGCCTGGAAAGCCCTACTAGTTAATGGTAGAAGCTGTGAAGGTGGAATTTGTGGTGCGGGTAAAGAATGAGAACCTCCATAGGACACATTACCCGAGCGTGTTCGGATTTGGATGATATCAGGGACTTAGCCTAAAACTGGTTCCTCTATGGTCAACAGAGCAGCCGTAGGCGAACGCTGTTCCCGGAACTTCGCCCCCCATGTTGCGCACAGGACATCCAGGTCACACTGTCCACAAGATAATTTAGCATTACATTTGGCACAAGCATAGTGTTGCACAGACTTTACACCGGTCCCTTTGGTCTGGAGGGCTCTTTTACAGACATGGTGATATATAAAACACAAAAAAAAATATATCACAAAATAATGTTAAACTTGACCTACTATGACACTATAAAAAGGTATAATATGGTAGCAAGTTAACCAGAGGCCCAAACACTATATATACACAGTATCTGGGTTAAGACTTTTTTATAGACAGACAACAGAGCACATAAACTACTAAAACTAGAGAGCAGAGCAAAGAGGAATACAAAAATATACGTTAAGTAACCAACTTTTGAACAGCTAAACAACGGCACCAGATGTGGAGGACCAAGAGCAGGGAACTACTGCATCGATACACTGGCTGAAAATGGCTGTCCCCACTAAAGAGACCAGCCAAACTGAGGGGGACACGCCCTCTCACCTCCAATGCTCTGCCCACCCCCCAGTCTTAGATTTGTTTGTGTTACCTGTCCCAGCTGACATAGTACTCTCCTCTATGAAGGCCTGTGTTGGGTTTCTGTACTGCCCCTGTCGGAGGTCAGGTGTACTGATTAACTGCTAGCACCTGTATGGCCAATGAAGCTGTACTCTCCGCAAAGGAGATCTGCTTCTTCAGTCATCCGTGCTAGAAAATAGCTTTGCAGGGGAGAAGCTAGCCACTAAAATAGTTTGAGTGTTAAAGTTCCTTTGCTCCAGATCTTCCTACTGTGCCTCTGTCACAGTGTGCCCCCCCCCCCACCCCAAATGGCAGAAAAGAGAAAGGTATAATTTGTGTGGGTACACACAAACAAATTACTAATTATTGATGTTGGAATGTGACCAACCCACAATGAGTCAGAATAGGCTCATACGAAAGTTCCATTAACGGACGTGCTTCACATTATCTTCACTCTATGGATAAGTCCATTTTTCCCGAACATACTATATTGTTTTCCTGTATTGCCTGCTTTACAAACAGACCTTTTGTCCATTCTGGCAATTGCCACTTGTAAGGTTATTTCTTTGTTCAGTCATTTGGCTGTTGCGATGCGGTCCATAACAGGACAAGGCGAGAGGCAAATGCTCTCAAAAGCTTAATCCCACCCTATAGAAGGATGTGGTCATCTCTCAGACTGTTAAGCAGGCCTTGGATTCATACTTGTTGGAAAATACATCATTATGAGCAGACCAATTATCTGTAAAGCGTTCAAAACAGTGAAGGGATCTAGTGATTAAATTGGTGTCCCAGCAGTCCATAGGTCATACTACTATCCTCCTAACTGGCAAACTGAAAGGACTTACTAGCAGTTACAAATTTCACCTATCTGAACCAGCTCTGGGCCAGCTGGATGTTTGTCACAGATAAAAGGTTAAACATTTGGCACAAGCGGCTTTTTTTTTTTACCAGTCTGCCAATAAGCCACACACAATATTGGCTAGGTTCTTGAATGTCACCCACAACAAAATCGATCTACCCAGTAAATCTGGCACCATAGTTGTACTTTCATCAAGGAACCTATCAAAATTATGGAGAAAGGTCAAAAGTTTTAGCCATCAATGTATACTGGTGATAAAGCTAGCTTGGCCTTTCCTAAAGTCTCAATTGAGTTTTTGAGGCATGCAAACTCTTACTAAAAGATCAGAGGGAATTGTTGCCTAGACACATGAAAGATTTGGAAATTCACAAGGCCGTCAAGTACCTTTAGTCCAAAAAAGCTCCTGACCCAGGTTGATATTCCAATAATTATTGCAAACAATTTACATTAAAGCTTGCCTCATGAATGGTATGAGGCTGTTAGCACCTATACAGATTTAATGAGTTTTGCACACGCTAATAAATGGTGCCATTTCCACCATAGAATTAAAAAAATGTTAACAGTGCAGCAACCGCTATTTCTCAATGTGTTACAAGTACAATAGATTATATTGGTAGAAATACATGGGAAAAAAGGGTGTGTTAGTTTCCATATGTTTTTAACTATTGTCCCAACTCATGTAAAAAAAAAAGCCCTAAAAAGGAGGGCGAGCGTTAACATAAAAGTGTAGTAGTAACAGTCATAACCTACTAGATTCATTGAGTATCTACATGAACAATTACAATTTGGTACCTAGTGAAATCTGGTGGGACTGGGGTAGTGACAAAAGAAGCCATGGGTTTCCTGTGAACTTGTTGAAACATCATTAGAATTTCTGGACTCTTAGAGATGAGCTCGCTCTTACTGCAAGATCGAAGCTGTAGAGTAGGGGGAATAAAAAAAATTAAAAAAAAATAAGAAAACGTTTTTTCAAGCAAGACAGATGTTTGAACATAATAAAGTGCATCTCCCTATTATGCTAAGCACTGCAACATTTGTAAGATTGCTTTGTGGTACAAATACCCTGAAATAAAAAGGTAGATGCACAAAGAATAGTACAATGAAATTGCATTACAATTTGCCAGATTCAGCCTCACTTACTTAAAACAGTTTAGTAACATAATATAATCATTTATTCTCCTGCGAGAAAAAACCCAAACACAAAACCACAAACCTGTAAAACGATTTACATTTTTAAATATCTAGGCACAATTGCAAAAGTTCTGCGGATAACTTGCACTGAAGGCAGCACAACATTTATTGAGCATATTGACAAAAAACACCAAGTCACAAGAGGTTAAGGGTTCAAGATTTGCTTTTGATGAGATGGAGCTACACTAGCATTATCGAACAATAACCACATAGAAGTAGAATATAGAACAGAAAAGACAGAGAGAACATTGGATTTTTGAAGACAACCATCAAACACGTACAAAGAAAAAAAATGAAATAAAAGTTATTTGCATGGGGATGTGCTGATGTGCAGATTCTCCAGGTCCCCTTACGCCATCTGCCTATGCACTTCACATTCTAATGCACAGGGAGGGGGGAAATCTACAACACTGCTGCCTATTTGAAACACTAGCAGGGCAGAACTTGGCAGTTGAAAACTGTGTGGACCCAGGAAAAAGACAAGCTGTGAGTAAAAATTCTGTAAAAGATTTATGTAGGAAAGTCTAAGAGCCTGAAGCAATATAGAGAAAATATCTGAAAAAAAATCTGGAGGGCCACTAGAAAGCAAATTTCAAGCTCCATGAAATCCTGAGGTTGTTATGACAAAGTGCCCCAAGATGAAGCATGTGAAATGTGCCAATGAAAGAATGGAGTGCAACATTAGCTCTTTTACAGTCATGCAGGTGAAAAAAGTCACATGAATTAAATCTGACATTATACAACGCAGAATTTAGAATTCTCAAACTGTAGAACTGAATCCAAAAATTGTGCCACATTTCCATGAGATCACTAAATCTGTGAGTGACTACTACTTCAAGAAAGACCTAGACATAGAGCACTTCCCAGCCGATTAACAATGTAACAGTGGAGGTAATCTACTTTCTAGTTGTCTATGTCAAGAATGACCACTATCAAGCAATGCATGTGATGTTCCACATATAGTAAAATATTAGATTACCCTCCAAAAATGCTAGTTTGCATATTCTCTCTCTATGTTCATTAACACAATGGATAGGGACACTGAAACACACTTACAAAAAAAGGAAAGAGAAATAGTACTGCTATAAGGAATGTAGACATCAACCTAAGTAAATGAAGGTATTCATTTTATTTTAAGCACTAATTAGAAACATTTACAAGTTTAATGCAATGATAAGCCTGCACAGGAAACTAATTAAGACACAGTGCTGAAGTATACAGCTTGCTGTTGAGATAAGGGAGGTACTGCACTGTGGTAGTCCTTGGACGTTTGTACTGTCTGAGCTGCTGATGACAATTTTTGAATCTTGGTGGGATGAGAGGTCTGTTGATTAGTCATAAATAATGGGTAAAGCTTGAGGACAAATTTTTGCTGTAAATAACTGCCAAAATACAGAAAAAAAAATGCTACCCTGGGGTTCTGAGTGTGGAGGTGGAGTTGTCACTTAATAGGTTAACTTGTTAATGTATCATGCTGACAAATCCCTACCCTCTGCAACCCCCTGTAGCCTCTTCAATCCAAGTATAAAGTCCCAAAGGAAGGGGAGCCAACCAACCAGAGAACACACAGCAGAAGGGAAGGAACGCAGTGTCCCCCAGATGAAGTCAGAGAAACGGATTTATCGTAAGTATAAAAATCCTCTTTTCTCTTTCATCCTATCTGGCGGACACTGCTACCATGTGGATGTTCTAAAGCAGCCCCCCTCCTTAAGGGAGGGACCGCTCTGACAGCCAGGCACGTAGAGCACTACTGCCAAAAGCAGCGTTTGCTGACGCAAATACATTGAATTGATAAAATTTGGTACAAGAATTGACCGAGGACCAAGTGGCTGCCCTGCACAACTGGTCTGCTGAGGCCCCTTTTCGTGCAGCCCAGGAAGTTCTCACTGAATGGGTACAATACGATCTGGCACAGATTTGTTCGCACTGACCCTAAGCCTGTTTAATAGTAGAGGTAAGCCACCTAGCAATCGATTGCTTAGAGGCGAGCTATCCTTCCTTGTTTAGAAGAGTCAAAAAAACAAATAAATAATCTGTGCAGCTAATCTTTGATGTCCTCCTGACAAATTCTTAAAGCCTTGACCACTCCAGAAACTTCAAGGAATCTGTCAATGAAGAATGTGGGCCACCCTTAAATACTGAAACCACTATTTCTTGATTCATATGAATGCTAGACACCACCGTTGGTAGGAAAGCAGAAACTGTTCTGAGAACCACCCAATCATCATGAAAGATAAGATATGGTTCACGACATGAGAGAGCACCAAATTCTGAAACTCTACGAGCCGATGCAATAGCTAGTAGAAATACAGCTTTCATAGTCAAGAACCTTAATTCAGCATTGCTTAATGGTTCAAAAGGAAGGCCTTGAAGCATATTAAGTACCAGGTTAAGATCCCAGGGGGCCATTGGAGGAACATATGGAGGCTGGATATGCAGGACTTCTTGCAAGAAGGTCCTGACATCCGGAATGCCTGTCAAGCGCAGGTGAAAATAAACCAAAAAAGGGCCGATATCTGTACTTTCAGTGAACCTAGACAAAGACACGCATCCAAGCCATCCTGGAGAAAGCCCAAAAAACGCGGAGGACGAAAGGCAGTCGTGTGGCATGGTCGGCTCTCACACCATCTGATGTAGGTTCGCCAGATGCGGTGGTAAATACGAACCAAAACTGGTTTTCTAGCCCGAAGAAGGGTTCCCAATACTCTTGGAGAGCAACCTCTGGACCTCCACAGGTTGGCCTCAACAGCTACGCCGTTAAATTGAGCAAAGGCAATTCCTGATGTGTGAATGGTCCTTGCTGAAGAAGGTCTTCTCCAAGAGGTAATTTTGGACCCGGACCTACTGCTAGCCACAGCATTTCTGAGTACCAAATTCGCCTTGGCCAAGCAGGGGCCACTAGTATGACTGGGAGACCTCCTTGCTTCACTCGTCAAAAGACTATGGGAATCAAAGAGAAGGGAGGAAACAGGTATCCCAACCTGAAGTGCCATGGCATCGTTGTTACATCAATGGCCACCGCCAAGGGGCCTCTTGCACCAGAGCAAACCTGAGGTACCATCCTGTTGTGTCGCAATGCCATTAAATCCAGGACCGGGATCCCCCATCATAGGACCAAAGACTGGTAGACCTCCGAATTGAGCGACCACTCGCCCGGCAATATCGCATGCCAGCTGAGAAAGTCCGCTTTCCAGTTTGGGATTCCTGGGATAAAAACTGCTGATATAGCAGGAACATGGATCTTTTCCCAGGTCAAGATCTGAGCCGCCACCCTCATTGCTCGTGCGCTTCCGGTGCCCCACCCGTTTGTTGACATAAAAGACACTGCCGTCGCATTGTCAGACTACATACGGACTGGGTGCCTGTAAAGTATCATCTGGGCACTCTCTAAGGCCATTAAAATGGCTTTTAGCTCCAGAATGTTGATGAGGAGAGATGCATCCTGAGCGGTCCAGAGTCCCTGGAGTCGTAACTGAAGTACCACAGCCCTTCATCTTGTCAGGCTGGTGTCTGTTGTTACTAAGATCCAAGACGATGGGGCAAAGGACCTTCCCACTGTCAGATTGTCCTGGACCATCCACCATCTGAGGGAAGCCTTTGCCTCTGGTGACATTTGTATCAGTTGTCCCTCTAATCTCAGATGGGATCCTGACCACTTCATCAACTGGTCCCACTGGAAGCAGCGTGAGTGCAGCCAATCATAGGGAATGGTCTCGAAAGTAGATACCATCTTTCCCAATAGACGCACGCATAAGTGGACCGACGGTCTGCGGCAGGTCATAAACCAAGCCGTCAGGTTTCTCAGGGAATGAGATTTGTCCTCCAGAAGGAGGACCTTTTGTTTGTTGGTGTCCATGATTAGTCCCAGAAAGGTCATTTTCTGAGACGGAATCAAATTGGATTTTTCTTCATTTACGAGTCATCCGTACGTATCCAGGATCCTGATATTGAGGACCAGGTGCTAATTCAGTGGGAGAGCGGAGGAAGCTTTTATAAGCAGATATCCAGATAGGGCACTATTTGCGCTCCTCTGGAATGAAGACAGCCTGCCATTAATGCCATTATTTTGTAAACACTCTTGGTGCTGTTGAAAGGCCAAATGGGAGAGTTCTGAATTGGTAGTGAGACGGTCCCACTGTCAATCTGAGAAGGGTCTGATGAGCCTTCCGGATAGGTATGTGAAGGTAGGCATCCTTGATGTCTATAGACCCCATGAATTGATCTGGTTCCAGTCCATTGATGACTGACCTGAAGCATTCCATTCAAAACCTGACCACCCGTTGGTGGTGGCTTAACTGCTTAAGATTTAAAACAGGTCGGAATGCGCCATCCAAACTTTGAAACCAAGAGATTAGAGTAGAACCCGTCTTTTTTGATGTTCCGAAACCTGGCGGATGACTCCAGCGGAAAGAAGAGAGGCAACACATGTAAGCATCACCTCTTTGAGGTTGCGGGGTAAGCTGGTTGCGAAGAACTAACGAGGTTCCAGACTCTATAGACCCATCATGTATCCTCTCGTAATGATCCCCCCAATCCAACAGTCTTCTGAGGATGCTGTCCACTGATCTCTGAACAATAGCAGACGTCCACCCACTCTCACAGCCGCGAGGACGGGAGAGAGATCGTCAAACTGACTGTTTTTCTGGAAGCTTGGGAGATTGACGTTTCGTGGAGGAGGAAGACCTACCTCTATACGACTGTCCACTAGAGGACAAAGTTCTCGGTCAATGTGTCTGGCCCCAGGCCAGCGGAGCCCCCACGAAAGGACTGTCTAAGTGATCCAAACCTCGGTGTCCTAGGTTTTGGAACATTTACAGGGAGGAAGCTGCTTTTGCCTCCTCTGTCCTGGCAAATAATGCTGTCCAGTTCAGGGCCGAATAACGCTCCTCCTGAATAAGGGAGTGATTTTAAAGACTTTTTAGATTTAGTGTCCGCATCCCAGGAGCCATAAGGTTCTCCTGGCCGCTACTGCGGGTGCAGAAATAGTTGAAGAAATGGAGGCTGCATCCTAGGCGGCTTCGTATAAGTATCCGATAGCCTCTTTGAGATGTAGGGCAAGAGGAAGCCATTCCGAATTTTGCAGACCCGCTGCTAATTGGTCAGCCCATGTTTCTATAGCCCTGGCAACCAATGCCGATGAAAGCATAGGTCTGAATGATGTACCTGCCGCTGTGTAGATAGACTTTAATAATCCCTCTATTTTCCTGTCAGTATTATCCTACAGGGTAGTCATCCATGGGATAGGGAGTGTGATGTGTCGCACTAAGCGCGCCACCGGTGAATCAATCCTTGGAAACTGTTCCTAACAGCTGAGGTACTCCTCCTGTAATGAATATAACGCCAGATACCTTCGCGGAACAGTAAATTTCCTATCCGGTTCTTTCCAGGATTCTTCCACTATTTCCTTCAGTTCTACTGATGGAGGAAAGCGGTTTGCACATTTCCTAGCTTTTTTGAAGAGACTTTGATTTGATGTTCTAGTCTCTTCTAGATCCAGAATACCTAATGTCTGATGATTTGCTACCACCAAGTCGTCAATACCTTAATATCTGGAAGACTTCTGGTTCTATGACCTGTGTAGAATCAGAGTCTATCAGTTCACCCTCTTCTGACGATCCCTCCGAATCAGAGAGGGTCAGAAGTGGGTTAGCGGATCGGTGTCGCTTATTTTTGGGTAAGGGTCTTGACGCATCCAAGAACCGGTTTAACTGATCAAGTCCTATAACTAAGGAAGCCGACCAAGCCGGTTCTCCTGTAGGAGGGGGTGTTGTGAGGCGAGGACAGACGGAGCCCCAGCCTGTCCTAAGTTTGTGGACTTGGTGCACCCCCTAGTCCTGCCTGATGCGAGGGGGTCCATTGCTACTGAGGAAGAGGGGAGAACTGCCGCAACCGCTGGAATTTGTTGGTTTAGATAGCAGCTTAACCAATGTCTCAGCCTCCTGTGTCAAGACATTTGCCCATGCTGGCGTTTCCACAAGTGGTGGTGTGCTAACCTGAGCCCTGCAGCAGTCAACACAAAGCAACCCCGGGTCCTGTAGACCCATTGGTAACATATCTTTACACTTGGAACAGGTATAATATTTTGCCTGAGGTGCCTTTCCCTTATCAGACATTTTTTTTAAGGGAACAGTATCACAGGAAAATAATGAAATACAGGCAAGCACTCACAAGCATACAGAGACATACTAACTAGTCTATGACAGTCAAACATTAGTATCCCTGCTAAGGCTGTGTGTTATGCAATTAGTATTCTATAATTTATTGAAAATGCTATTGCAACAACAACTTCATTTCAATATACCCCTCTCTACGATATAGATATAAAAAAGTGGTACTTAGCCTTCCATTCAGGGTAAGATGTCTTATGGAGGTCTGTCAGCAACCCAGTGTCCTAGAAAATGTCTGCTGCTCTTTTTCCCCCGGACAGTTTTAGCGCCCTTGGAATAGCTCACTTGCGTCAGACTGCAGGGAAGGCGGGGGGGGGGGGGGGGGGGGGGCAGCAGTCGCTAATAGTGGATTCCTTGTGGCCGTTTTCCTGGTGGAACAAGTGCCCCACCTCCTTTTCTGAGGCGGGGGACTTTGTATGTTCCAATATGGCGGCTCACGGCCTTACGATTACCGGCGCTCTTTGGCGTTTCTGGCAGCGCCGGTATATTGGTCTTGAATCAGAGTGGAAGCGGCTATAAAATGCTTGTCTGCGTGGAGTAGTTTTGAAAAGAAAAACAAAAAAATTATATCTATATATATCTATATCTATAGATATTTATATCGTATATACCCGTGTATAAGCCGAGTTTTTCAGCACATTTTTGTATGCTGAAAAAGGCCCCCTCGGCTTATACACGGGTGAACTTACCTGGTGCGTTCCAAATGCCGAACTTCCTGTTGGTGGAACGCACATGCGTTCCACTGCGGGAGAAGGAAAAGGCTGTAGCCAGAAACTCGGCTGTGGAGCTTTGCTCCCTAGAGACTCTAGGGCGCAGCGCAGCGCCTGCTTGAGATTTACTGTAGCTGTTCCCATCGCTGCCTTCCTTTTTCGTGGAACTCTGGAGCATGGAAGGCAGGCAACACCCCCAAGTCCCACGGAATCCAGACTGAGCCATAAGGATAGAGGATTTCCGTGGCACATCACATACTGGAGCGATGGCCTAACGCCACTCAATGCACCCTGAACCCCCTTACACCACCAAGGTAATTGTAACATCTTTCAACCATTTAAACATGTTAAAGCCTTTTCACCACAGTGTATAGGTGCGCTAAATACATTTTGGAAAGTCATAAATTGGTTAACAATCCATTACTTAGACGACAAGCAAACAACACACATGATATAAAAATGCATATAGAGATGTAAATTAAAAACATAATAATGAATAAATCTAAAAAAATTACCAGTAGCTGCTGCATTTCCCACCCTAGGCTTATACTCGAGTCAATAAGTTTTACCATTTTTTTGTGGTAAAATTAGGTACCTCGGCTTATATTCGGGTCGACTTATACTCGAGTATATACGATATATATATATATATATATATATATATATATATATATATATATATATATATATATATATATATATATATATATATATATACATATACATATACATATATACACACATATATACACACATACATACACACATACATACACATATATATATATATATATATATATATATATACACACATATATATATATACACACACATATATATATATATATATACACACATATATATATATATATACACACATATATATATACACACATATATATATATATATATATATATATATACACACATATATATATATATATATATATATACACACATATATATATATATATATATATATATATATACACACACATATATATATATACACACATATATATATATACACACACATATATATATATACACACATATATATATATATATACACACACATATATATATATACACACATATATATATATATATACACACATATATATATATATATATATATATATATATATATATATATATATATATATATATACACACATATACACACATATATATATATATATATACACACATACATATATACACATACATATATACACATACATATATATACACATACATATATACACATACATATATACACATACATATATACACATACATATATACACATACATAAACTTCCGTTGCGAGTGAGAGCCGTCGGGCTCTCACTGTCTAAATAAGTGTGCTGTGTCTCGTTAACAGACAAAATTTATTAAAAAAAGGAATAATTCATTCCTTGTCATTAAAAGTAAGCCCAACTCCCTTGGGCACTTAACTAAGACTGGAGAGGCTACAGGGGGTTAAGAGGGGAGGGATTTGTCAGCTTTGATATATTAACAAAGTTGACCTGTTAAGTGCCAACTCCACCTCCACTCTCACAACTCCATGGTAGCAGTGTCCCCCAGATAGGATGAAGAAGAAATAAGTTTTGTTATGTGATATTACATACTGAATGGATGTTCCATAAAATTGTCTTTTAATTACATGTTTTGGTCCGTCAACGCACTGTGGACCCTTAAGGTTCACACATTTTACTACCCTATCTGGCAGATACCAAAACCACATCACCCCCCCTCCCCCCTTTCATGGTCTTTAGGACCAACTTCAGACACCTTCGCCTACTAGGCCATCCCTTTCTCTGGGACAGGGTTCTCGGGCTATTCATATTTATGACCCTAGCACTAGTTCCCAACCCAACCCTATCCCCCATTCTTCCCATCTGACCATTTCCATTGAGACCGTTCTTCCCAGTGGCCCAGTATCTTTTTATTTTCTTTTAAGCTGTTCTAACAACTTCACCTAGTTACTATGATCATTACAAATTGTACACTTGAGGTAAAAGGGTTAAAAACCCTAGGAAAAGGTCGTCTTTGTTCCATTTTATCAAACAGTTGAGGAGCGACATTGTTCTTACAGGAGACTCCGTTTTCTGGTCCACACCATCCTGAACTCAAATCCCATCCGTAAGATTAAAAAAAAAAAAAAAAAAAAAAAAAAAAGGTTTTATAGTTCTTATGGATAGATCCACACTAACACCCTCAGTCGACCAGTCATACTATTAATACCAATTCCAAGGCCTTACGATCTCTCCTCTCCAAACACCTCCTATTTAATGCATGGCGAGTTAAGGAACCTACCGCAAAAAATGTCACCTTTTATTCAGCGGTACACGTGCACACACGCTTGGACATGGTCTTCCTGTGCATTGACCTAGCTCAACATATTCTTACTAGCACATGGTCTGACCATGGCCCAGCTACGGTGGACATCGTGGGCTCAGAATTTTGGAAAAAAGTTTACCTGACAGCTAAACGATAGAACCCTCCTTAATCAAGATTTTAAATCACAAATAGAAACAGGAATACAGTATTATGAGACCAACATCAATTCCTCCATCTCCCATATGCTCCTCTGGGATGCCCATAAAGATGTAATCCGAGGAAGCTTAATAAGAGCAGCTACATATGCTAAAAAAATTAAGAATGAATCAATAAAACCTTGAAGTCTCTAGACATGTAACGAGTTTATATAGGATTTCATAAAACTTCAGGATCACAAGACTATATCAAACTTGTAGCAGTGAGAGGGGAATTAAATCTTTCACTTTCTACTAGAGCGGAAAATTTCCTCAAATACTTAAACCAACTAGATGAAAAAGCAGACAGACTATTAGCATCCAGATTACTATCTAAACTCTCTCTAAGCAATGTACTCCGTATTAAATTTCATTCAGATAATTTTACTCAAGATCCAAATCAGATAACAGAAGAACTTACAAGAATTCTAAAGTAAACTATATAGTATCTCCCAATCCAATGATTCTTCTTTGACACATTCATTACATCAATTCCAATAAAATTCTGGCAATTATGATAGAAACTTTACTTGTAATGGCACTCTTCAAGAAATACAGGCTTTATATACTAACCCCTCCGTGAGGGTCTTGGTGAGTGGGATACTTTCATCACCAATTTCAATCACTAATAACACTCATCAGGGATGTCCTCCTTCCCCTTTGATTTTTGCTCTTGTAATCGAACCCTTAGCAGCTAAAATTCAAACTTCCCCGGATATTACGTGTCTCAATTAACTCCGGAAACTATAAACTTCGCTTATTTGCAGATGAAATCGTCCTCACATTTACTTCTCATCACACCTCCCTTCCGAACCAGTTTGCCATTCTTAAAGCTTACAGATTCATTTCAGGTTATAAAATAAACCTCTCCAAAACTGAATCCCTCACTCTTATTGTGTCGCGCTCAAATCTGAAAATCATTAAAAATATTTGGGAGTCTTTATTAACTCTAATTATGACTATATATGCTGGAAAATTTCCCAATCATAATTAAAATAAGTAAAATTAAAGAAATTAGAGCTACTTCAACAGCAAAAATGAATAATCTCCTGGCTGGGTAGGATAGTCACAATCAAGAGGAGTATCCTGTCCCACCTGCTTTATCTCTTTCAGACTCTCCCAGTGCAGGTACCCAGACCCACTGTAATCCAACTTCATTGCTGTTTTTTTCAATATGTATGGCAACATAAACCCCCACGCACTAGTTTTTCCACTCTGCGTAAAACAACAGTAAATGGTGGCAGGGGCTTTTCAGACATCCGATTGTATTAAATTGATACTCATCTAAGTCAAGCAGTGACTTAATTTTCAAACAACCAAGGTCCTTGATGGAGTGATTTGGAGTTCTCCTGTTGCTGTACCGTACATAGCTTCAACATTATTGGTTTCAATGGGCAAGATACCCCTCTCACTGAAATCACACCCAAAAGCATTCACCACCTGTCAGATATGGGATTACTGTAAATTTTATTTTGAGACCACCTCAACCCATTAATCTACCATGCCTATCTGAGACAATCCACACTTTACTCCGCGGCAAAGCCTTTCTCGGTTCAGGGTTTGGAGGGACAGGGGTATTGAGATAGTGAAGGATGTCTTTGTCAGTGTATTTCAATGCCGATCTTGCGGGAGAGGTTGTTAACCCATTTGCTTATCTTCAGGTAAAACACTGTTAATTCTCTTCTTAAACCAGATATAAGGAGACCTCTCCACTAGAATCTTTGTGTGTGCATTCATCCCTTCAAAATATATAAAATTTTCATCTCCACTAAATAACCTACCACCACTATAGTGGGAGACCGACTTGGGTTGACCGCCAGATAGAGATTCATGGGCAACAATAGATAAAAGGGCTAGATTTACTAAACTGTTGGTTTAAAAAAGTGGACATGCTGTCTATAGCAACCAGATTCTAGCTGTCATTTTGTAAAATGTACTAAATAAAATGATAACTATAATCCGATTGGTTGCTATAGACATTTATTTGGTACATTCTACAAAATGACAGCTAAAATCTGATTGGTTGCTATAGATATTTATTTGGTACATTCTACAAAATGACAGCTAGAATCTGATTGGTTGCAATAAGCAACATCTCCACTTTTGAAACCCGCAGTTTAGTAAACATATTTTATAGGAGATTTCTTTGATCAGGGATGAGATATATTACCTATGGTATTTAGTTTCCACCAGGCTGAAAAAATATATGGATAAGCTTCTGATTTATGTTGGAGAGGTTGTGGAGAACAGGGATTATGAATTCATATTGGTGGTCTTGCCCAAAAATAGCTTCTTACTGGAATGATGTTGCCAACTTGATTAGCAACATTATTAATTTTCATATAACTAAATGCCCATAGTCCTTTCTCCTTGGATCTCCTATCAAATTGTATGTTCAGACTCTTAATGCAGCCAGATGTCTTAAAATTGGTATTTGGCATACATGAAAACAAATCCAGCATATTTAAAGAAAACTCATGAATTCTCCCAAATATGAAATGATTGGTTCATTTACACCTACCCCTCAAATCCCACACCACTGCCTGATCAAAATTGAAGTACATTATCCTTTTCCTATAAATATTAAATATGAATGAATACAAAATCAGATTCCAAAATATTGATCCCCCGGGATTCCCAGAATAGGTCTCAATCCCCCCTACTTTTTCCCCCCTTACCTAGCCTCCATTTAATATGAATAATAAATATTCTCATCTTTGATGTCTCGGTGAACAACGTCGCAGGCATGACAGTGTCGTACAGCTTCCACAACTTGTTGGAAAAAGATGGCCGCCAAGTCTTTACTCATATATTTAAATTAATATAGTCCCACTTCCTTACATCTTTTAACATAACTTATTAATAACTTTCAATTGATACATTTGTCTATATATTTATATCATCCCATTTAAGATTGTTTTTGCTTAATTCCTATTTACATTTTAAGATGTTATTTAAGTTTTTATTGAATTATATAAAAAATTTTATGTGCCAATTTTTTTTTTAGAAATAAAGTATTAAAAAAATAATAATTTAAGTAAACTATTAGGAAAATGCCTTTCTTCTTAGTAACGAGACAAAGACTGCCATAACTTTTTTCCACAAGGAGACATCTGGAGGCAAAATTGAAGTTACTGGAATTGGTAATGATATACAGAGAAACCCAGAGAAAACACAAGAGATTGATCAGGATATGGAGATAAGAATCCCTCAGATTTATGGATGTCAGGAAATGGTCCTTTTCCATTGACTATAACAGAAACCCTCTATCCTGGTTTACAATTAACTTTAATTGTTAAATTTATTCCCGAGTTGAACTATAGCTTGCACTACTTTATTTGCCAAGTTCAGCCACAGCTAAAACTGCTATGTCAAGCCTACACTGTTCGAGATAAGTAGCTAACTCCCATCCCTATGGCTCTACATAATTCTCTAATGTGGTCTGAACATAATATGCCCATGAACCCAAACATGCAGTGTCCTTCAAAACATCTCCAGAACCTCTCTCACGAGGCACCCAAGACTCTTCATTCACTCCCTTGTCATCTCTCGTCTGGACAACTGTAACCTCCTTCTCTCTGGCCTTTCCTTACTACAGCCTTCTCCCAACTCCAATCCCTTCTCAACGTGGCTGCTCGTCTTATTTTCCTTTCATGCTACTTTGCATCTACCTCTCTCATCCCTGCCAGTCGCTACACTGGTATACTTTCTACTAGAGTCCAGTTCAAACTCCTTAAATCACCTCTAAAAAGCACTTACTCAGTACTATCCCCACCTCCCTACATCTCCAGTCTCATCTCCCTTCACATTACCTCTTGCCCTCTACTTTCTGCCAATGACTGCCACCTCTCCACCTCACTCATTACCACCACTCACTACAGAGTCCAAGACTTCTCTCATCCTGCCCCTTCCGTTAAAACTTACTTCCTCTCCAATTAGCCTTTCCACCTTCCTCCAAAGCTTCAAACGTGTTCTCAAAATCCATTTCTTCATCAAAGCCTATTCGCTCTCTTCCTAAGCCACCCCTACTCTCCTCTTCACACTTTCATATTCTTTCTGAGTCAACCAGTTTGTTTACCTCTCCCTCCTAGATTCTATGCATTCACAAGCAGGGACCTCTTTCATCGTGTCCTTGTCACGAGCACCGCCGCGACTCAGTTCCTGCTTCCTCTGACGTCCCGGCTGTCGCTATGGCAACCGGGACGTCACTTCCGGCCCGACCGTTGCCAGGGCAACGGCTGGACGCCAGGAACTTTACCCAGGCGCTCTGGGCGCAATAAAACAGCTGGGCACATGCGCAGTCTAGCGCAACCTATAGGAAATTAATCAGGCAGGGGCTGTGACTTGTTTCAGAGCTAGGCTCTGATTGGCTAGCAGGGGTATTTAGGGCAGTGAGGACTGAGCCTCACTGCCGGTTATAGCGTTCTGTCCTCAGTTCTGCTACCTGCTTGTGCTCCCTGTTTGGTTACCATTACCGTTGATTGACTACCCGTTTTGACCTCTGCTTGTTCCTGGACCTTTGAACCCTCGCTTCTGACCCTGACCATTTGCCTGTACTCCGAAATTTTCCCCCTTTCGCTTGTGCACCTGACCTTTCACCTGTCCCTGGATTTCGTACCTGTGCTAGTGTCCTTTTGACCTTGGATCTCTTCCTCACTCCGGCCTGCCTATCACTCACTCCTGGATTCTCCTTTAAGTCAGTACACGTTGCTCGACCCTCGGTCGGTCCGCAGCCAAATCTGTCCCCACCACTAGGGGCTCCAGCAAATACCGGGTCTTCAGAGTAGTTCCCGAGTTTCACTGTACTGGCTTGGGAGTTCCTAACAGTCCTCCTCCTTTCACTACTTAAGCTAGTAGTGAAAGGAGTAGTGTATTCCCTTCTATTCTCAACCAGTGGCTCTGACCAAGGGAGCAGTTCATTTTTTTCCTCTGGATTCTTTTTCCACATTCCTGGATATAGGCTCAGATTGTGCTATTTTGCCCAATACCTCTAGTCACTGTTCGGGACTATTCCCAGGAGAGCACTGTATTCCTTGCAGGCTTAGCTATAATATTTACAAGCTTCCTTTTGCCTTTCATATTCAATGATTTAAGCCAAATAGAAACATTTGGGGGTATTCAGTTGTTTACTGAGATCGGGAAAATACTCGCGCTCTAAAACTAATACCGTTAATATCTCGCTGGATTTCAGCTCGCAGCTCCCTGAGCTGCGAGCTGAAATCCAGCGAGTAAATTACCGTATTAACGGTATTTACACGCAATATTACCGTATTACCAGTAATATTTTTAGAGCGCGAGTATTTTCCCGATCTCGCAAACAATTAAATACCCCCCATTGAGTCACAATGACCACTTGTGGTAACTTCAATAAAGATCCCCAGAAATAACTGTTCCTTATGAAATAAAAAAAAAAAAAAAAAATGTCTTGAGCAAAAACAACATCCCCATTTCCATAAGGGAGTTTACAAATAATGGCCAAGAGTTCAGGTCAAGTCACCTTGGAATAGTAAAGAGAAAATAAAAGTTCAAATAGATGAAGATGAAGGGCCCACGTGCAGATGAGACATGGTACTTGATTCTGTGTCTCTCAGTCCCAGGTAGGAAGCATGGTGACCATGCCTATAAATTAAAATGCAAAATTTTTGATGGACTGTACTTACAGGACTGTAAAACTCTGAATCAACATATAAGGGGTGCGACAAAAATAACAACTAAATACAATATACTAAAATTGGAAATACTGGATAGTCGTTTCCAAATAAGGTGCACATATACTCCCAAGAGTGGTAGGATACCAAAAATAAGGGTATTAAAACATCACTTTTATTATCTTTGGTAAAATAAAGTAAAAATAGCGAAATATAAGTGTTTGTGAATACAAGTGAAAAAATGTGAATAGAAAAATCGCTGAAAGCACTATCTATATTGATTCTAGATATTCATATGGCTCAAAGTGGGTAATCTGTGAAAGGTAAGCTAAATCGGGCTCCTATAGCGGTCAAATCCCTATATAGTAATAAGCCCTTTGTAGCAAATGTATGCTCCTATATAGCAGTCGGCTCCCTATATATATCTCGCTGAGAACAAATGTATCTGTATAATGCTGTCAATTAAACATGCTATTCGTAGAGAATAGGTAGCTGTCTCTCTATTGCTTTACACTAGCTCTGATCTGGAGGAGCCCGGAGTCCGCAAATGTTTCCTTAACCATAGATCCGGACACAAGCAGCCATCTCCCTGAACAAACATATGCAGAACAGCCCACACTATCGCTACTTATGTGATATACCAATTACGGGGGGTGTATTGCTGACTGCCAGCCGTTTGCTCCATGCTAGCTCTGGATTTAAGGAGCCTGTAAATAGCAACACAGAAATCCTACCAAAATATACACTGGATCAAAGTGCAAGCAGCGATAACGCCAACGCGCGTTTCGCTATGCTTTGTCAAGACAATCCGACTTGTTCATTTGACAGGCTTTTTATACTCAGATTTTTCTATTCACATTTTTTCACTTGTACAACCACTGATAACAGGTAACAGAGAAGCTGGCCTGGTTCATATGCTGGCCTCAGACTCATTGTTGCCAGTATTGATGGAAGGTGAGTTAGGGCCAGCATAAGAAAGCCAGCTTTGTTGGCATATTTGGTAGGGGGAAAACCAAGCTTAGAACACGTAGGAGTGGAACAATGAAAAAAAAATGAGAGGATTTCTGTTTGCTCATTCTATTCCATTATTGGCCAGAATGTATGAATCTTTCAGCAATTGGAGGAAACAAACATAATACCTGAAGGCCTACCTGAACGTGGCCACACATTCTGAAGGAAATCATACACATTTTTACAGCCATTTCAAGAGACAAACTTTGGCTAGGCTGTCCACACTCAAAACTGCTTACTCTATATGCTAGTAATTAAATCAAAATGACAATATATTGTACTGTTAAATTGTATTACTGCTATAAATCTATATTTTCTAATGCCAAACTTTTATTATTCACCTGATGCTCCACTTCTTGCAAAAGTGATTCCAGTAGCTCAGTTTCTTGCGTCAGAGAGGTCTTCTGGCCTAAAGATGAAAACAATATCAAACTACATAGTTGTATAGCTGCATCGCCACTTTTTTTTATTACAATGTATACAGCTCCACTTCTAAAAGTCTGTGAAATAATCTCGGCACTGGCAGCTCTGTAGTTCCCAAAATACATGGTTGCTGACTACCAAGTATGCCGGATGTCTCTGATCTCCAGCAGTCAGTGGGAGACAGAATTCTAACTAATCACAGCGCTGGTTAGTTCAGGTAGTATTGCAGGCTGTCTCTCCTCTATTGATCACTGAGCAGCAATCTGCAATGAGTATGGCAACAATACTCAAAGAACAGCGGTGCCAGGTCAGAGAATGCTTGGTGCTTCCAGACAGTACTTTGTGTTTGTTACTAGTCAAATTCTGCTGGAAAATTGTCAAATGAGTGCTGCATAAAGTTCTGGTCAAATATGTTGTAACAGTGATAAATGAAATACAATAAATACTGCTCTGCACTCTGGTTTACTCCCTCAATTTCAATCTTGTCACTGTACTAAAAAAATACATATAACTGTTATAACTAGTTAGTTGACAGAGCGGTCTATATTCTATGCAACCCAAGGCAGACCAATTTAAAAAATGGAGCAAACAGACTTAGCTGCTGTGCAAAGCTCGAGTGGAGGCATATTCAGACTGAACAGTTATAAAGCTCAGTGATTTCAAATTGACTGAAACAGAAAAATACTAGATGGATTTTAGTTTTATGAAAGAATACTTTGCCATAATAGCTAAAAGCACAGAACACAAAAGCAGTAAAGTATCATTAATAGACAGAATAGGGCGGTAAAAACAAACTAGAAATCTTAGAAGCTAAACAGGTCTGTCAGTGTTTTTGTTGACACAAAAATTAAATTTAAAATGTTGCTTCCACCACTTTTTTACCATACCCATGAGTGTGACAAGTTTGTTTTTGAGTTGAGTGTCGAGCCTAGCAATCATCATCTCCACAGCATTGCGGATCTCTCTAACCCGTTCATCCTTAGCACCCCGTACAGCCTCAACATTCCGCTCCTACAACACAAAGTGACAATGTTTGCAAATTTTAATGTAAGCTTTTTGTTTAATAATTGAAGTTCAGCCTAAAGATTTCCAAAACATATTTGATATTGCATTCCTAAAAGTTAAAATCTCTGGTTTTACAGTTAGCATGGAACAAATACTTTTCCGAGCAACACCATTATAGCAAATAACAATATCATATAGATTTGGATTCTTAGATCAACTCTAGAAAAAAAAATGGCAAGCATGGTGTAGCAAATTAAAAATATTGGGCAATGCAAACTAAAACAGATATCTGTATGTGGACAAATGTGTATATATTTTCTACATAAACATTGGTCTATAAGATTCATGTAATATTTGGAAAATTATATTTTGCTTCTCTCCATATAAAAGGGCATAGATATCGCCAATACCTAATACACAGTATAATTAAAACTTACAATGTACTAAATGTTTAATGTATAAGTATTGTAGAAAATCGTATGAAGATTGCCTTATGCATTGATTTTGATTTTGGCTATGCCATGTTTGATAACAAGTAGATGTTCCCTTAATGGAAACAATTCCCCCACAATTCAAATTTGCATCTCCTATTATCTCCTTTTTGTATTGTTACATGATTATCTGATGCATACATTCGTTATTTATGATTTATATTGCCATTTGAAAATTATATATATTGAATATCTACTATGTGCTTTGTGTTTGGAAAATGCATATAAAAATTTTTGTTGCTTTTTTTTTTTTTTAAGAAAGTGAGGGTATAGACATCACTTTATGTTCTTCTAACAGTTAGCTTCCTGGCCCTAAGGTATGTTTTCTTCCTACTAATACACTTTATACCAACACATATTTTTTCTCTCCTTCCATCATTTCCATCTTTAGATTGTAATCTCTCGTAAGCAGGACTCCACAAGTTCTCAATGGGATTAAGGTCTGGGGAGTTTCCTGGCCATGGACCCAAAATTTAGATTTTTTTGATCCCGGAGCCACTTAGTTGTCACTTTTGCCTTATGGCAAGGTGCGTCATCATGCATTTCTCCCCAGATAAAAATGTAGAAGGAATAAATTATATTACACCGTTCTTTTGTTTAGGATAAGTGTTAAGCAGAAAACAGTAAAATGCCATCAATGTATAATGATCTCTTACCACTTCCTGCACAAGACTAATTAACTCCATTAGCCGTCTGCGAAGTTTGGCCACCTCTTCATTTACTTTTGTGACATGCTGCTCATAGATTTCAGCAAGTGGTTTGAAAGTATGTCCTCCATGCTAAAACAACACACACATAATTATAACTTAGATTTGCACTACCAAGAGGTTGGCCGCCCTATAAAGTGCATTACATGAAAAATGGCAGCACAAAGTGCGAGGTGTACGAATTCAATTATTTAAACTATCTGTATTTGCCTGCAGGTAAAATAAGCTATAGTGTGACACTACTAAACAAAACAAAAAACAACAACTATACATAAAGTGAATGAACAATGAGATATACCTTTCTGCTATAAAAATAATCTACTCACCATTCCCCCCCAAAGAGCACATTGATGACAGATGCAAATTTTACAAGTCCAACAAAATACACTAAGTTTTTCATGATGATTTTCACATCTAAAAAAAAAAAGAAAGAGTACAAATTTTAATCGAAGTAAATCCAAATTTTACTGTTGCAAGAATCTAAAAGAGGGTCAAGTGAAAGCACAAAGTACATCTTCTATGAAATGTGTTTTTATATATTGGAACAGTTAATTATCTATACTTCACCAGACACCAAGGCTTGATCAATCTAATTTCATTTGATGAACACCTATATCCTAATTATGTTTACATGATCATTAGTTTTCCTTTAAACACATCTATGGTTAAACATTACTCAGCCGAATAGAGATAGGAAAAGAACCAACACCCCTAAAAGTTATAATGTAACTCATCCTTTCCTTTCTTGTTTTTTGAGTGATTATTCCTTCCTTGCCCTTCAAGGAAAATGACTGTATAAGCATAATTTGCATATTTCCATGCAAGACTCCATGACAGCCCCATTAATGTGATATACAAAAGCAATCAAATTATGAAGGGGGGAGGGGGCCCAAATAGAATAAATGAACCTAACAAGGATCAATTCATGCACATAAAAGATTTTATTGATAAACTTGTTAATGAATCTTCCTTCCACATTTAGTGTACTAATAAGTCATCCAGAAGGTAATGTCTGGAGAACTAATGACAATCCTGATCGGTTTTTCAAACATCCTTTGTTCTGGAGAAACAGATATTGCTCTGACCAGATCCAATGTATGCATTGTTTATGTAATGTTTTTGCTCTTTCATTAATTGGCTCTGCACACTACTGGAAGTACAGTTTATTCATTAACACGAAACTTGGAAATTACTTTCAGCAAACATGCTGGATTTTTACATAGTATCACTTTAGTGGTTCAATTAATAATTTCTGAACATACTCCAATAAAGATTAAATTGAGAAGACACATGCTTGAAGAACCCAATAACAAATGGTATAATCTCTATGGTCTGATCAACCCCTTGATAAATTTTGCTGGTAAGAGGGGACAGGTTATAGCTACCAGTTCAACAAAGTCTGATAAGAAAAAAAAAAACTGTCTATACAGTCTACTATAGATTGTACTATTCCCCTGCAAAACCACCGAAAATGTGTCAAACCTCTAACCTGAACTACTGTCGAAATTGTGGCCACAAGTATATGGTCATTATATTATCAACTTGCTGGCAGAACAATTAATACCAAAAGATCTTTGGAAATTTCTACTCTCCCTTGAAAGACCAAACTGAAACTTGTATACTTATACGAAAAATCCATTTCTCTGATCCCATTTGGGGAACACTACTACCATGGGGTTGTATGCAGGGGGGGTTTCTGGGTCTTCAGAAACCCCTCCCCTCCGTTAAAGAAGGGCCCTACATATTGGCACTGTACTATATAGCAGCCACGGCGCTGTCAAAGAAGCGTCCGCGGCGGTGCTGTATTGTATACAGAGCCACCGCATGCGCAGCAGCTCTCTCGCTTTTTTTTTTTTTTTTCCCAGTGGAGGGGAAACCCCCCCGTACGCCCCTGGTATGAGGGGACCACGAGTAGGCACTTAAAATAGTTATTTGTTCAGTATAACGTGTTGACAGAACACCTACCATCTGCAACCCCCTGTAGCTCCTCAGTGTAAATAAAAAGCCCCAAGGAAGGTGATGACAACAAGCAACCTGAAGAAGAGTGGAAGGGAGGGAATGCAGTGTACCCCAGATGAAATCAGAGAAACGGATTTATTGCAAGTATAAATATCTCTTCTATTTCATCCAATGTAGGAGACACTGCTACTATCGCGATGTTCCAAATCAACCCCTTAAAAGGAACGCTCTAATAATCTGACATGCAAAAGACTGTGGCCAAAACTGGCACCAGGAGACAAACACATGAAAACTAAAAGGTGTGGATAGAGGACTAGGTGTTTGCTTGGCAGATCTGACCCGCCAAAGCTCAGTTGCGCGCAGCCCAAGAGTCGCCCACAGAGCAGGTGGAGTGGTCAGCAATATGATTAGGCACCGGCTGATCGGAACTGACATAGGCCTGCTTGATAGTGAACCTAATCCACCTGGCTATGGTTTGTTTGGTAGACAGCAAGAACCTTTTATATGCATTGAACAGAAGAAAAAAAAAAAAGTCAGTCCGCCAAATGACTGACATCTGCTCCACATAAATGGAGTTTGGACAACATTCAAGGAAACGGGAGCTGTGACCTGAAGAGGCAGCCGCCTACTGGAAGACAGAAACTACAAACTTCTGATTCATTTGGAACCTTGAAACCATCCTGTGCTGGAAAGAGGGAATCAAACTCAACCCACCCGTCATCGTGGAAGATGAAATTAGAAGAATGGCAGGAACGAGCCCCGAGCTCCGAAACTCAAACTCACCTTGCTGAAGTTATGGCCAGGAGTTAAACCATCTTCCATGTCAGGTATCGAAGTTCAGCAGAACTCAACGGTTCAAAAAGGGAACCTCTAAAGTATCTCAAGGACCAAGTTCAGACCCCAAGGTGCCATGGATGGCACATAAAGGGGCAAAGTCCCATGAAAAAAGGTCCGCACCTCAAGAATATCCACTAGTCTCTTTTGGATAAAGAGACAGGACCGAAACCTGCACTTCCAAGAAACTGAGGCAAAGGCCTTTATCCAAGCTATCCTGTAGAAAAGCTAGGAACGGGAATGCCAAAAGGTAGCAGTGTGGAAAACTATACACTCACAGCAACTGTAGGTACGCCACACCTGGTGGTAAATACAGACTGGTTTCCTGCATTGTATCCACTAGTCTGGTGGACAAACCCCTGAATCACCAGATACTGTCCTCAACAGCCACGTAGTTAAAGTCAGCAGAGGCAGATCTTGGTGTTGAAATGGACCCTGCAAGAGGAGGAAGTCGCGAAGAGGCAGACGACACCCCAGAACCACTGGCATGCACAAGATGTCTGTGTATCAAACCAGACAGGGCCAGATCGGGAGCAACCAGGTTCACTGGAAGCCCTCCACGCTTGACCCAACCAAGGAAGCATTGGGATGGGAGGAAATGGGTATCCCAACAGGAACTACCACAACAACAGTCAAGGGATCCCTGGTCCTGGAGCAGAACCTAGTCATCTGACTGTTGCAGCAAAATGCCACGAGGTCCACGACTGGAGGACCCCACTTTTGGACCAAGCATTGAAAAATCTCTAGATACAGAGACCACTTCCCAGCAGTAGTGCTGAAACAGTTCGCCTGCCAATTGTCCACAACCAGGATGACAAGGGCAGATATCACCATAACGAACAGGTCCACCAAGGCCAATACCTGAGCAGCCTCTTGCATTCCTCTGGCACTCCTGATGCCACGCTGACAGTTGACACATGCCAAGGACCAGCAACATGGCTCTGAGCTCTAAGAAATGTTTGGCAGAGAGACCTCCCGAGTGGACTATAGACCCTGTAAACAGCAGTGAAATACCACAGCTCCCCAGCCCAGAAGGCTGGTTTCTGTGGAGACTATGATCCAAGACCACAGGGCAAAGGACCTGCCCATCGTCAAGTGATCCTGCACCTGACACCAACTAAGACGCACCTTGGGTGATAAATGAAGTGACTGGGAATCAAAGTGGAGATGAGAGCTCAACCATATCTTCAAGAGGCCCCACTGAAAGGTCCAAGAGCAGAACCGGCCGCAAGTGTGAGTTGAGACCACATGCCCAACAGCCACATGAAGAGGAGCACGGAGGGCGATGTGCGGTCAGAACCCCCCTCACTGATCTGGAGGGAGTGCGTCTTGCTCTCTGGCAAAAGATCTTCTGTGCCTTAGTAACAAGGCCAAGGCATACCATGTGTTGACAGGGAACCAAAAGGGACTTCAGATAATCGATAATCTAACAGTGTTGTTCCAGAAACAAGATGGTGAGTGAGAGATAGCTTCTCAAGAGTTGATCCAAGTCTGCTTTGATCTGTAAAAAGTCCAGGTAAGGGATGATGCTTACCCACAGGGAGCGCAATCCAGTGGCAATAACCTCCATGATCTTTGTGAAGACCCATGGTGCCAAGGAGAGGTCAAACGCTGTCCTCTGTATGCCCTCCTGTGGCACCACATCGACTTTCCCCCAGATAATTTTGTGAGGTCCAGTCTTGTGTCAAAACACTATTCACTTTCAAAGGGTATGGACACAACTTTACTTTTAGAGTATCTGTAATCCATGAACAGTCACAAAGCTCTTCAGGGTACCATGGTAGATGTCATTGCTATGGCAAATGATCCGATTAGAGTCCATTGAAGCTTTGCAAATTCATTCTATTGCCTTCTGCATTACCTGGACTGTCTTCAAAAGATTACTTTTCACACTATCCTGGATGTTCGTTTCAAGGTCATTACCCCAAATATGAAAAGCTGTGGACAGTGGTAACACTGGTTTCAATACTACATATGTGGAAACATGAAGCTTTCAATCTTCTTGATCACGCAGTCTCTCAGCTGCATATGTAGTCCACCGGTAAAGAATAGCAACTCAATACCAAACAACCTTTCATCTTCCAGGAATCAAACCTCAGACTCAACATCCCACCTCCCCTCAAATGGTAGGGTCAAATTTCCACTGTGCTTTCCTCTCCCGAGGTAAACTCCTGCCTCTCTCCCTCTTAAACATTGGTGGGTGCTGGATCTGGGGGTTGACGGAGACTGTGCTGATGTTCTGGCTGGAATCTCTGCTCATTTTTCCTTGCACCCATAGAGATGCAAAAAAAAAAAAAAAAAAATAGGAGGGAGATTCCCTACTGTAATGGACGGCAATATGTGCAGCTAGATATCGAAGTGATGTCTGGCGGGCACATCGCCTGCAAATGAATTTCCCCCAAATAGTCTGATCTTCAAAAGAATTTGATGGGACACCCATTTCTGGAAAGATTGGTAACAGTCTTTGATATTCTCCATTTGTAAATCTTTTTCTCACTGTAGAATGATGGCCTTCAAACTGTTTGGTCTTATAACCTTTTCCAGACAAACACAACAATTGTTTTTCTGAGATAAATGCAGATGCCTTTTCCCCTTGACATTTTGTTAACACATACCTTAATGCTGAAGACCAAACTGTCAAAGATTCTGCTTTTATATGGAGTTGGCAATGAAGTGCACTTATTATCACCTCCTAGCACAAATTACTTTCTATATTGATAGAAGGATGTACTTTTTCACATATGGCTTCTTCATGTTCACTTAATTATTTTTGGATGAATCATGATTAGGCAAAATCTGTGACTAGATGTATCATATTTGAGGACTCTAAAGGGCTATATAATTATTTATAGGGTCATATAAAAACACAGCATGCACTTCTGTTTTTCATAAGATTGTTCATTATAACAATGAAGTTTGTTAAACAGTATGGCTTAGAGTAGATCCACCACCTACAAATTGTTGAGACAAATATGCAACCTTTCAATTTGCGTGGAACCAGTGACATCACTGAAACAATGCTCAACGAATATTTATCAGGCCTGACTTATGTTGATTAGGTAATTAAACCTTGTGAATTGACCAGGAATGAGTCACAACATGCAACACTTCAGGCCTTATTTATAGTTAGCAGTAAATCCAATCAGAATGTGGAATTTGTACCTTGCCAAAACTATGTTGCACTGCAGTGGGATGGTCGGGACAAACTTGAAAATGTTAGAACACGTCTATTTTTTGGGAGTAGGGTGCCTCCTGGCTCAACCCTAAATCACAGTGCAAAAGCAGGCAGTATTTTCCTTGCATGTAAAATAATAAATAAATAATATGCATTTGCTCCCCCTTACAATCACAACATGGTTTGTCCTAGTACAAATTTGCTGGGAACTACTTCTGATTGTTTCTAGCGGGTGCATTGGAGTGAAAAAATATTAAGCAGAGGCTGCTGTGATTGCATTATTTTTGTGGCCCGTAATCCAGTGCAATGCTTTTGCGGGGGGTACAGACAAACTCTTGAGTAACGGTTTGAAGAAGTCAGCTTTCTGTAAACTTATGTCTACAGTTAATCATTCAATTAAGTTGGCTTTTTAAAGAAAGTGTAAGAAATCACTCTTTAGACAGGTTATTATGCATGTTATAAGCATTTATTAGAGACTATAAAATCTTGATCAATTTCTACAATACCTGAAACAGGCTAGAAGTTTTAGATACTATGTTTCAATTAATATTTGCATCTTTATATGCACTAGAATATGACACTTGCTGACATTAAAAGCCACTGCTAGAAATGGAAAACTGATCTTTTTCACGTACTTATCCTTCTCGTTTTCTTCGTGCTTGTTAAGACTGCACAACTGTAGTGTGTCAAGCCGCTGTGTAACCTCTTCTGCCCACCGACAATTAACCAACTCCCTGAGTTGTAGGGGAGCTCTGAAAGAGAAAGATATTAAAGATCCAAGTGTAAACACAGTCTTGTTTTCTAGAATACATGAAGAGTCTATAGCTCCACTTAGAAATGTGGATCCGACCACAAACACACCTGCGATAGCAGTGTAAAGATTCCAAACACTGCGGTTTTGCAATTTTAAAAAAATAAATTGAAATAAAATTATAAAAAATAAATTAAAATGTAAAAAAGGAAGAGTCCCCAATCCCACCTGCTAGAAAGATATTTTTGCAGAATTGCAATACTAAATTTTAAGTATTAACACTGAATGCACAGTAATGATTGCAGCTGACTGCATACGTCCTAGCTGTTAAACCATTATATGACCCTTGAGCTTAGAGGCGAAGCTAGCGAGCTGTGGGCCCCAATGCAGGGAAACGGGCTCCACAGCTCACAGTCAGCAGGGCCTACCTCCCAACTGTTCTGGAATCGAGACAAAGTCCTGATCTATGGGAGGACTGGACTGTTATTGCAAACATCGTGACAGTTGGGAGGTATGCCATTTGGGTTAAAAAAAAAAAAAAAAAAAAGACAAAAACAGATAGATAAAGCAATCAAGTACCAAGATACAATTTGTTGAAAACCAAATAAACTACACAAAGTATGTTATGTCCGATTTGGCTGGATGAATAACCCTTCATAACAGAAAAGCATATAAGAGCATATATATTAAATGCATATATTGAGTGTAATACAGCAGTTTCATTCCATATATTATATATCTATCTACTCTTCTATACAAACAAGTAAAGTACTATAAAAGTCCAATTGCATGACAATTTTACCTGCAATGAGGACACTGGGCCCTTTGTTCAGTCAGCCATCTCTGCAAAACACAAAAGAATATTTTGAATTTCAGCCTGCATACATTTCCTTTGAATTAAAATTTAAACATCGTGTGAGCAACACATTTTAATAAATATTTATACTATAGAAACAAACTTCATATAAGAATTGTAGCCTTCATCAAGCCATTGCATAAAAAATAAAAAAACAAAAAAAACACATTATGTAGACATGGGAGGACTCTTGTTTTGTACAGCTAAAGAGTCTCTATTAAATGAGAGAATTACTACAGTTTATTTCCATGAGATACTCCATGGCAGTCATGACAAATGAGTCAACTCCCTAGTCAGTTGAGTAGAGACATAAAAAAGAAACGCAATTTGACGATTCCTTCCTCTGTTGTCTTTTGGAAACTTTCCAAGCTGTTCCTGAAATTTATCAGACAATACCAGTGGAAATATTAGGATGTCATTAAGTATCTCAAGCAAATTAAGCTAAAAATACCCATTCTCTCTTTACCTTATCAGCTGCATGGCAGTCATAATGAATGAGACCTACCTGAAGAAATACATGGAAGAGGGTGGACTCAAGTAAAACCAACAGAGTGAAATTTTGTTTTTTATTGAACAACTTCTAGAAGAATGTTCTTTCCGAACGGAGCATCAGCAGATGTCATATCCAAAAGAAAATTTTGGGTAGAGGTGTGAATCTATGTCAACCCTGCTACTTTGCATACATTGTTTGTTGAGGCCAGAGTCCTGTTTGCCACCACCCTTGTAGAATGCGCTCTTAGAATTTCATCCATTACTTTTATAAGCTTGAGAAATTCTCTCTCTGAGCCTTCTTGCAAGGTTATGTTTGCATGGGGTATGCCCTTGTCAAGGTCCTATAGGAAGGACAAGTAATTGATCTGTTTTTCTGAATTACTACATTTAAGAGGTCAACTAAAAAAAAAAAAAAAAGTGTTCCACTGTATGTAATCTTTCCTCCTTGTCCTTCGTTTGTTGTGGGCAACAAACTAAGGAAATATGATCTTCTGTTTTATATGAAAAGTGGAAACTTCCTTGGGTTGAAAAGTAGGATTAGTTTGTAACACCACTTTGTCTGTATAGATATTCAGAAAAGCTTCCTTACACCATAGGGTAAAAAAGTCCCCCTCTCGTCGGGCAGATGTGTTTGCTACCAGAAACAAGACCTTAAGTTTGAGACATTCAAGTGAAACCTCCTGTAAATGCACTCAGGGATTAGACATTAAGGCCTTCAGGACAACACAGATCCCAAGGCTTCTGCTCAAGGCCTCTGTTCCCTACTCTTCAAAGGATGGATAGGTTGTCTCAAAGTACTGGCACCACACCATACTGCCTGTGATACGGCTTTCTAGGCAGACAACTCTGTGCTTACTTGAAATGCAGTTGAGAACAAGAGAAAGGGAACCCTCATATTGTCTGGACTCAATATAAATAAGGATATTTGCCATCGATAATCTTCAGAATCAACTTTATCCCTGAAGAGAAAAGTGCTTTCAAAAAGTGAGAAAGGCCAAACGATTCTTTGATTGTGTATTTAACACCCAAAGACACACCCAGAGAGCTCTCCTAGCGAACAGATGAAGCCATGCTTCTTGCAGAAAGGGTAATCATGTCTAGTGAAGCTTCACATAAGTCAATACCTTTCCTCATGACATCAATGCTTTTTATTTTATACAGTCTGTAATTTATCTCATGTACGTCCCTATGCAGGGTATCATCAGCCTATACTTTGAGCACTCCAGAGAACGAGGCTGCAGCCATTTCAAACTTGAGCACAGTATCACAGGTAATATGACGTTTCATTAAACAGCACTCCATTTCCACCTCCATAAGATCTTTCAAAGAAGCTCCATCCTCTAATGGAACAGTGGACCGGGCTGAAAAGATGGCTACAGAAACATCAATATAAGGCAATAAAAAGCACCTCGCCATTCCTTACTAAAGAGATACTTGATAACTCTGCACACTTGAAACACTTATTAACACATTAATATGTTTAAAGGGCTCATTCACAACTTCAGGCTTAAGTGACCTGGGATCTTCTTCAATTTCTCCCAATTCTCATTCAGATGATCCTTTGAGATCACCAAAAGAATACAATGAGTCCAGACAGATGTACCAGGTTTAACATCCTCCAGATCCACAATTGTCTATGGTCTGGCTTCCTTAAGCCTTGCATGGCATATTAAGCTTCCTTTGTGATAAAAGTGTCCTTCATTACCCTCATTCCAGAAATGAATTCCAAAATCTGTATTCCTCAGCCCAGTAGGCCCACTGCTCAACCTGAACAGTCAGCACAGAAAGCGCCTTCACAATTCTCAGACAAAGGTTTGTGACATGCTCCACAAACAGTGATGAGACTGCTTTTCTTTCCTTCAACAGGCTCTGAAATAGTACTTAGAAGGATGAAGAAAAAATTAACAGATAACTAATTTAGAAAAAAAAAAAAAATAAATACATAGAAAGCACCCCAAGGTAAGAGGTTTACCTGAAATGGGTGTACTTCAGCTATTCTGAGGTGGACTCAAGCTCCATAACAACAGAATATTCAACAGACAGTACTCCTGTAGGGCGCAGGGAATAGTAAGAAGTTCCGCAGTTTGCCCATATGGTTTTAAGCCCAGAAGTCAGGCCCTACATTTGCTACATCATTGTAGCAACTAGCATCTCCATGGGAACCACTCCTGCAGGTACCTTCTGGAACCACCTACAAAAATGTAAAGCCCCAGTAGAGGAAAAAACAAACAAAAATAAACCTACTACACTACAATTGCACTACACACTGCTTACTCCGTGGAGAGGCCAGGGAACAATAAGAATAAGAAACCAGGGAAGAGATGAGTGATACTATATACCTTCCAGTGGGGATTTCTTTTTTCCTATCTGTACTCAGCTGACTATGGGGTTATCCCATTCATTAGGACTGCCATATGAAGGAATATGAAAACGTGTATTTTTGGGTAAATAGGCTACAGTTTTAGCTTGTCCTCAAATACTCTAGCTGAACTACAATCTCCTAATTGGATGTAAACTGAGATCACTGCTATGGTAAATGTAATAGGAATATCATTTTTACTATTTTTTGTCCTCTTTTCAATTGATAAAGTCTCAGGGGTAAATATATCAATCTGCGAGTTTTTAGTCCATATTTGACCTGAATAATGAAAGTTTGACAGCAGTTCGAATCTCTATCTGGTACAATGTCAATAAGTGGCATTACCCCCACATCAACAATTATACCCTAACACACAAAATTGCAGTTATTATAAAGCAGCAGATCTTCAAATCTATTATATTCAGTGATGTGTGTGTTTTCTAAGGTCCTTTTGTACCCTTCCACAGCATAATAATGCAGATCAGGATTAAAAAAAATAAAAAAGGAATTGTATATATAGGCACTCTGGGATGTATTGAAATAATGTTTAAAAACTATAATCTTTATTAGTCAAATAATATGGTCATATCCTATTACATGAAAAGCTTGCAAAATTTTAAAAACAATGGCAATGTGAATTTAGTGAGGAATTAAAATTTGTAGATAAACTATAATAACTGTCACGTGTAACGTATTAATAACTGATTGAACAAGTAATTTCTCTTATACTTATTATTATCCATTGAATAAATACTAACAATGGAATATCCTTACTCAGTTGTAGTAATGGTAGATATATCATTTGTATTTGTTGAGCCTTGATTACTTATCATAAGTACCATACATATTTAGCTACAATTGTATATCAAGGAATGGATAAGTGACCTCTATTGGTGATCATGCTTAGTGCACATGTGAAAAATGCCATTAAAGATTATGCCAATTCTAAAATATTTTATGCTGTTTCATAACAGTGATCCTACGAAAATCAATGCATTTGCCATGAAAAGAGTAACTCTAGGAATTAGAGAAGCAGATATACAGAAAGAATTACTGAAGGAGACAAAGAAAATAATTCTCATTAGGGGGAGTGTGTTCCTCAATGACTACAATAGTCATACTGCATTCTTTTAGTTTAATACTGTAATAATTGAGACAACAATTGATTCTATTTAATCAGTTTTCTAATAGTATAATAATTGAGATAACATTGATTCTACTTAATCCATTTACTATTACTTTAAGATCGATTTTATTATCATAGTCAAGGTTCTTTATATTCTTCTACACTATACATTTGTATATTCTTTTATCACTTTTTTCCTAATGATTTTGGACATTTATCATCACAGTTATCAATTATCCACTAATATTATCATCATTATATACATTAGTATTTACACAATTTTTCTTTTACATTTTATTTGATTCACCCAATTTATGATTTTCACAGATACAAATATTTTGTGTTCATATCACATTTGTCATCGCATGATCGGTTTATTTTCCTTTTTTCACTTCGTTTGTTCACTTTTGCACAGTCATGGGCAAAATTTTTCAGAATGGCACAAGTATCGGTTTTCACAAAGTTTGCTGCTTCAGTGTTTTTAAACCTTTTTCTCAGATGTTGCCATGGTATACTGAAGTAAAATTACAAGCATTTCAAAGGCTTTTTATTGACAATTACATTAAGTTTATACAAAGAGTCAATATTTGCAGTGTTGACCCTTTTTGAAGACCTCTGCAATACGCCCTGGCATACTGTCAATCAACTTCTGGACCACATACTGACTGATGGCAAACTATTCTTGCCTAATCAATGCTAGAGTTGGTCAGAAATTGTGGGTTTTTGTTTATCTACTCGCCTCTTGAGGATTGACCACAAGTTCTCAATGGGATAAAAGTCTGGGGAGTTTCCTGGACATGGACTCTAAAAGTTCGATGTTTTGATCCCCTAAATGACTTAGTTGTCACTTTTGCCTTATGCAAAGGTGCTTCATCATGCTGGAAAAGGCATTGTCCATCACCAAACTGTTCTTGGATGGTTGGGAGAAGTTGCTCTTGGAGGATGTTTTGGTACCATTCTATATTCATTGCTGTGTTCCAAGTAAAATTGTGAGTGAGACCACTCCTTTGGCTGAGAAGCAACCCCACACATAAATGGACTTACGATGCTTTACTGTTGGCATGACGCAAGACTGATGGTAGTGTTCACCTTTCCTTCTCTGGACAAGGGTTTTTTCAGATGCCGCAAACAATCTGAAAGGGGATTCATCAGAGAAAATGACTTTGCCCCCGTCCTCAGCAGTCCAATCCCAGTACCTTTTGCAGAATATCAGTCTGTCCCTGATGTTTTCCTGGAGAGAATTGGCTTCTCTGCTGGCCTTCTCGACACCAGGCCATCCTATAAAAGTTTTCGCCTCACTGTGCGTGCAGATGCATTCTCACCTGCCTGCTGCCATTCCTGAGCAAGCTCTGCACTGTTTGTGCCCCAATCCAGGAGCTGAATCAACTTTAAAAGACAGTCCTGGCTCTTGCTGGACGTTCTTGGGCGCCCTGAAGCCTTCTTCACAACTACTGAATCTCTCTCCTTGAAGTTCTTGATGATCTGATAAACGGTTGACTTAGGTGCAATCTTACTAGCAGCAATATCCTTGCCTGTGAAGCCCAATTTGTGCAAAGCAATGACGACTGTAAGTGTTTCCTTGCAGGTAACCATGGCTAACAGAGGAAGAACAATGATTTAAAGCACCACCCTCCTTTTAAAGCTTCCCATCTGTTATTCTAACTCAATCAGCATGACAGTGATTTCCAGCCTTGTCCTCGTCAACACTCTCACCTGAGTTAAGAGAGAATCACTGACCTGATGTCAGCTGGTCCTTTTGCGGAAGGGCTGAAATGCAGTGGAAATGTTTTTGGGATAAAGTTCCTTATCATGGCAAAGAGGGACTTTGGAATTAATTGCAATTCATCTGGTCACTTTTCATGATATTCTGGAGTATATGCAAATTGCCATCATAAAAAATGAAGCAGCAAGGCCTCTATGGAATAAGGTCTTTCAATTGATAAGCTCAGTCCTTCGTCACTCAGTCCTCCCTACGCCAGAATTAGCTTTATTGCAATACTATCCCCCTACTCTTCCTAGTTGGGATAGATATGGACAGGCCGAATATTGATAGCAACCAAAGCAGCTATAGCTCAGGCATGGAAGCAGCCTCTCCCCCCTCCCCTGGCCAAGATGATCTCAAAAATCAACTTGAATTTTGAAATGGAAACCCTGGGTGTCCCATACTCCACGTCAACATCGTCCCCGCTGATCAAGTGAAGAGCTTGGCACAATTATGTGACAGATGGGGAGGGAAATCCATCACGTTCCCTACCCTCGGCCTCTAATGACGCTGGTGAATGATCTTTTATTTGTCGACATGTAATGTATTAGTCAAGCTTAATATATACAGTAAATAATCCAATACTTTTATTGTGCTTGTGTTCCATCCCCTTTATGTACCCTTCCCCCCCCTTTTGTTTTTTTCTGTACCCCTTTTGTAAAAAACTTTAAAAATCAACAAAAATTTTATTCGTTAAAAAAAAAAAGAGGCAGCAGACTGAAAAATAATATATTTGTGTCATTCTCAAAACTTTTCCCCATGACTATAATCATATAATGTTAACAATTCATTAATCTCAAATCTATTGTAAAATTTATATAGAAAGCTAATGTCAAAACAAATACAATAGCAGCTCATCATAAATCTTCTATGATTTACTTCTCACTATTAACATCTCTTCACATATATTACATTGTGAAATATATTATGACTATTTTGTATCTATTACGTGAATGAAATATGATTTATGCTATAATCTAATTATGGCTCATATAATTTCTATACCAGCACTTCTATATTCACTCTTTGACCAATGTATGTACACTGTTCAAAGTACACTTTATGGACAAAAGTATTTGGCCACACCAGTTAATTATTGAATTGAGGCCTTCCAATCAGACCCGTTGCCAGAGGAGTATAAAATCAAGCACCTAGCCATACAGTCTCCATTTGCAAACATTTGTGAAACAAAATGGGTTGTTCTGAAGAGCGCTGTGACTTCAAGCGTGGTACTGTGATAGGATGCCACCTTTGCAATAAGATGGTTTGTGAAATTTCATCCCTGCTGGATATCCCACTGTGAACTGTAAGTGATATTATCAGAAAGCAGAAGAGTTTAGGAACAGCAACTCAGCCACAGAGTGAAAGACCACGTAAAATCACAAAAGGTGCAAGGTGCATAAAAATCGCCCACGCTCTGCTGATTCCAAAGCTGAATAATTCTGAACTTCCACTGGCATTAATGAAAGCACAAAAACTGTGCAGTGGGAACTTAATGGAATGGATTTTCATGGCCGAGCAGCTGCATGCAAGCCTCACATCGCCAAGACCAATGACAGGCGTAGGATGGAGTGGTGTAAAGCACACCGACACTGGACTGTGGAGCAGTGGAAACACGTTCTGTGGAGTGACGAAACACACATCACTGTTTGGCAGTCAGATGGGCGAGTCTGGTTGGGCGGATGCCGGGAGAACGTTACCTGCCAACTGCATTATCCCAACTGTAAAGTTTGCTGGAGGCTAGGCCCCTTATCTCCAGTGATGGGCAATCTTAATTCTTCAGCATACCAAGTAATTTTGAACAATTTTAGTACAATGTTGCCACAAAGTTGGAAGCAGTTTGGGGAAGGCCCTTTTCTATTCCAACATGACTGCGCTTTAGTGCACAAAGCAAGGACTACAAAAAAAAACGGTTTGATAAGTTCGGTGGGAAAGAACTTGACTGGCCTGAACAGAGCTCAACCCCATCGAACATCTTTGTGATGAACTGGAACGGAGATTGCGAGCCAGGCCTTCTTGTCCAACATCAGTGCCTGACCTCGAATGCTCTACAGATTGAATGGGCACAAAATTCCCACAGAAACACTCCAGCATCATGTGGAAAGCCTTCCAAGAAGAGTGGAAGCTGTTATCGCTGCAAAAGGGGGACCCAATCACATATTAAAGTATATGTATTTGAATACAATGTCATTACAGTCCCTGTTGGTGTGATGGTCAAGTGTTCGAATACTTTTGTCCATATAGTGTATATAATTTATCAAATTTATAAGATGCAATTTAAAAAATATATGATATTTTACATATACATGTGCTCCAAAAATTATTTGACAGTTATCTCTTTTTTCTCAACTCTGTCTGTGATATTGTTATGTAAACAAAGGAGGAGATTCTAGCATAGTTTAAAAAGATAATCACAAACAACTTGCAGAGGTCACAGAATTACAAATGTTTTTGGGGGTTTTATTTAAACTATTAAGCATTCTACAATTACACTACATAATTATTTTCAATATAGTTACAGGTGTGGGTTTTCTAGATGTTCTTCTGTAATTTTGTAACACCAATCCTAAAATATAAAACTATAAACAGAAAAAAAATCTCAATATTTAAAATAACCTCTCTAACCCCAGTATTCTTCTCATTAAGTTTTTTTTAGGAGCGATAGTAGGGGAAAAGCATTGACTGAAGTGCCCGCATAAAAGGATCCCACACCTGTATTTTATAATTTTGACACTCATGCCGTATGCTGGTAACTGATGATAAAATAACAGCCTTAACACAACAATTCAATTGCTGGACAGCACACAAATGCACACTTACCCGTATACAGCTGAAACAGCACAGTTTGGAGCAGTGTGGACAGAGACGGGCATCTCTCAGTTTCTCCATGCAGATGAAACATCTAAAGACTTCTGCTATACCCTATGTAAAAATAATTAGGCATATCAATGAACAGGGGTAAAGATAATCTGATCAAAGTTTCAAACTATAAACACAAACCTTAGAAAAAGTAGTCAAATTTAGGAATATATCCCCTGGAAGTTGTTCACCAGAGGAATTAACACTGGTGAGCCATTAACATAAATAACATTCAAAACAGCAAGGAACAAGTTATGTATGATGGGAATATGCAACTCAACTGGACAGCTCCCACAAGCATCTGTTCAGGTGCCAACCTTCCAAATGGTTCAAATCCCAATGTTTTGATTCATCCAAGTCAAATATCTGGAGTACACCATTACCCTTCAGTGTCTTCAAAATTGCACAGAACAAATTACATTAATGAGGGTCACAGGGAGCAGGCAGAGTTGGTTATTCCTAGTTGTTTGCCTTAAGGTGTATGACCCCTTTAAAATAAAAAATAAAAAAATGCTCTAAAAGGAGGTGCAACAAACAGAAATTGTTTTGTAAGGAGAATACCCACTTTCATTTACAATCTAACCTCCATAAAATAATGATGTAAAAAAAAAAAAAATGTACATTTGAGGAAAAGCCAACATCTAAGTCATCTTGTATTAGAAAAGGGAGATCTATAGAAATGCATATCACTAGAAGCAGCAGTAATGCTTAAATATATTAGAAACTATACTAATGTATGGAGTGCAGCCTAGAAAATGAACTAGGGACCAGTTTCCCTTCAAAACAATCATTTCCAGTTTTACAGCTTAGGACAGTGTTGGCTAACCTGTGACACTCCAGGTGTTGTGAAACTACAAGTCCCAGCATACCCTTCCAGCAATAAGCTGCTATATATATATATATATATATATTTTGGCAAAGCATGCTGGGACTTGTAGTTTCACAACACCTGGAGTGTCACAGGTTAGCCAACACTGGCTTAGGATGTAAATGCAGTCAAAGATCCACCCTCTTTTCAAGTTTGTTCGTTATAATAAAAAACACAATACCTTCTTAAATAAAATTGTATATGTTCATTAACATGTGTGGGGAGGTAAAAATTAATCAATCTATTTTGGCCATTTATATGCTGGTCTCTCCTGTCCATAAACTGTTCTACTCGATCCCCCATACGATTTATAATGGCCTGCCAACTCAACTAAGGATTGCCTAAATAAAAAGGAGGGGATATAAAGCGGAAACGCATTTATATTTTATGTCTTACAAGCATGGAAAAACAATGTCACCATGAGAAATACAAAATACATCATGGCAACTGGAGCAGGATCACTGTAACCAGCACACAAGGATTGATACAATTAAGAGACATCCGCTTATGGAACTTAAGAAAATCTAGTCAGCACCAGGATACGTGGTGACATCAAGGTGACGAACACCATGCTAACTTTCTCCATGAGAACTGTTGTTGCCTGCTAGTTAAAACTAAACACACTGTTACAACTACTATACAGTTCATTATTTATTACATGTGACTTTTTTTCTTCTTAAAAGCCTGGTACAAAAAAAAACCACAAAAAAAAACAAAACAAAAACACTTGGCCTAAAACAAAGCAGATACAAGTTTTAATGTGTCCAGATGGACTACTTTGAGAAAATCTCTGTCTTTTCAACGGAGCTTTTTTGACGTATGCAAAAAATAGTAGAGCAAAGGTTTATAAAGGGAACAAAAGGTTGAAGGTCAATTGTACAGTTTGAATTATTTTCACTACCATGAACAGTAGCTGTCAAGCAAGTTGAGTTTGTAAGGTATGCCCCCACATGAGTTTGGGAAAGTTTTGTATTGTAAGTTTATTGGTGTCCTCCACTTACATCGTAGTCTTCAATCTAAACAGCAGTCCAACATACACTGTATTTTGAATTATGTTTCTTTACTTTGTTTCTTATTAATTTTTTCCTCTATCTATATAGGGGAATTCAACTGGCCGCGTTACTGTAAAAAGTTATTACGGTAATAGTGTACTTAAATACCATTACGGCAGTTTCAACGCCGGCTTTTTGCTCGCAACTCCCCCTTTTTTTTCCCTTTTTTTTTTTTTTTTTTTAAGGTATATAAGTGAAAAACAAAAAGGAGGAATAATAAGACTAAAGACAGAGAGTGAGAGTCTTGTTGAGGGAGACAAGGTAATAGATCAGTGTACACTACAGAAAGAGGGCCACATTTGAGTTGCAAGTACATTCATAAACATAAGCTAGAAACGGGGACGTAGTCTGGCAGCCCCATCGGTCAGATGCGCTGATCACGAGCTTCGTTGATCCCTTGTCTTTTTGTGGCCCCTGCTGCTGCTCGCCAACCCAGGTTGAACCCATGGTGCCTCTGTCACCTCCGCTGCAGCCCAGCTCTATTTTGGGACGTCCTCCTTGTACCCAGCCCGCCCGACGTCCCTGAGGCCTAACTTGCGCCGAAGAGCCGCTGCCTCAATTTCTGGACCTGCCACTCGCCATCTAGCCGCAGGCATGGTTCCCCCTCGCCGGACCACTAGGACTGTATTACTGGGTGCTGTGTCCCCCTCCACAGATCCTCTCTTCACCAGGACCCCCCTGACAACGCCAGGCTGCTCCAAAATGAGTGCAGAAGAACTGCAAAGCCAGCAAAGCCTGAGGTCCATCTGCAGAGTGGTGCAGGACCTGCTCCTCCTGGTCAGCACCCTTGGATTCAGACCAACCTGTCTGTGTATTTTCGATAAGGGGGCGAGTCTCTTCCCATGTCTGGATCACCCACAATTTAGAACACTCTAGTAGTGTGTAAGATTCAATTACCTAAAGACCACTTCCATCTCGCCTCAGTGAGAAGCTACACTTCACTTGTCACATTCCATGTGAGTTCTCCTGGGGCTCCCTGCCATACAGATCTGTCGGACCCCCTTGGAGGAACAGGGGTTTGTGGGAATTCAATTATTGCCGCTCTCAATCTACTCTGTACAAGCAGATCCACACAATGAAATTACCCAAACTTAACTGTCCTCTGCAGTGCCAGCCGGCTAAATGTATTATGTTCACTTCTGCAGCATCTCTCTCTTCTCGACATTACCACCCTGTGACTGTCCCGATGCTCCCACTGTCGGTAGGCCAAGAACTATAAGCTAGTGGCTTTCATTCGTTTTACACTCGATACCTCCTTTTCAAACAGTGGCCTCAATTTCCTGCTCACTACACATATAAAAAGGTCATGTGATCATCTCTATGTGTCCCAGACCCCTCTCATATGATTTGAACACAGTGTGTGCCCCTCTCCTCTCCCCATACTCTCATCTTGACTCTCTCCCATCTTCTCCATCCTGCCAAGCGATCTAATACCTTTGTCAATCTCACTATGTCTAACAAACCAAAGAAGCCTGGGGCTTCGGCTAACTTCTTTGGATCAAAATTCAAGCCCTCTCCTCCTCATATGGACCGCCAAGAGGCGTCGGGCCTCTTTCTTCCTTCAGAGATGGAATTGGATCCTCAAATTCAAGCAGAAATGACTAACCTTCTTGAGGGAGTAAAAGTGGAGTTCCAACAAGAACTCTCTAAGGCAGTCAATAACTTTAAAACAGAATTTAACTCTCTCGACACTAGGACAGACACCTTGGAATCAAAACAGATGATCTGTACCGCTCTCAGATGGTTCTTGACAAACAATTATTCCGCCTCCACGACGAAATTGAGTCCCTGAAGAAGGAACAAGGGGACTCTGAAAACCGTTCCCAGCGCAATAATATTCGCATTAGAAAGGTTTCTGAAGACATCCTGCCGGCGGAAATTCAAGCTTTTCTTAAAGGCCTCTTCCTTCACATTCTTCCAGATCTCACTGATGCAGACTGCCTCATGGATCGGGCTCAAAGATCCAAATCTGCTACTGGGACAATATAGTTCGCTTGCATTAATTTCGTACCAGGATTCTACATGGAACTAGAGATTGGTCTGCTCTCTTTTCGAGACATGGAAGTCCAGTTGTTTCAGGACCTTGCCCCAATAATGATCCAGAAACGTCAAGATCTACAACCTGTTACAAGGATACTACGCCAACATAACATCCGTTATCGCTGGGGCTTCCCTTTTCAGCTCCAGGTTATTGCGGCCAACACCTCTCATTTTGTCAAGATCCTAAACCAAGGTCAAGACTGGCTTACCAAGCTGGACATCCTCCTGCTCACGTCATCTTCCCTGCAGTCTTCACCTCCGAGAGTCCAACGTTTAGCCCCCCCCACCACCTGAGTGGTTCTGTACCTTTCGCCGATTGGCCCGGGATGCTACTCCATACTGACATGTTAATTGTTATGGTTGACATTTGAAATTTGTCTCATCTGTTTTGCATTCATAGGTGGACTTAGTAATTGGAGCCTTGGATTGTTAGTCACTGATTACGGCTTCAGCCCTCGTTTTCCCTTGCATTTAGAATGACATATAGGTAGTTTTCTTCCGTTATTATACTCTACTAGCACGTTGCCTTAAATGCTGTCTTCTGTCCAAGTCCTCCTCCCTTTCCCACCCTACCTATACCCCCTATTCCCCTCCCTTACCTAATTGCCTGACTGTTTAAAGCAACATGTCTAGTGTTTACATACTGTTTGTTTTACACACACTGTTCTTTGGTTTATCATCATTATCTTTTTCTAAAGAAATTTTTTGTGGGTCCTCCGGTCCTGGCGCCTATACTCCTAAGGCTTAGGACCACTCCCCCCCCCACGCAGCCTTTGATATTGTTCATTGTATTATGCATAGTCTCTACACTATGTCTTTCAACTCTCTACGGGTTCCTTTTATTCAGGGTTGTTGTCCAATTGGGCTTACTGTTTCTCTTTCGCTCATCTTTCTTCCCTGTGGCTTTTTCCTAGCACTGTCCTGTTCTAATACCTGTTCTTTAACTCAGGGACACACTAATTATTTGGATTTTTCTACTCAACCATTAGATTACCTTGTGAGATTTTACACCCCTCCAGAGCAAGGTCTTTAAAAATCTTTTCTGTCAGAGTTAATGGCCTCAATTCCCCACACAAGCGTACCATGCTCTTGGGAGCCTGTAGGAGAGAACGAGCGAACATTGCTTTTCTACAAGAAAAGCATCTTACTGGAGTTCATTCCCAGCTTCAGGGTAAGCAATTTTCTCAGACCTTCTTTGCCTCTGCAGACCGCAAGAAACAGGGCGTGGCTTTCTTGATTCACAGCAAAGTCCCCTTTCTGCACTCTGACATTTGCAGATCCAGATGGTCGCCTCCAGATTGTCAGGGGCACGCTACGCTCTGCACCTGCCTCCCTGGTCTCGTTGCATGCCCGAAACCAGAAACAAAAACTCTTTCACCAGACTCTCCAAGCACATTGAGCAACTGACACGGGGAGACTTTAATGCAGTTCTTGACCCTTCTAAATACTCTTCTCCCTCCTCCGAATCCACCTCACTCGCTTCCTAGTTCATCCACCACCGTCTGTAGGATTCCTGGTGACTATGTAACTCCGATGCCAGAGATTAAACACACGTCTCGACCCCACACCAACTATACCCACACATAGATATGCTCCACGTTTCCCATTCTCCTTCTCCTCACGTGACTCAAGCACGCATAACTCCACTCTCCTGGACAGACCACTTAGGGGGTTTTCTTCTTTTAGACCTTTTCAAACAACCGCAACCTCGAGGCAAGTGGCACTTCGATGACTCCCTCCTTCTTAATCAAACAACTCTCTTAGATGTTAAAACCCCCGTCTCTATTTCCTAGACTACCCCTGACACAACTCCAGGTGTCCTATGGGAGGCTCATAAGGCCACTATTCGAGGGCACCTAATTAGCCTGACTGCATTCTCCAGAAAGAAGGCTGCAGCAAAGGCATCATCATTAGAACAAAAAATTGCTGCGCTCCTCGCCCTACACCAAACCCAGCATGACCCGGCCCTACTTACCCAACTCGACTCATTAAAGGGTCAACTCAATACCATCCTCTCCCACAGAGCAGCTATTACCATACAGAAACTTCAACAGCGGTATTATGATATAGCCAATAAGGCTGACTCAATCCTCGCTTGGAAACTTCGCAAAAAACTGGCCAGTAACCATATGGCCAAAATACGTCAGACCCATACGAGTGATATTACCAATGATCCCTCGGCAATTATTCGGGAGTTCTGGAACTACTACTTATCCCTCTATAACCTCCCCGCACTCCCTCCTCTCAGGGATGTCCTGTCAACTACACTGGATGATTACCTAACCACCACTCCCCTCCCTAAAATTACCCCTTTACAACTCTCCGCTTTGAACACGGACATCACACTGACCGAGGACCTAGTGGCCAATAAATCCCTGAAGGTCTTGTCTGCTCCAGGCGGCTTCTCCCCCAATTAAACAAAAAGTTTGCCGGGGTCCTTGGCCCGCACCTGACAAAGTTTTTCAATGACATACTGGAGGGGGCATCCTTTGAATCAATGACCACCACAGCTAATATTGTTGTCATTCCGTAGCCAGGACCACTCTCTCTGCGCTAGCTACAGGCCCATATCATTATTGAACATGGACTTGAAACTCTATGCTAAAACTCTGAACTCCAGACTGAAACCCCCTCCTCCCTTTCATTGTTCATCCGGACTTTATCCCAGGGCGTCAAGCCCCTGATAAAACTAGACGGATCATTGACTTGATACATATCATACAGCGATAAGCTTCCCTCCCTACTAATGGCACTTGACGCTGAAAAAGCATTCAACCGTATCTCTTGGTCTTGGTCTTTCATGGATGGAGTGTTTGATAGAATGGGGTTCTCTGGCAAGATTTTGATTGGCATCTGAGCCCTATATCGCAAGCCGTCGGCTACAATCTCAGCAAATGGTCTGACCTGGGCTCCTTTTTCTATCTTGAATGGCGCTCGTCAAGGATACCCCCTCTCTCTACTAATATTCGAGCCTTTGGCAACCAGGATCCATGCTAATCAGGAGACAGCTGGTATTCCAGTAGGCCATTCTGTGCACAAAATAGCGCTTTAAGCACATGACAACCTTGCGTCTATTACCCACCCCACTGTCTCTCTGCTCTACTCTCCTGACTGAATTAGATCTCTACTGGCATTTTCTGGGCTACAAGGTCAATCCAGACAAACTGAGGTTTTAGACTTCTTTATTACAGCAACAGAAAAATCTACACTAGGGTGCTTGTGACTGGATCCCTGATAAATAACTTTTGGTATAAATTTAAAGGAAATAGCGCAGGTCACTTATTTATGTAAATTGCCAATGCACTTATTTTTAATATTGTGTATATTTTGAGATAGGAAATCAATTTTCTGAGACCAGGGTAGAAAATGTGTTTTTTTTGTTTAGCCTCTAGAGGAAATGCATTCTGTCTGATTATATATCTGATACAATGAGCCTTTGTTTACAAAGCCTTTGGTGTATTGTGATGTGGGGAAGTGGCTTGTTTTGGGTGTTTTTGGTTGTTCTGTGGGAATGTGTATTCGGCGACTGTCTGAAGTATTCATGCCAGTCAGACCTTTTGACTTGCTAGTGGGACTCCTGCCTCTGAAATAAGATCCAGGAAACCACAGCAAGGTTTTTAAGAATTTCATAGCCAAGAATAAATATTAGTGGATTTGCAATGCATGTAAATCCATGTTTTGGTAAATGGGGTTACATTCTGATTCTAAAAATAGCCTGTGTCCAAATCTGTATAAAATGCACTGACTTGTATACTGAAATGTATTCTTCTGATTTCAACTGACCTGATCACTGGGACCTTTAACTAGTGAGAGCAAATAAACATCTTGCTTCAAGACCTGCTTGAAAACATCTTCAATATTGCTGTATTCCTGTGATCTGCAGATTAGACCCAAAATCGAATCCATTCTACGGCTGTCTGAGGTTTGGACCAAAGCTTTTCCAGTACCACCGCTCTGCCTGCTACCCATGCAGCCCTGGTTAGTGTGATAGAGCAGGGGGCAATCCATCCACAGCAACCCTGATCTACAGTGAGAGGTCAGGAGTACCAGCCCGGGTACACCAGCAACGAGGTACACTAACAGCGTTGGTTACCCAAAAGGAAAGTGGTTCTGAGTGCCATAGAAGGAGCTCAGTGGTGGCAGCAATGTAAGCCCCTCCTACTGCGGCAAGAGGGCGCATTTGGGATAACGAAAGGGAATGGTGGCAAAGTAAGCCCAGCCAGTTCACAGCAACAACAGACAGCGTGGCATAGGCGGTCCATCCTGTCACAGTGCTCTTTTCCATTCCAATGCCATCTCCAAAAAATCAAATATCTAAGAGTTTTGAATACTAAACAATGCCATCACCTTTCCCAGGCAAATTTTCCACACATTCTTGCCCAGATAAAGCAAGACCTCACCTTGTGGTCACACATATTTACTGGATTGGTCGTATAAACGCTGTTAAGATGAATGTCCTCCCCAGGCTCCTTTACCTCTTCCAGACCCTGCCTATACGTGTTCACCATTATATCTAAATTTTTACAGTTTCAGATCTCTCACTTCATCTGGTCAGGAAATCATCCTCAAGTCTGCTTCCAGTTTCTTTGGAGGTCGACACGAGAAGTGTGGGAGGGGGGTTGGGAATCCCCGATTTCCGCCTCTATTACCTCTCCGCCCAGCTCGCTCAATATGTCTTATCGTGTAGTTCTGATAATACCAGAGTTTGAACTCGTATTGAAGCTGAGAGTCTGGGAATGCTTTCACCCTCTTTTCTCCTCTGGCTCCCAAGGGCTTTGCGACCAAATATCACTCTTCTTCACCCAGTCATCTTGCATTCCCTATCAATTTGGGTCTCTCTCAACCCTACCCCATTACTGCCGTTATTTAATTCCCCTGACTTTTCTCCTGGACTCACTCCTAAAATGTATCAACCATGGCTCTCTTAGGGTGTCATATCTCAATGATCTTACCTCCACTATGGCATCCCCTCAAATTATTTCTATCATTATTTGCAGATACGCCCCTACCATAATAATGTCAAAGCACACCTTTCCTCCCGCTCTCTCACCACCTTTGAGAGCCATTGCTTTCAGCGTAATTTTTTCTTCTAACCTTGAGAGCACTCTTGGCGACCCACTATCGAAAGAAGTTAGCTCGGCATATCATCTGGGCAGCTACCTGAAAAATCGCTGCTAACTGGGTAAAACAGGCCCCCCTCCACGCGATTATTTATAGAGTATAGCAGACCCAAATAATGTCAAACAAATCTTATTGACAGATCAAGGGGGGGGGGGTGTAGATGTAGCTTCTCTATACTTTAATGTGACTTTTGATGCTGTCCCACATCAGACTTAAACTAGAAAGCTTGGGATTAGATTCTAAGATGATTGAATGGATAAGATCTTGGTTGCAGGATAGAAAATTGAATTGTAGTAAATGGAGAGCATTCACAGGGGGGAATCGTTACGAGTACCCCAGAGATCTGTACTTGGACCAGTGCTTTTAATATCTTTATTGGCGACACTGCAAATGGTATTGAAGGGAATGTATGCATTTTTGCAGAAGACAAAGATATACAACAGGGTACACACACTAGGAGGGGTAAAACAGATGATCGATGATCTAGGTCAGTGTTGGCTAACCTGTGACACTCCAGGTGTTGTGAAACTACAAGCCCCAGCATGCTTTGCCAATATATAGCAGCTTATTGCTGGAAGGGTATGCTGGGACTTTAAGTTCCACAACACCTGGGGTGCCACAGGTTAGCCAACACTGATCTAGGTAGACTAGAGGTAGGGTCAAGTGTGGCAACTACATTTTATTGCCCAAAAAAATGCAAATCATGCACTTGGGTCTTAAAAACCTGCAGCACGGTGGCTAAGTGGTTAGCACTTCTCCCTCTCAGCACTGGGATCATGAGTTCAATTTCCGACCATGGCCTTATCTGTGAGGAGTTTGTATGTTCTCCCTGTGTTTGCGTGGGTTTCCTCCGGGTGCTCTGCTTTCCTCCCACACTCCAAAAACATACTGATAGGTTAATTGGCTGCTAACAAAATTGACCCTAGTCTGTGCGTCTGTGTATGTGTGTGAGGGAATTTATACCAAGCCCCACTGGGACAGGGACTGATGCGAGTGAGTTCTCTGTACAGCGATGCAGAATTAGTGGCGCTATAAAAATAAATGGCGATGATGAAATACAGTATTAACGGCACTATAATGGAAACTACTGAGGAGGAAAGGAATTTTCCTTCAGGTCACCTGAAATAAAGTAACATAGTAACATTTTTTTTTTTTTCTCAACCTCATCAACAAAGACACCATCCATCAAGTTCAACCTATTTTGAATCTCCTGCGATCCTCACTTATATTTGAAATTGATGCAGAATAAGCAAAAATCCCTCCAGACCCAATATTGCAGTCCTATTTTTTTTCCCTATATCCACTACTATCCTTAATTTTAATTAACGGATGTAAACCTGGATACACTTTTCCGCTAAAAATATGTCTGTCTAACCCTTTCTTAAACATATCTATTGAATCTGTCATCACAACCTTCCCTGGCAGGGAATTCCATATCTTGACTGCCTTTACTGTAAAGAACCCCTTCCTTTGCTAGTTGTGAAATTTCCTCTCCTCTAACCTTAGGGGGTGACTGCATGTCCTGTGTATAGTCCTTGAGGAAAAAAAGTTTCCATGAAAGTTCTCTTAATATATTTGTATATAGTTATCACATCTCCCCTTAGACGCCTCTTTTCTAAAGTAAACATGCTGTGAAGATACGTGGTCCCCAAATCACTCAGACACAGTATCAGAGGAAAAATAGAACGATGATTTATTCTGCAAAACATGATTAAATACAGCACGGATTAAAAAGAGCCCTTAACGATAGCAGGTCCAACAAGTGAGGAAATCAGTTCAAATAACTCCAGTGAGATAGGATCCAAAGCACATCTCTGGCAGAGCATCACCTCTTGGTCAAAGCCAGTCACATACATGTGCAGCTCCCAAGGTAGCCGCTTTTATCACCACCTTGGGAACTGCCTGCCCAGGGGAGTTGCAAAAGGTCTCGATTGGTGGGCTTCTCACACTATCCAGCCCACTCCCCTACCTCCCCAGGTGTCTTCCATCAGGTGACCCCTGCTGGGTCTGGCTCCTGGCTGTCTGTAGAGCTCACTAGTGGACAATAGGGGGCAAACAGAGATAACAATGGTAGCTTAATTCACTCAACTCCTGAGTGTTCCCTGTGGATATGAAATTTAACCCCTGAAGTACTTTTCCAAGGAGATGTTATAGTTCCATCACTGATACTTCCTGATAACAACATGGCTAAAACGTGCAGTATGGATTAGATTAAGGGGTTGTAACACCATACCCGTTGCTTTACATTCCTCCCCCCACTTTTTAGTCAATTTTCCCCGTGGTGTGAGACTGACTGGATAGTTCCAGGGGTGTGATGATGCTTGCATTCGGGTTCCTGTTGACGGGACAGGCTATCCACGTTTCCGTGATCTTTACCCTTTTTGATATGGAAAAGTTATACAGTTGTAAGGCCAAGCTCCATCTTAGCAACCGCCCATTGTACCCTGCGGTGCGTTGTAGCCAAGGGGGTTATGATCTGTGACCACCGAAAATTTGCACCCATATAAGTATGACTGCAACTTTTTGAGAACCCAAACTATGACCAGGCACTCCTTTTCAATAGTGGCTTATGCTATCATCAAGATCAACAAGTTTCCAGGAGAGATAGGCCACTGGGTGTTCACAACATCCTCCCCTACTTGACTCAAGATAGGTCCTATTCCACAGCCCAAGGCATCTGTTTGCACAATGAACCGCCGTCGGAGGTCAGGGGCTGCTAATACTGGGGACTGGGACAAAATATCCTTAAACTGGGAAAAGGCTTGCTCACAATCAGGAGTCCAGTCAATTTTTCAGAGTACTTTTTGGTCATCTGTTAGGAACCCCTCCAGCCAGTACAGCAAAACCCGGAGTCTGCTCCGAAAGTCTGGTGTTCACTGTTGCCGCTAGTGGTGGGGACAGACTTGGCTGCAGACAGAGGGTCGCGAGATGTGCACTGGCTGGGGAGAACCCAGGAATAGCGAGGCCGTAGAGTAGGAAGTGCAGGAGTGAGTCAATTGAGACACCGAGTGGATGGTGTCAAGACGGATTTATCACTCGTGGCCACTGGAAAAAATATAGGAACAGCTGATAGAGAAGTCCCCTGCAACACAGCAACTTCTGTACCGGTGCTTGTCCGGAAAGGAACGGAACTTGCAGTGATAGGTAAAGATTATGAAACTGAACGTAGGCAGTTGCCATGGGTACCGGTGAGAGTCCGGAGATTTAGAGGAAACAGTTCTTAGGCGGTTTCCAGGGGTAACTACAATTACAGGCACACAGTGAAATATGTAAACAGTCAAAAGTACATATGGCAAGGTTGAGTCCGGAGTCAGAGGAAGATTGTAGAAATCTGAGCGCAGAAATGCTGCCGGGGCTGTGTCTCCGTATAAGATAGGATGAGCAGAGGAGCTGCAGATCATGCCGGAGCTATGCCTGGTAGCACGACTTTAGCAGGGTCCAGGAGATAGTTGACTGGAACTGGTGAGTAGATAAAAGAATAGTCAGGAACAGAATCAGGTCTGGTACACAGGAGAAAAGTCAAAGCAGAGCCGAGTTGGTACACAGGGAAATCCAATGAAGAGTAGACAGGAACGGAAACGGTCAGGTGCACGGGAATACACTAAGCCGGCAGGAAACAACAGGAACAGGTAACAGGGAAAACACAAGGGAGCAGAACACTATGGTAAACGTGTTACCGGCGATCCCGCAGAGGATTAGCCGGCTATTTAAGGAGAGCAGAACCAATAAGCTGCAAGTGATAATGAGAAACCAGGTGGGTGAAGTAAGAGAAACAGGTTGGCCAGGTGAGGCATTACATAAGAAATGACAGCATGATTCAGGGCAGCTTCTGACAGAACAGACCTAACTCACCCTATCCAATACCAATCTAATTTATCTAGCTAATTATCTGGCTATCTAATCTACCTAAACTAATCTATTTAATCTAGCTAAGAACTATCTACCTATCTAAAAACTCAATGTGGCTAACTACATACCTAACTACCTACCTATCTATCTATCCAGCCAACTCTGACAGATAGCCCAGCGAGTCATATCATCAAATCAGTCAGCGGCTTGGCAATGGTGCTGTACTGCGGCATAAACTTGCGATAGTACCCCGCCGTCCCAAGGAAGGCGCGTACCTCTTTTTAGTTGGTGGGGTGAGGCCATTTCAGGATGGCTCCGGTCGAATATTTCCTCCACCAACCCTGTGCCCGAGGTACAACACCTCCGCCATCCCCATCTGACATTTATTTGATCGTTAGCCCTGCCTGGCTAATCCAGGCTAATACTTGAGCAACATGTTGCAGGTGTCCTCCCAGGTCGCACTAAAAAAAGCTATATCGTACAGGTATGCCTGGGCAAACTCCTCAAACCCTGTCAGTAAATGGTCAACTGTATGCTGAAAGGTGGTCGAGGCATTCTTCATTTCCACGGGCATGGCAGTAAACTCAAACAGTCCAAACAGAATGGTGAATGCAGACCGCTCCTGGGCCTTCCTGGTGGCATCTGCCAATACCCCTAACTAAGGTCCAGCGTGCACACATAGCGAGCTGCCCCCAGCCCATCTAACAGCTCATCTACCCGGGGCATGGTATACGCGTCTGTCACCGTCACTTCGTTCAGTTTCCTATAATCTACGCAGAAGCGTGTACTCCGGTCTTTCTTGGGCACGAACACCACACTGGCCGCCCAGGGATTATTGGATGGTATAATGATATAATGACCCCCCCAGTGTCAGCATTTCATCTACCACTTTTTTGATCATGTCAAGCATCTCGGGACTCACTCGATACGCGGGTTGCCAAATAGGCCGAGCCTCCCCGGAGTTTACATGACGGGTCACTACATGAGTGCGCCCAGGTCTGCTGGTGAACTGAGGACGTTCTACCTCCAATACTCCCTTCATCTGTTCAGTCTGGGCACCTGTTAACTACTGGCCTATCCATCCCTAGGTCCTTTTTGGTTGCTGTGAGAATGTCGGGTATGGGGTCAGTCTCTGAATCATCCATAGGTAGGCAGCAGATTGCCACGTCCCCTATTTCCCTGGTAACGTACTCCTTTAACCTATTAATGTGATAGGTCCCCACCCGCTTCCCGGTTCGATCTAGTGCAATTACGTAATCTACCCCGCTCCATCTGTCCACTATAGTATAGGGCCCTGCCCAGGTCGTCTGTAACTTGTTCTTTCTGGCAGGTACTAGCACCATCACTTTCTGTCCAACTTCTAATTCCCTTTTTCAAGGCCCCTGGTTGTAATAATGGCGCTGCGGTTCCTGCGCCCCCAAAGTATGGTCATGAGCAAGCTGCAGCAACCTCTACAGTCTATCCCCCATTTGTACCACATATTCCAAGACTGGAACCTCAGGTTCCTGGAATGACCCTTCCCAGCTTTCTCGGACTAGGTAGAGAGAACCTGGAAGAATCCTGCGGCATTTCTCAGTACGCGAATAATAGCTGCTGCAATGACTTCTCCTAGTCTCCCCCCTCCGACTGTGCATATACCCGCAGCAACTGCTTAAGGGTCTCGTTAAATCTCTCGCAAAGACTGTTAGTCTGGGGATGGTAGAGGGTTGTGCAGAAGGGATGGACCCCAGATTTGTCCTATACTGACTGCAGCAAGTCCCCTTTAAATTGTGTGCCCTGGTCTGTGACTACTTCTTGAGGGAATCCTACATGGCTAAAGATATCCATGAGAGCCTGGGCAATATGTTCAGCATCTATGGATGCTAGTACCACTGCCTCGGGATATCTAGTCGCGTAGTCGACTACGGTCAGGATGTACTTCTCTGTTCGTCTTGGTTTCTTAAAAGGTCCCACAATGTCCATGGCTACCCTCCTAAATGGCTCACCTATGATGGGCATGGACTGTAGGGGGACAAGAAATGTGGGTATACATCGCATGAGGACCTATAGTGTTTGACCTCCTGGTTTACTCCAGGCCAGAAGAAATGTCGTAGCAACCGTGCATGGATTTTACAAACCCCTAAGGGGCCAGCTAGGGGGATGTCATGGGCTAGTACTAGTAACCTGCGACAGTACTGCTGGGTAACAATTAGCTGTTTCCTATCCACTCCTGACTCTAGAGAATCAGCGTTGACGGGCACCCGGTACAACCTCCCGTCTTCCCACATGATCCTATCCTTCTGAGGTACCCAATCTGTCCTTTCGGCCGCACTGAGGAGACCAGATGGGTTAGTCCGTTGAACTTCCCTAAATGCAGTCCTATCTACCTCCCCCAGATTCATGTCAATGTCAGGTAAGTCTGGTACAGCATTACTCATCGACAGCGGTTCAGGTGGTGTGGCAGTTAATCCAACAGGGACTTATGGTGCCGTTATGGGTGGGTCCTCGGGAGCCGTCTCCAAAGCCTGTGCTCGACTCCGTGTGAGAGCTCCCACAAAGTAACTGGCCAATCCATCCCCCAGAATAACGTGGGTAGGTAACCCATCCAAAAGTCCCACATTCACCTCCTCCGAACCCTGGCCCCAATCCAAATTCACCCTGGCCATGGGGATACCTGTAATCTGGCCTCCCGCCATCGAAATTTAAATTTTCCGATTCTTTAGCCATTGATTAGGTGGGAGTAAACTGGGCTATATCAAAGAAATAGAAGCCCCCAAGTCCCGGAGTCACTTTTACAGGCTACAGGTGTCCTTTCACATTTGCAGGGGTAGCCTTCCCGATTGCTGCTACCACCTCCACCTGATAGACTACTTCCTCCTCCTCTGGCACATCAGGATTGTAGTACCCCTCCCCACCCTCAATTGATGTTCATTGGCACACAAACTCGGGGCACAGCTGGTCTCAATCCAGAGAATGGTCTTCCTCCCCGTGGGCAATTTCTTTGTGCGTGTCCCGGTTGTTGGCAAATGTAGCAACTCCTAGGTCAGATACTGCTGGACCACGAGGTCTGGGCGCACTACAGTCAGCAGCTGGGGTACATGGCAACATGGGGTGTGATGTAGCCGGTTGTGTATCTCGCTCTAGTGGGGTCCTTCGAATAGTCGTTCATTCACCTTCACTAGCCAGGAATTCATCGGCTAATGCTGCTGCTTTCTCTGGGGTAGTGGGATTTCTGTCCACCACCCACTCTTTAATTTCTGGAGCCATTTTATTCATTAGCTGCTCCAATATAAAGATGTTTTTAATGTCTGTTACAGTTGTTGCTTGCTTCCCTTTTAGCCACTGATTACAGTTTCTTTGCAATAAACTGCTAAATTCCGTATAAGAAGAGTCACTGCTTCTTGCCATATTTCTTAATTTAGTGCGGTAGGATTCAGGGGTGATCGCATATCGAGCCAACAATACTTTCCTAATCTCCTGGTAGTCTCTCGCTTGCTCTGAGCTCAGGGCATGATATGCCTCCGCGCTCAGCCCATCAAACGAAGTACCAAATATTTTGACCACTCCGTCACAGGTATATCATGCATTGCCATCATGGACTCAATAACTGAAGGCGAGTGTCAATGTCCGTGGCTGATTCCACAAAGCTTGGTACATCGTCATATCGCAATCGCAGCATCTGTCTTTCTTACAAATACTGACACCGATGCCATTGCAGATACCATGACTGGTCTACCCAGCGCTGCTCCCAATACTGCTGCCCTCTCATGTGCAGCAGCTCCTGGTCCAAGAATATCCAACCAAATCTGCAGCTGTTTCGTGTTGGCGACAGTTATTGCAGCTGCCTGGGTTGTCACCCCCCCGGGTCCATTACTGGATTCCCCTGGTGAGTCCTGAACCGCGTCGTCCTCCTCACCAGGGTTTTCCACATCCCACTGAGCCAATTTTTCGATTAGTGACCCCCTGGTATCCATTGAATTGATCTCAATTTTTCTTGCCTGACAAAGTACCTGCAGGATTCCCTTCTTGGTGTTTCCGTATGTTTGTGCTGCTGCCTCCATTCTGCCGTGCCTTTCCAATTCCGTGCTCGTCACTGCGCGATCCAACCGCTTGCCACCAAATGTGAAGATACGTGTTTCCCAAATCACTCAGGACACGGTATTAGAGGAAAAATAGAAGGATGATTTATTCTGCAGAACCAGATTAAATACAGCACGGGCCCTTAACGATAGCAGGTCCAACAAGTGAGGAAATCAGTTCAAATAAATCCAGTGAGATAGGTTCCACAGCACATCTCTGGCAGAGCATCACCTCTTGGCCAAAGTCAGTCACATACATGTCCCGCTCCCAGGGTAGCCTCTTTCAAAGAAAAAAAAAAATGACTGAGTCGAGCCTAGTTAACAGGATTGTTGCAAATAACTTTAGACAGACGTTAAGCAGCAAAATGAGTCTATAGCTGCAGAAAGCAGTCTTCACCCTGTTGAGAAATTATTACAATTTACCCAGGTAGTGGCCTCACCAAATTTTAAGCCTTATCAAACAACAGGACCAGTATGCAAGTGTGGGACAATAATTTATTTATAATAGGAGGCTGTGGAGCAATCTAGACTGTTGCAGTGCTCTTAAGATCCCTTTAAATCTCTCCATATTGAAGTGTTACTGGATATTTGGTGAAGCTAACCCTTAAGAGTAAGGATCTAAAGGTATGTGTTACACTTCGGGTAGCAGTGATGTTTAGCAGTCAGGATGAAGATTTGTACCTCTTTGTTGCCTTCTCCAAGTGGCCAAGCTTGTAAAGATACCTTGTATTGTAGCCTTATGGACCTCCCAAAGAATCGATTGCAAGGTTCCTCCAGAGCTGTTATGTGTGTATTGCTTGCATAATCTCGAATGCGTTAATTTGAGGTGCTAGCACAATGTGTGGGATTGCAATATTGAAGTTCAGTGATCAGACCAGGACACGTTCTCAATATTCAATACCTTTCGAGTGGATGTGATTAATAAGTTAAAAATTTATACGAGAGTATACATTGTGTGGGGAGGAAAAATGAATGAACTCACGACACTTCATTATGGCTGAGGCATTAGGATCGGAAATCAGGGACTGATACAACGTTAAAATCTCCACCCACTATAATTTGCCTCCAGGAAATCTGGTACATTTGCTGAAAGAATTCTTGCCTCAGTATATGCCACCAATATATGATAAGTGATGTGGAATGCCTAATCATTATATAAATGGGACTTATGCAGTAACATGGTTGTGTTGCTTGAGGGATTTATAAACCACAAAAGGGTGTGGATTTTTAAGGTGTGTTTCTTGAAGCAATACCATATCAGTATTTTGTCATTGAAGTGTTGTAGGGCTACATTGCATCCATTTAGAGAATTGGGGCTGATTACGTACAATTAAAAGATTTTTATGTTCATGGTGAGAAAGTCCGTTAGGAGGATTTCAGTATGAATGAGGGGGAACAAAAAAATGACACTCGAGAGCGAGTGTCATATCCATATCTATGTGTTAGGCTGAGTACGCACTACATAATTTTCCAACCAATGTGTTATCTACAACGATTTTACCAACGACTGAAAAAAAAAAAAAAAAAAAAGTCACGATCAGCATGCCGATTCATGTGTACACACTATACAAGTTTTAAAAGAATTATCCTCCGATATGTGCTCTTCAACTATCATTACTGTCGGCTGAAAAGATCATGACTCTGTAAACCCTATGGAGATCCCGATCATGAGTGCATACACACTACAGGATTGAAAGGATGCCATTCCATAGCTGAACTAGAGCAAAGCTAACGATAGTCTGTGCTCTGGAATAACAATCGTTTATCATCTAAGTGTACACACTAATATCAGGGTAAACGGTCATTTATCGGGCGATTGGCAGAAAACACTGCAGTATGTACAGAAACGTAGAAACGAAGCCAAACGAAGAAAAAGGGTGTGAGAAGTGCACACCTGTTTAACAACTGAATAGATAACATCAAACATAACAATAATAGTTAAACTAGGCAATGTGAAGTTTGAACAGTAAAAATCCTATTTAGGTAGCAAAACTTCAAGAGGCTTAACTGATAATATATAACTGGGCTCTTTAAGCTAATCATGGTAAGGCAATAATATAGCTGTGTGGCTCAAAAACCTGAGGAACAGCTTTATGCATAATAGATGCCTAGCAAAGATTAATTGATCACTTTCTAATTCACAAATTTAAATATTATTAGGTACAGAAGATTCTGAGTGGGTGATTAAACATGGATCTGTGCTCCTTAGATATGTAGATTCATGTTTGAGAACACTCTGGAAAGGAACACTTCTTTTTTCACTACAGAAGACAAAAGTTGACATGGGATTTCTAATGAGGTCCAGTTTTTGGAGAAGTTCAGCTCCATGCTAAGGATTTCTTATGGTGCGGGTCACACACTCATGCAACACAATCAAGTGGGAGGGCAATGCCCATTTAGAGTGGATGTCCTAGTTCCAAATTGTTTTGTAATGTTGATGGGTGCCAAGTCCTGAAACAGCTGGAGGTTAGCTCCTGAACATGGAATTGCAGGGACATATCAAGAGGTAGTCATTATTTTTGCTTTTATTTTGAGGAAGTAGAAGTTATATGGAGGCTGGTCCATTGTAGATTAGGGCCACAACGTATTCACTGAAGTATCTGGGGATAATTATTTAACTAAGCCGTCCAAGTATGTTGATAGCTCAGAGACTACCATTTCCAATATATTTTCAATTGAATCTGTTTGAGTTATCTTGTCAGAACATAAAATGAGGCACCAATGACTTATGAATTGTTGTGGCAATCATTAATGATCATCATCATTTATTTATATACCGCCAGCATATTCTGTAGTGCTTTACATTTGGGAACGCAGTATTCAAACAATACTGGGTAATACATACAGACACACAGAGAGAAGGGCCCTGCCCACAAGCTTACAATCTATTAACAATGGGAGTTTGATAGATGCGGTTAAGTGCTACATATTGCATATTAGTCCAGCCAGATTGCAAAGGTAAAAAGTGCTTACTGGGCTATATTATCCAGTCACACCACAATGTTGGTCAGAGGTTTGTTGTCTTGTATGAAGTGTGTAAAGGGTGGTAATAGGGTACACTAGAGAGGTTAAGAGGGTGGTTGGAGAATTGTATCAGCTTGCCTGAAGAGAAGGGTTTTCAGAAACCGCTGGAAGGTTTGAAGACAAGAGGAAAGTCTTATTGTGCAAGAGAAGGAATCCAACAAAGTGGGTGCAGCCCGAAAAAAAGGTCCTGTAACCAGGAATGGTAGCATGTAATGAGTGTGGATAAGAGAGAGGAAGATCTTGTGCAGGTGTCGAGTTGGGTGATATTTTGAGACAAGTGAAGAGATGTATGTTGCAGTTATATCGATGGCCTTGTTTGTTAATAGGAGTTTATTAGTTTTCGTAGTGGTAGAGATAGCGAATAGCAGAGGACCTAGGACTGAGCTTTGCGGTTCTCCAACTGATAAATGTAGCGGAGAGACTGTGGATCCAGAGAACCTAACACCAAAAAAGCGATTAGATAGGCATAATGAGAATCAGGATAGAACAGTGTCCTGAAGACCTAGGGATTACAGCATTTGTATGAGAAGAGAGTGGTCAAAAGTGTCAAATGCAACTGAGAGATCCAGGAGAATTAGAAGAGAGTAATGGCCTTTTTATTTAGCAGTGATCAAATCACTGACAACCTTTTTCAGTGCAGTCTCTGGAGTGTTGGGAACAAAAGTCTGACTGAAGAGGGTCCAATAGGTCATGAAAATATGTGAGGCAAGTATAGGCAATTCTCTAGAAATGCTTGAAGAGGCATGGGAGCTGAGAGATGGGATGGTAATTTGAGAGTTTGGGTCCGAATTTTTCTTTTTTCAAAATAGTAGTAATCACTGCATACTTGAATAATTATGGGGACAATAATAATTTATAATTAGCTTATGGAGGCAAATTTCCCATTACATTAAGGGACAATAATATTTGATTGCCAGCATGGAGGAACAATTGTTTATGATGGGGATAACACTTATTATATGGCACTTTTATTTCTTCACCATAACATTCCCATGCTAGCAGTAAGCTTTTGTTTTAGTATATGTTATAAATAATTTATAGGGGCATATTCAATTGTCCGCGGTTTCCGCTGTGGAAAAACTATTACCAGTATTACGGTAATAAATAGTAAGCCAGATTTCAGCTCGCAGCTCCCTGAGCTGAAATCCAGCGAGAAAAGTACCGTAATACCGGTATTTACGCGCATTATTACCGTAATGACTGTAATAGTGCGCGGGGCGCATTACTTTTGGCTGTAAAGCCAACAATTGAATATGCCCCATAGTGTCATATGCCAAACATCACTTTTAGATCCACATGTTCATGGGAGGTTATTGTTATAGCATCAATTTTATTTAAACAATTTTTCTGTTTTTTGTGAGGCTATTGGGTTATTACAAGGCTCATGTTTAGTATCCTTTTTGAGCCCTTTATTGTATCTTTTGTAATCACATACAACTCAAGTATACTTGTTGTTTACTATAGGGATCTTCTAGGACTGTGCCAGAGACCTAAAAACATTGCGAGTCACTGTGCTGTCCACTTTAAAAAGCTACATTTGCCGATTATTGTTACACATTGCTTTCTTTTATATAGGGAATTGGGGAAGGTAAGTATTACTCCATAGCGACAAAACACATTGGGCCCACTGCATCCATACAAGTGTACCAACATCTACCGTTAGTCAAACTTAGAAGTTATTTGTGCGTTCCACCAGTACTTCCATGTAGTAATGTGAAAGTACATTACTACATGGCGATGCCATTGGATTTCACCATAGAAAGCAACATTAGAACTGCTTACATTCGAACACACCGTGGATTAAGTTCTCGCTTACATCTTATCTACACTACCCTATGGATTTATTACCTAGGAGCCTGGCTACAGGTAGATAGACACACTGTGCCTAACAAAAAGTTATTTTTCTGTGTTTCTCTGTTTTAACTTATTGATTCACTTGCTCAATTTTTGTTATTATATGTCTTATTTAGCTGTATAATAGATGTGATTTTAGACATTTTACGCAATTGAAGTGGTGATTTAAGAAATACTTTGATCATTAGTATCAGGATGTGGGAGGGTTCAGCTATGAATCAGTAGGAGTTGTGCCTGGGATTGGGATAGTAAGTATACGATAGATCACATAATTTGTGAAATGTCTCTATTGAAGAGTTGATGGGTGGACACATCCTTAATAGGGGATTATCACCTTTTAACATTCCACACCAGATATCTTTGTCCTGGGATACAGCTCCAGAACTATTTGAATTTATTTTTTTTAATCCTAAAATCGCTGTAAAGGCAGGGGACAACTTCATGCGGAGGATTAGCAAACACTGACAGCTCCTTTAAGTGTTCACAAGGTTAGTGGTTTTTCAGAAAACACAAATTATTACAAGTTTTGAAAAATGGTCATTAATTCTACGACCAATGCTTTACCCTGCTTGTATAATACTGATGACATATTCAGGATAGACAACATTTCAGAATCATAACTGACAATGAAGATAGAGTATTGCTGTTATGTTGCTTGTGAGTTTTTATACATGATATCTTAAGACACCTGTCAAAGCCCCTTCTCCTCCCCCCTCTCACCTCCACGCTCTGCTCGTCCATCTCCTCCAGTTTGGGGTCTTTAATCTTGCAGTACTGAAGAGATTTCTTTCTGGACCTGAAGTAGGTCAGGTACTTGATGGTGCTACAGAGACAGGTAAGAAAATTATCAGTAAAACGCCCCCTTTCAGCTGCAGACATGCAGCAGCCGGTGGAGGGGTAGAGAAGCACAAGGCTAAGAGAATGCAGGCAGTAGATGAGGCTGAGTACAAGGGCTGCTGCCTGCCTTGGTGAGTGGATAAGGGGGAGAGGAAATAGGACACATATGACCGCCGCCGTTTACACCATCAAACCCTCGGCCGCCATATTGAACCGCGGCTCGTTACTGAGAGACGAGCGACGCCAGGGGAAAGCGAGCAATGGAGAGGGCGGCGCCAGTGACGTCAGGGCGCTGGGGGCGTCGCAGAGCGTCGCTCAGTCATTCATGTGTACAGGCTGATAATAATGAGAGCTAGAAAATGGGAAATACAAAAGACGTGATATCCAGTAGGCTTTTAGCAGAAGCCCACATTGCAGAGGCTGTACATGGAGTGATGTTATCTAACGTGCTTGGGCAGGTCTCAGGAATCGAGATGTGACCGCCCATTGGTTATCAGCCTGTAGCTTTTTATTATTTTAAGTACATAATTCAAGCAAGCACCTCCTTGTGAACAGTTGTACACAGTAGAATGTTACTGAGCAAATTTACTGTAATTCTCTAATCTGTTATTTTTTTCTTCTTTCTAAAACCTGGGCAATAAACACATCTGGAATTTTAAGTGTTTTATTCAATTTTTTATTGTATTTACTTTATTACTATAAGGCCTTCCAGTAGTTTAACTATAACTGCTCATCATCAGCAAATGCCTTTGAGAGATAAAAACAATCCTGAAATTGCAAACTGGCAATTTTTGGGTAATCATGAAGGCTAATACATTTTACATTCTTCATGACTGTTACCATTGCAGTTTACAGTTCTAAAATGTATTTTTCTCCTCCCAGTAAAACAATTATATCAGTGCACACATATACCTTTACCACACCATTGCTGGACTACTTGCCTAAATATACCCCACAGCAATATGGATCTTCCAAACCCCCACCACCATCTGCTCTTTTGTACTAAAGCTGGGTGCATACTACAGAAAATTACTACAGATGCGATTTTACCAATGACTGAAAGTCCCGGAGAGCATGCAGATTTATGTATAGACACCTAAACGATTTACCTTCAGATCTGTGCTCTTCATCTCTCATAACCATCTACAGAAAATATTTTGACTGCATTATATTGGCTGAATATTTTATTTTAATATTATGCTGTCTGTGTTCAGCACTAGTGGATTGTTTTTGCAAATATCTCGGGTAGATCTGTGGTGGTGAAGAAGCTTGTCCATCTGTCGCAGTAGGCGTCGATGCTGGAACCCTGTTCACCTAGCGAAAGTCAACACAAAAGCTAGTACTATCTGTTTTTTGGACAAGCACTGTGGACCAACACCATTCGCTCATGGACAGTACAATGATCCCCAGACCCAGCTTACCTTTAACTTCTGTTTACTACCACCCTTTTTCCAGACCCACTCTGGAAAAACTTCTATTCATTTTTTGGCCACTTATCTAGTCCTCACAGTTCGTAGTGGAAAGGCCACTGGGTTTCTGGTGTCTAAATCTGTTGGACCCATCAAGTCTATCCCTATATTCACAAAGGGATCCCAAGTATTGGAAGGGGAATAAGAGGTTTCAGTGTCTGGTGCCTAGCGGTTGTCACCTCATAGAACACAAAGAGAAAAATCCAGCCTAGCCAGCTTTAAACACAGGCCTCTCTCTTGTTCTCTCTCCAAGTGACTACCTCAGTGAATGATATGCGCAAGTTTAACACCTATTTTCTCAAGAAGGGAGTGGGAACTTCAAGTTGCAAAAAGTCATCACTTGTTTGTTTATCTTTGTCTTTTCCATAGGGTACTAGGTTCTTCCACACAGGAGAACGACCATTCACTACATCCACATTTTCAAATGCTTTATGCAAAGCAGGATCTTCCCTTCACATCACTCTGAGAGTGTAGAGGGTTTAATACAGGTTTAATACATTTTCATTAATATCAGACAACTTCACATTCTCATATCAGGTTGTGCTTTAACACACTCCTTCACTAGACTTTCTTGCAAGATGTGGTCCATATGATCCTTCCGCTATCATTTTAGTAGCTTTCACTTGGGACAGTAAGTGGTAAAGAGAGGTATCTCAGAGGTTTCTCTATGGACCTCTGAGGCATCAGGCAAAACATCTGATGTCTTCACTGCACAGAGGTCAAAAAAGGCTCTGCCTATTAATACAACTTCTTGTAAGTATGGACACACCTTCACTTTCAGGGTGGTGTTCCACCTTTCTAAAATCCCTTTTGTATATACTTAATGTTAAGAATCTGTCTTCATTCTGAATTAGGCCTGCAGTACCTCTGCTTTAACAGACACACAGGTGCTGCTGTTGTACCTGGCATGTTTCTCCTTGCCTGCAAGGGGTTAACCCCTCGTCATCTAATCAGGATTGCGATCACCTGTGTCTGGCCTTTATTAGACTGCCTTTTCCAACAGACTAGTGCCCGTTCATTTGTCTTTGCTGCTGGTGGTATTTCTGTGATACTCCTGTTTAGATACTGACTTTTCCCTGGCTTTTGATTCCTGCTTTGTTCGATGTCCTGCACAGTATCTAGTGAGCTAGACTCTGGCTATGTTCGACCTTGCTTCTGTCTACTACCTGGCATTGTTTTGGACTTTCCTCCTGTCTGATTCTCTCATAGATCATTCAGTATCCTTGTGCCTGTATTTCCTAGCTAAACCTGGTAACCTGAATCTGAACTTCACCATATGTACTTGGTAATCCATTGTCTCTTGCTTCATCTGTTATACTTGGGCATCAGTCTTTACTGCTCCAGCTTCCCAGCTAACTTGGTTATCCTAACACCTGCATCTGCATTTTCACTGTTAACTGCACCTATTTTGTACCTGTGTATATAATAAAGACACTCTGTTTTCAAGCAAAACTATTGTCCATGGTTTTCACACTGGGAATCCGTAACAACCAATATGGGCATGTCATTTTTGGAAGACCGCAATCCCTCCAAAACAAAGGTATTCCCCACACCAGTCTGATCACTAAACCCTGAATTAAAACCAGTAGTTGTAATAGAGGCAGCCTAGGTATTACTAGTAGAAATCTTCACCTATAGCAGCTACCTTTCCTGTAGAACTGGTATGTTAGAGAGGTACTCAGATGCTCTAAGGACTTCGCTCTATAGTAGTAGAAGATTATCAGAACTAACGGGTAGAGAGTAACCGGAATACAGGAGGCGGATACCAGGGTCAGTCCAAAGGTCGTGGGTCAAATGCGAGCTGGATAGCCAAGGGATAGGCAAAAGGTCAGCGCAGGTTGCATACATGGGTAATCCAAAAACAGGCTGAGAGCGAGGTACATAGGAGTCCAGAGTCAAGCCAAAGGGTCACAACAGGAAATCAAATACAATGTAGCAGAAGATACACAGGAACAGGGGAACTGGTCATCATTATGTGCAGGCACAGAGAACGCCATAACCGTCAAGGAGGCTAAACCCTCACTGCCTTAAATACACCAATGCATCAATCAGGAACTGCAATGCCAGGGGAGTGATTAGCCACATCAGGCTGATAATACTGATTATTGTGCACGCACCTAGTTTTCCCCTAGTTCCAGGACGTGGCACTGATTCAGAGCGTCCCGGCTGTTGCCTAGGTGACGGCCAGGACAGGGAGAAATTGATGTCTGGGTCGTCATGACAACTGCCAGGACGCGAGCTGTCAGTAAACAATGAGCTGCAGTGACTCTGGGCACCGATGCGGCTTGTAATAGGTACTATACCATAGGAGTTAAATACCTCCGCAAAAGAACAGTCCATCTCAGGGAAGCTGGCTTCAGAATACCCTTCTTCTCCACAGCCTGAACAGCTGGCAGTTTCCAATACTCAGCCAGATGATGGGAAGATGAGATTGGATTCTGGAAGCCAGGGTATGAAGAACCTCACTGGGACTTGGTTCTCTCACTCCAAAGTTCATTCCAATCTGATGTTTATAACCCTTTCATTTGTTTGCTATGTTTCAGTGCTGTAAGCATAGATTATAATAATTTTTATTTTTGCCAATGTTAATTTGCAAGTAATTTTAAAGTGATCAGGACTAGAAGCAAAGTAGTGAGTACTTTAAAACCTTAGTTAGCAGCCAACTTTTAATGCTGAAAGAGCAGCAAGCAGAAATACGTATTGGTTCTAAAATGGTACCTAGCACATGTAAATATATAATTCCTAAACAGTCTGCATAATCATCACTGTATATCATCTGTCTTTTATCCAGGTTACAGTGTTTTTACATGGATATTACATATGGTTTTTTTTTTATGTATTGTCACGACTTAGTGTTGCCTACCTGCTATCGTTGGCACCACTCGATGGAAGTTGCGGAGTCTAACATGCCTCTGGTGTTCACCAGGGACCCCCGCAAGGAGGTATGGACTCATCTGCAGGAGACACACAGGTCGCGGTCCTTCCACGAGTCGGATAGCGAAGCACGAGAGAAGAATAGTCAGACAAACCGGGTCGGTAACTGTGCAGGCAATGAAGGTACACAAGGAGAATCCGAAGGGAAGGTGAGCCATGCCGGGTTGGTAGCGTTCTGGAAGCGCGGTAAAGAGGGAGATCCAAAAGGGGTAGTCAAAGGCAATCCGGGTCACAGGCATGCAGGCAAATATCAGGAAACAGGCAAAGATACTGGAACACTTAGAAAATGCTGGAGGCAGGTAGGAACCTGATACTCTGGCACTGGTAGGAGGGCCAGGAGGGGTTTAAATAGTTCAGTGGCCCAATAGAGGAGCAGCGCCGCAGCGCTGTCATAATTAGCACCATGGAGATCGTGGCCTAGCAACGGGAACGCGCTATAGTATGCAGTGGTCGGGCGGCCGGAAGTGATGCGAGCAACCAGACGCGCTGGAGGGGAGCACACTGACATGTATAGTCTTATGTAAAGGAGGGGGGATTAAATTAAATTAAACTTTACTAATTAAGCCAAAAGTACATTCTATCATTTATTATGGGATTTTTTTAGAGACTTAGAAGATATTTGTTATAATTATTTAACGTGTTCTTTCTTCATCTTTGTAATTTCACACTTTTGTTTTTCAAAATTGGACACAATTCAGGCAAAAAAAATCCACATGAATATATAATTATTCTTTATACAGCACCAACATATTATGCAGTGCAATACGACAGAGAATGTTTCAGTATTCAGCGCATCAGTCCCATTCCAGTTTCCCTACCACAAGCACACAAACATGCGTACTCTAGGGCAACTTCCAATTATGGTACCATCGCATTTCGTCGGAGGAAGTTGTCCAATGAAACTCAGTGGACCATCAGAACTTGTCTGCTTCTCCATACTGACATGGGACCTCCTTCACTCTGGCCAGGGATGTCTCTTTGTTCCTAACATCCTTTATGAACTCCATGCATTTAGTCATGGCCAAAAGTTTTGAGAATGACACAAGTGTTTTTAGACCTTTTTGTCAGATGTTGCTATGGTATACTGAAATAAACTTACAGGCATTTCTTAAGTGTCAAAGGTTTTTATTGACAATTACATTAAGTTTATGCAAAGAGTAATATTTGCAGTGTTGACCCTTCTTTTTGAAGACCTCTGCAAATCGACCTGGCATGCTGTCAATCAACTTCTGGGCCACATACTGACTGATGGCCGACTATTCTTGCCTATTCAATGCTTGCCGTTTGTCAGAATTTGTGGGTTTTTGTTTGTCCAGCCACCTCTGGAGGATTGAGCACAAGTTCTCAAAGAGATTAAGGTCTGGGGAGTTCCTTGGCCATGGACCCAAAATTTCGATGTTTTGATTGCCGAGCCACTTAGTTATCACTTTTCCCTTATGGCAAGGTGCTTCATCATGCTGAAAAAGGCATTGTTCATCACCAAACTGTTGTTGGATGGTTGGGAGAAGTTGCTCTTGGAGGATGTTTTGGTACATCCTTTATTCATGGCTGTGATTTTAGGAAAAATTGTGAGTGAGCCCACTCCCTTGGCTGAGAAGCAACCCCACACATGAATGGTCCCAGGATGCTTTACTGGGATTCATCAGAGAAAATGACTTTACCCCAGTCCTCAGCAGTCCAATCCCTGTACCTTTTGCAGAACATCAGTCTGTCCCTGATATTTTTCCTGGAGAGAATTGGCTTTTTTGCTGGCCTTCTTGACACCAGGCCATCCTGCAAAAGTCTTCGCCTCACTGTGTGTGCAGATGCACTCGCACATGCCTGCTGCCATTTCTGAGCAAGCTCTGCATTGGTGGTGTCCCGATCCAGCTGAATCAACTTTAGGAGATCGTCCTGGCACTTGCTGGACGTTCTTGGACGTCCTGAAGACTTCTTCACAACTATTGAATCTCTCTCTTTGAAGTTCTTGATGATCCGATAAATGGTTGATTTAGGTGCAATCTTTCTTGCAGCAATATAGTTGCCTGTGAAGCAGGGCCGTCTCTTCCATTGGGCACAATGGACAGGTGCCCGGGGGCCCTGCGGGCCAGGGGGCCCCTCAGATGCAGCGCAAAAAAAAAAATCCTGCAAAAAAAAAAAAAGAAGAAGAAAATACTTACCTTGCATTCAGCTGGCGATCCGGCTCCCTCCCTGGTCTCCTCCTCCGTGCGGCGCTCGCAGTGCATGTCGGGTGTGACATCATCACGCCCACCCAACATCCATTGCGGAGTGTAGCACGGAGGAGTCCCCTGCTGCCTGCTGATTAAAGTTGTTTTCGCTCTGCAGTGACTTGGAAGAAGAGGATCGCATCGGAGAATTAGGTAAGTTAAGGGTTTTTTTTTTTTTTTATTATTTCAAGGAACGCTGACGGCTTTGCTTTACTACAACCACCCCTTTGCGATATAAATGATGCATTGGTTACCCGTGTATAAAAGTCTAATACATATAGTGCATACACTGTAATAATGATATTTAGAGCATTATTTCACAGCACTCCTCTGATAAGATAAAGCAGCATATGTTCCAATCCCCTATAACCCTTTGTTTGCCGCACTCAGCTCATCCCCACCTGCCACTGTGTAGAAAAAAGTGATATATCTATATATATATATATATATATATATATATATATATATATATATATATAGATATATCACTTTTTTTTGTGTATATATATATATATATATATATATATATAGGGGCCCCGGTGCACTGCTTTGCCCGGGGGCCCATAATGTTGTTAAGAGGGCCCTGCTGTGAAGCCATTTTTGTGCAAAGCAATGATGACTGCACGTGTTTCCTTGTAGGTAACTATGGTTAACAGAGGGAGAACAATGATTTGAAGTACCACCCTTCTTTTAAAGCTTCCAGTCTGCTATTCCAACTCAATCAGCATGACAGAGTGATCTCCAACAGTGTCCTCATCAACACTCTCACAAGAGAATCACTGACCTGATGTCAGCTGGTCCTTTTGTGGCAGGGCTGAAACGAAGTGGAAATGTTTTTGGGATAAAGTTCATTGTCATGGCAAAGAGGGAAAATTAATTGCAATTCATCTGACCATTCTTCATTACATTCTGGAGTATATGCAAATTGCCATCATAAAAACTGAGGCAGCAGACTTTGTGAAAAATAATATTTATAGCATTCTAAAAACTTTTGGCCATGACTGTACACTATATTTCCTATTTTTCAAAGTCAAACAGCACTTTCTTCAGTATGATGAGAAAATCCTGATCAGACATATGAAGAGGAAAACAAACCTTCAGATAAGCTTTATGATTAATTTACTTTAGTACACAAATATTGATTAATACTATGTTTGGCGCTTCTTCTATGATTTCCAACAAACATCTAGTTTACCTGCAGTAATCAAATAACACAAAATAGTCAATGCCAGGAATAGCAGTAACACTGATAGGACTAGACTTTAGATGTTTGTTGTTCCAGCCTGGTGGTTCTTCCGTCTCTCCCTTGTAAGGTCAGCATCTATACACATCTATCCTATGTGCACTGCACGCGAGATGGAGATTCATGAAAGTAATATAGCTTTTCTGACTATTATTATCCTTTATTTATAGGGCGCCACAACATCGTACAGGGAGCATAGGTCAATACAGAACATAGCATTACAGGACAACACAATAAACACGCTGTAGCTAAAATCTCAACACAACTATGAGCAGACACACAGGTCAAAAAAGTAGGAGTGAATCCCAGAACACTTACAAACTAGAAAAGGGAAGGTGGAGGGTTGGGGAATAAGCTGAAACTGTGCCCAGGCATGTGGGCGCAAGAAACAGGAACAGAGCCAGTGATAGAAGTGCGAAGACAAGGTCAACGTGGAGACAAAGGGCAGGAGCCTAGTGACTAGGTGCAAAATGAACCTGGAATGCCGAAGACAAAGGTAACAAGAGAACAAGAGGAGGACCTGAGGTAAGAGGACCCTGCTCACAGGAGCTTACAATCCAAAGGGAGGAGACAGACAAATAGAAGACACATATTGGTGAGTCAGTGGAAGTGAACTAGAAATCCGAAGGTAGGGTGTGGAGGATAAATGAGGGTCAGGAATACTTTGAGTTTGTGAAGAAGGGGCATGAAGAAGTGGGATAAGGATAACAGGAAACAGGTTAGACAGTACAATGGTAGGCTTTCCTGAACAGCTGAATTTTTACAGGATTGTTTTGAAGTTTTACAGGCTACGGCAGGCCTGGCCCACCTGTGGCTCTCCAGGTGTTGTCAAACGACAAGCCCCGCATGCTTTGCCAGTAGAGAACTAGCAGATAGCTGGTAAGGTATGCTGGGACTTGTAGTTTCACAACACCTGGAGAGCCACAGGTTGGCCAGGCCTGGGCTAGGGTATAGCCTGATTGATTGTTCTAGAGAAGGGGGCAGTACGGGAAAAAATTGGAATGCGTGAGTGATGGGAGGTGAGGCGGCGGTCATTGGCGGATGATTGAGGGCGAGAGGGAGTATAAATATAATTGAGGTTGGAGAGGTAGGGAGCAGTTGAGTTAGAGAGGGCTTTGTAGGTGAGGGTGAAGACTCTTTAGTGAAAAGCGAGCCAGTGAAGGGCTTGACAGAGAGGGGAGGCAGAGGTAGACTGTCACGATCTGCCTTCTGCAGCTTGTTTGCCAGGAGCTATGTTGGACTTTCTGTATATATATATTGTCGAAGTCAGCATATTGGATAAAGTCATTTCAATTAAAATCAAGCAAACTTGGTTGTCTTTGTCTGAAAAGATGCGTACGGCACGCTACGGCGTAAAAGGGCGTACGCAGCTACAACACGTGGCAACAACAGTATTTAGTATTCTTTTACATACAATCGCACAAACATGCACACTTGTAAAATAGTACACATTAATGGTAGTTGCAACACATAGTCATTTATGTCGAAATATAGTAGTATTTATATGTAATATTATAAGTTATATGCATATCAGTAAAACATATGGTACACTTTGAAGGAATCTAGTCATGTGTGGTATCATAATACTCCTCTTCGCATTTGCGACTATCCGGTTCACTCTGCGAAGGAATCGCAGAGTGCATACACAAGTTATTAATGTTAAGGGATTATGGACTATTATGAGTAACATGCACGGGTAATCTTGGCGAGAAGATCAGAGCTCATCCCCTGGAGAGATGACCCCCCCTCCTTTGGATTACTGAGTTTAAACTAGCCAATGATTGACAACCCCTTGGACCTTCCTGAAACCTGGACCAATAGAAGCAAGCTATACCATCTGCATTGTTTTACTGTATTTCTGTGTGCATATAAGCAGCAGCTCCTCATCTAGTGTTCAGACATCTTGTCCCCAGACTTCAGGATTGAATGACTGTACACTGGATCCAGAGCGCCTGCGATAAGTAATGGCTGTACTTATTATAATTTTCGCTTGAATATTGACTGCTACTTTTTGAGAATAAATCTTTGTGCGTTGGAAACACAACTCGAGATTCGACAATCGTTATTGGTTAGCGACAATACGCACTTAACAATATATATATATATATATATATATATATATATATATATATATATATATATATATATATATATATATACACATACACACAAGTTAACCCGTGCATGATACTCATGCATTCTAGTCAAATCAAGCTACTTAAGGTGTTAAAAAGATTCTTGTCATGCATTTGGGCCATAGCCCAGGCCTCCTCAGGGGAAGAGCGTTACTTCCCGACGTAAGCGCCCTTTTTTAACGTGGTTTTGTCCACGTCACCACCTCATCATTTTTCTCCATCACCTCATCCTTCATCAAGCTACTTAAGGTGTTAAAAACTCCCCATCGTCACCCCCAGCAACCACTCCCAACTGTCACTTCTCCTTCAAGAAATATATAGGTCAGTGTATAACTCTGCCCAGCAGGTGGCGCTGCAGCTTGGTTTTTTTTTTTCACACGCCACTAGGCATTTATAAAGTAGATAGCCTGCAGTACCACCATGCCACCAAAGGGGCCACTGTGGCGCTTGAACTGTTTCCCTTCCTGCTGAACAAGGCTCGTTTTCTCAGGATGATTTACACCTGCTGCTCTTGCTTAAAAGACGGCCTCACCCAGCAGTCTGGGCCAGATCATCAGGTCACTCAACCCGATATAAAGCGTCTCCTATGTCTGCTGTTCCTGGTTATACTTACCTGTCTTTGTGGTTTTGCTGTTCATTCCAGTGCCGCAGACACAGCTTCATCTACTGTGTTCCTAAGTTATACTCCTATGTAGATCTCTGTGCTTTTGCTCTCTGCAGTTCATTGCTTCTCAGTGTAACCTGTTTAGCTTACACCTTTACACGCTGTCTGCTCTCATGTATTTCAGCATTACCAGGCTACTCGTCTCACCACCTTTACAGAGGTATCCAACCCTGCAACCTGCAGGCTACTCGTCTCTCCACCTTTACAGAGGTATCCAACCCTGCAGGCTACTCATCTCACTTTTCTATAGCTATCTAACCCTGCAATACGCAGGCTACTCATCTCACCACCTTTCCAGAGGTATCTAACCCTGTAATGCGCAGGCTACTCATCCCACCACCTTTCCAGAGATATCCAACCCTGCAATGCGCAGGCTACTCATCACACCACCTTTCCAGAGGTATCCAACCCTGCAATGCGCAGGCTACTCATCACACCACCTTTCCAGAGGTATCCAACCCTGCAATGCGCAGGCTACTCATCACACCACCTTTCCAGAGGTATCCACCCTGCAGGCTACTCCTCTCACCACCTTTCCTGAGGTATCCACCCTGCAACCTGCTGACTACTGCTTCCCACCATCGCTTTACAGTATTACCTATTCCACTGTTAAGATGTGTGGTTATATTACTGCCTTACCAGTTATTGCATCCTGAACCTGTATTACATGTGTCACTAATAAAACCACTACGTTCATCTACTTTCTCTCCGTGGTCTTTACCTTGGGAACCCTGACACAGACCAGCAAGAGAGGAAGATGATACTCAACAACGCTGCAACAAAATTAGACTGAAGAGGCGCAAGACAGGTGCCTGGGAGGCCAGGTAAGGAGAAGGTTGTAGAAATCAAGGTGGGGGAAAAAAAAAAACCAGAGAATGGATTAGAGTTTTGTTGGCATCAATGTAGAAGGGTCTGATACGAGCTATGCAGCGGAGATGGAAGCAACAGTTTGGTCATGCTGAATTTCAGGAAGGCGATAGAGGCAGCATGACACCTAGTGAGGAGGGAAGGGCAGAAGTCAGAAAGTGAGAGGTAGATTTAGGTGTCGTCGGAATAGAGGTGGTACTGAGGCCGAAGGAACCAAGTTCACCCAGTGAGGAAGTAAACAAAGAAAAGGGCAGAGGGCATGCAGCAGGAGAGGGTGGTCTGCTGTGACAAAGGCTGCATATAGGTCCAGGAAGAGAAGCAGGGAGTTGTGGCCTTCGGGTTTGGCAGATAGAAGATCATTTGTGACTTTGGTGAGGACAGCTTCTGTGGAGTGGAGGGGATGGAAACCACATTAGAGGATCAAGAAGGGAATTGTCAGGTTTGTTTTTTTTCTTGAGCAGATTATAGCAGAACTTTCTGGATGGCCAACTGCACAGGGTTGGCCCTCATCTTATGTGTACCGTTTGCAGGTTATAAATTGAATAGAACTCCTTTTTTATTATTTAATTCTAAAGGTTAATGGGTATTAATGTATCCTTTTGGGTTGAATGATATTATCACAGTCAATAAAAATAAGGTTCTAATTACAGAGGAGTTGCAAGGTAATAAAAGCCAAATATCTTGACACATCTATAGTCCAGTTATAGTGATGCGCATCTTAAGTCACATAGGAGACATTTTACTGTTAAATCAATTTCCCCAACTTTGGTCATACAATGCAGCATGTTTTTATATCAACTGCATTCCTCTATTGTAAGCACACCCAGCTACTGGGACTGGTGCCTCTAGATATGATTCTATGGGACTTCCGGGGCAGGACATGATGTACCAGAAAGCATATAGGAAGACAGCATGGGAGACATTTTGGGTGTTCTAAAAATTGTATTATTTAGCTACATAAAATCAGTAATAAAATAACATGTAATGAAGATAAGTGTCAATTTATTTTCAGCACTCAAATATGTTCTGTGCAAACATGCAGGTGCATTAGAAACGAAGCCAACCACAGGTATTAAACCAACTGCGGGGATAAGGTATACTGAAGCATTTTTATTTGGGAGAACAGTAAGTTTTAAGTCTGCTCTATTATTCTCAATTCAAGAATACCCTGCATAAAATAAGCAACTTTGGACTCATACATCTTGATTTGTGCAAGTGTCTAAATTTCAGTTGGTACATCATATATTCAAGCTGCCTTAGATCAATTTTTACACACACATTGAGGTGTAGAGTGTGTTAAGGGCAGATTGTCAACCAAGGTGTTTTACAATGTGCATCAGGAGACATATGAAAACAAGAATATGCTGAAAGAAATAAGGTTGTAATTTTTTATTTTACTTCCGCGGCAAAAGTGATACTTCACCCAAAGAATCCTTCAGTTTTATATGTTTATGTCTTTAATATAAAAACATTTTGCATAGTTACTGTAATGTCTTTGGGGTTTTCCCCTATACTCTGAGTAATAAAAATTGTAGCATTCTGCTTCTAGGTGGAAAAAACCAACTCCACACTCTGGTTTTGGAATTCTGAAACTCCTTTGGGCTAGATTGGATTGCTAAGCTACATCTTGCATCAAAAAAAAAAACAGTCCTCCATTGTTGGGCATTTCCGTGTTATTTATAACAAGTGTACTAAGAATTCATACACCATGTATCTTATAGTTTTGTTGAAAATAGGAGACACTTGAAGGCTTTTTTCATCGAAAAATAGAATACATAGTAAGAGAAGTGAAGAGTTGTCATCCACAGGAATAATATGATCAATGTTGAGATTTCCCTTTTACATGGCCTTACATGAATAGAGTAGTCCATGCACAATGAAGCTTGTGCAGATAATCCATTCATTCCGTTCTACAGCGTTGTCTTCCTCAAGATCTTTGGTGTTTCTTGTTTCTTTAAAACACTAAAATTACAGTGAACATTATTGAGCATACAACCTTAAAAGCAATGTATACTTATAAAATGATAGTACTTATTAAGAGGATCATAAATGAAACAATTTAAAGAGCATTATCCAATTAAAAACTAGTCTTTAGCTTATATTTTCTTGTCCAATTATTTTTAAAATGTGCTAAAAATGCATTAAAATACATTTTTTTCTCCCATGATTTTGGTTTCACAAACACTGGGTGCCATAAAAGCGCAGTGATGGCGCAAACTCTGCCTTAGGAATCTGTAATAGAGATCATTGAGCTCTACATAGAATGGACTTCCAGTACACACTGAGTTTTTCAAACACAGGAAGGACCTTGCACACATCCTGTAGTATTTTTGGTCCTTCCTGCATTTGAAAAGCCATCCCTGTGTACTGTGAGTGCATTCTCCACAGACATCAATGTTCTTATAAAGATGCAGTCAGATTGCACTTATCATAAGGTACAATATAAAGAGGGGGGAAATGTAGAGCTATGCTGGTTATTGGCACAATAATCACCCAGTCATTATAGTAAGCTGCTTATTGGACTGTAAAGCAAATGGATATTTATGTAACAAAGCAACACACCCTTAATAAGGACACACCTAATAAATTGCAGTCACACTTTATACACCAGTTATTTAATCTAAAATTGCAAATGTGTCATGCCCAGCCATCTGCTGGGAAGACAGGAGGTGTTGACAAGTGAAACCCCAGAGGAGTCAACTGACCAACTGAGGGAGAAATCATGGGGTAAACAGTCTCTAGAACAGACACATATGTGCTTGTATAGAATTCGCATTTTTATTTTTTTTATATAAATAATCTGTGTCAGGCTGGGAATTCAAGTTACAGTGTAACTATGCTTATGATCAGACCTTAGTGAGCAAGTTATTACTATAGCCATACTTCTCTTTAACATCCAGCCAAAGTATGTGTTCTAGGTGGAGACAATACTTTGTTTGTGGCTGGTTTATAAGCAATCAGAAAACAATTCCCATACTGTGATTAGAGACAGCAGGCTTGACGCTATCAACCTTTTGATACTGTACTTTTCTTGACACTGGTCACACTACACAAACTCCCATTTCACATTTTCAAGGTACCAGTAAAAAAACGGGCCTACTGAACATTAGGCCGTGAATGGACCAGGACCGGGGGGAAGGGAGGGGAGGTAAATTCCCAAAAAAAGTGTAAAATCATGGAATGTGAAATAGCGATCTAACTATTTAGTGTTTATCATGTAAATTACTACATATTCTCTGTACAGTGCTACGTAATGATTGTGGCTATACAAATAATATTATGCACTACTAATAAATGCATACTTCTCTCCCACTTGTCTATTAAATTAGAATTACCCCACCCCATATATATATACACACACACACACACATATACATACACATATACACACATACTCACTATATGCCATTTCCTTTCAATACTAAGGACATTGCGTTTGTTTGTTTTTTCAAATACTTTTTAGCTAGGCCATCTGTAATGTGAAATAAACCCTTTCGCTGCTAAATACTTTGCTGATTTTGCACTCGGGACGACAAAGCCAATGTTCATGTTAATGAACGGTGCTCGCTACAGCTGGAATAACTTTTTAACTCCTTATTTTCTGTGAATTATCACTTTTATAAGACAGATGTTTAATTGGGACCATAGTGGATTAAATGGTTATTATAGTTCCATTATATGGGACAAATAAGCTGAAGTTATATTTTTTGTAATTCTTTATTTATATCAAATAAACATATTATACAATCAGTATTAGTTCATACACATCAGTCCTTATCCCACATGGAGCTTAAAAATCTAGATTTCTTTGCGCATACACAGTACACAGATAGGCCAATATTAATCAACCATTAACCTACCACTAGGTCTTTGGCTCGTGGGAAGAAAATCAGTGAAGCAGCAATGGTGACCTCTTTGCCTCTATGGTACCCATTATTTTTTTACATTTTTCTTTTAAACTATCCCCCGATAGGGTAGCAACAATTATTCAGCTTTATTTTTTTTTTTAAAAAAAGACACAAGCATGTACAAACATACCATAACACAGGTATTAAGGACATTTAAGCCCAAGTCTATGTTAGAATGAACCCAATTGACCACTTATGGGATATTCAGGAACTACTTCTGAGACAGCGTTTTCTACTACCATCAACCATCTGTAAGTTAAGTGACTTCTTAGTGGAAATATTTTGTTTCATCCTAGACCAGGCCTGTCCAACCTGCGGCCCTCCAGGTGTTGTGAAACTACAAGCCCCAGCATGCTTTGCTGGTAGACAACCAGTTGATAGCTGGAAGGGCATGCTGGGACTTGTAGTTTCACAACATCTGGAGGGCCGCAGGTTGGACAGGCCTGTCCTAGACATTCTTAAGATCAACAACACTGCTCATACAGGCTGTACGTGGTGACCAAACGCCCAAAGGACTAAATCGTCATCTCCATAACACACACACACACTGTACAAGTACTGAACTCCTCTTACTAAAGGACTCGTTTTACTGTTAAAGTGAAAACTATAGTATATTTTGAATTGCTTGTGCGGCCCTTTTTCCACAACGCTAAAAGCTTGGGACAATACATTAAAGATATTATCTTACATCCAACACTACATAAAAAGGTATATAGACGAATTCCATTCAAAACTGACCAAAGCTAGTTATTCCCATCTCAAATAGTTGCTGGCTTAGAACTCCGATCATGAGGTTTTAGGGGGTCAAATGTTCTGCCCAAACCCATTTAAAGAAAAAAAAAAAAAAAAGGGTTGTGTCAGGAGGCGCGAAGACCGCACTGCAACACTCCTTTCTACAGACAGACAGAGCATTGTTGAGTACCAACAGGCTACCTGTGGGAACCAGGAGGGCAGTGGAGGTCCCAACAAAACTCCTGAACACCAAAGGTAAGTAAGTGAGATGGGGTATTACTTGCAATATGAAATTAGCCTTTAAACTCCAACTGTTCTTGCTCTACTTCTCTACTTGAATCCAGATTTAACAAAGACATCAACGCTCAAACAATTATCTTTAGAGTTCATTGAAAAACCACTGCTCTGTAACACTGCAAATTATATAAAAACAGGTAAATTCCTCTAGTCCCAGGATACTGAGCTAAATTTCTAACATTTAACCCATGTCAAAGCGATAAAGGAAATTAACAATTGTAGGTCTAATTACCTCTCAGTGATCTGGAGTGCAGTTAGAAGTACATCCAACCTAAACCACTACATAAACATAATTTGTGATATCCCTCAATTTGAAGTTAATCCATCTGTCTACATAAGCCAACCTCTGGTTTCCCATGGAGTCACTGACGGCCAGAGATATGTAGTGACGGGGGCTGCAGCACCCAACGTGTAAGCTGGTAGCAGGTGTAGTGGGACTTCCAGACTTTGTAACCTCTAACAATGTTTTTACAAGACTCGCATAAAGAGTACTCTTGCCTCCATACTATATAGACTAGTATTCCCCTTTAAACTTAACATAGGATGAGACACTTTAATCTACAAGTTTCACTTGCTGCATTATATCCATTAGGATAAAGTACAGATAACTCACTCAAAACAAATGTGTTTTTTTGTCCTCAAAGTTCTGTTTGAACTGGTATTGATTTTAGACATAAAAACTGGCAGAAACTTGTTTTCACATGTGGCTCTAGAGCAGTAACCAGTAAAAGTGTTGAACTCTAATGCAATTTTGACACGTACATTCTGAAGAAAAGATTTTAGAGGAAGATTAAATTATCTAGTCTACAAGGTATCTTTCTTTTCAGTCACTTTAGTTTCTGTAAAGCACTATGCAGTGTTTTTCAACAGACTTTAACATGAAGTTTGATGTAAACAGGATATTCCCTCATGTTCATAACTGTATCGAAATTATCTTTTAGTTGCTAGAAGGTCCTCAAACCATTAGAAATATATTCAAGAACATTTATAGTAACTGTTACATAAACCAACTTGCATGTTTAAAAAAATTATGGTGATGATGTTTACTGAATTGGCAAAACAAAGTCTATTTTGAATGATAAAGAAATGTGAGCACATTACCTTGTTCATTGCAAGTTTATGCCCTTCAATGCCAGGGTCTCAAATTGTTGGAGAGCATGAAGTTCCTCCTCAGAGAATGGGGGCACCTGCATATACATAATGGAGAGGCACATCAGTTTCTCATGCTTTCAAGTGACATGTAACATTCAGTCAAAATAAGTCCAATTTATCTTACAGAAAGGTGGTATTGCAGCCCCGACTCTCAACTGGAGCCCAAAGTAATTGGTGCTCCCACACCCCTCCGCTCGGTTTTATGACAGGGCTGTAAAAGGAAAAACAGCTACACAAACTAGATCTCTGGGGCTCCAGCTGGGTGTAGTGAAGCTTTAAAGGGGTTGTCAAAATTTCACCAACCTCCTATTAATATGACCTGCTCCACCTCTGGAACCCCCCATAGCTCTATTCAGAGCTATTGAAAAGGAATGGATGGATTCAGTCCTCAGGAACTGTGACCTTTCAGAAAACTACAGCTTCTGGTTTCAGGAAATTAAGGGAAGGAGTGAAGTGAGTGAGGTGCTTGGCTATAAGGAGAAAGCAGTGGTTAGTAACAGGGTATTGTCAGTGCTTTTGCAGTGAAGGATCAGATTGTGAAGGCCACATTAGCTATGACTGTAGAACGCAAAATGTGTTGGCCCAATTATGAATTAGCCAACTATAAAGGCTGCAACCATGCACAGTACTGGCAGGACCCCTCACTTTGGGACTAGGTGGTCATGGGCAAAGCAACAAATATTCAAAACATTTAGGACCAAGAAACAAAAGTGTCGCCAAATCATAGATTTACTGATCCAGATATAGCAACAAAAACACACACATCTAGTAATCTAAACATCTCAAATATCAGAAAGTTGTACCTGAAAATCTGTTTGTTGCTGTAAATGCTGCACCATTTTCAGTGTATTTGCAATAGTTGTGTGAATACGCTCAACTGACTTTTGCTGGTCTGCAGCAATCTTATCCAGCTGCGATGACAAAGACTTAAATCGTGACTTCACACTTGCCAACTGCTCCAGCAATTTGGTGGGATTTTCCTAAAATAAAATATTTACACCAATATTTAGGTATACAAAGGCTTTTTACATTTTTATCACCCACACAGACCTTTTGAATTAACAAATGATCAAAGAGGGATCACTTAGCACTATGGAGAAGAACTGTTTGTGTGCACACAAAAAAAATCATGATGGACCAGTGATAAAAGTAAGTAGTATATCTATTATTTCTCAGCCAGAATCAGTTGCTGAAAAATTACCACCTATATAAACGATTAACCAGATTCTCCAAATTCAGTAGCTGGAATTACTGAAGGAACAGACTGCTGAAATGTGTTAAAACTACCATAAAAGAAACAAATGTTCAAACAAAGACAACAACCAACAGTAAATCACAGAAGGAACTAAAACTAACCAGCTATCAATAAAGACCAAGTACCTGTGCTGAGGAGTCATCAGGGAGGCTCTTCCTTATTTCAAACTCTAGTTTTTGCTCGATGTAATCCAAGTCAGACTCTGCTTTCTGGAACTGAAATTTAAATTTTTAGATTAGATTTTTCCTGATGTTTATAATGTACAAGAAAAGATAAATTGAAAAACAGCAGATTTTATTATGCTAAGATATGTTAAAACACTAAAATGTACATTGCAGGAATATTCCATCTTTCCAGGTTCACGCAGCGGTCAATAGAGTGGTTCTCCAATATTTACTAGATGTATGCAGGTGTTCTCTGCTTCCAAATGCTTTGACAATACTATTGCACTGCTAGCTGTATAGTACAGTAGTGCAATAAAGTCAGAGCAATTATTAGCAGAAAAAGCTTTAGTTTTAAGAAGAAAAAGCAATGCGATTCTAGAGGCTCGTCCGCTGGCTAGGAGAGTAGCCTTGATGTCCATCCAGAACGTAGTTTGGGTCACTGGCCGATGCCCTTTTAACATTGCACTGCTTTTTGTGCGTGGTCACTAGTAGTACAACATAAAAAGGGCTCTGGACAGGATTCTGAATGGGTGAGGGGGGTTGGTGGGGCACAGAGAAATTAAACGTTTTCGGCAGACTAAAAATGCCAAACTTAAAGGTGTTTCTTATTCGGCTATTTATATCAAACATCCACTATTACAAATAAAAAGGTATTTCCACCAAAGAAGAGATCTAAACTCAACTAGGTTTAAAAATGTTATTCTGTAATTACATAAACCTTTTCCCTACTTCTGCTAAGCAAATACAAAAGTCTGCAACATTCTTCCCCATCCATTAGTGACAAGAGTTATTCTCTAAAATGAGAAACACTGGAGAAATTATTATAGGACAAAAGTAGTCACGTAACAGGATTATGGAAAGGATTATTATGTTAGGATTGTTTATATACAATTGGGCCAACACTGGGCTAAAGTTCTTCAGTTAAATTACATATTAACTGGCAAGTTCATTGAAAGCACATTTCATCCACAGGAGAGAAGCAGCTTTCTGACCGACTTTTATTTAGTAGTGTTTGTCCCCATAATATATTCTGTATGATTATTAAATGACTTCCAATGACACATTATGCACACTGTAAAGTCAATTTCTATTACAGATCACATAGGACATCTGATCAAATAAGGAAATATACTATCTTTCCAAAGAGGGGCTTTTGCAATTCTGTACAAAGATTTTTTTTTTTTCCCTGGAAATAGCAAATATCAGCAAGAGACGTAAAGGACAATTCCACTTTCTAAAAGGGTTTTAAAAATAATGAAATCGGGCCTCCAGAACGAATGACTCTATTTAGAGGACCATATTTATGTTATTATACTCACATAAATACATTTTGAAGTCCCTTTCCAAACAGTCATTGCACTAGGACTTTGCAACTTACATTAATGGGGTGAAGCAGCTGAATGATGCTGCACAACACATGGCCAATGTTGCTCTCAGTTGCAGTCTGCTCTTCTAATCTAGTCTTCCCTTCTGGATGCTTAATATCATATCAGGGGTTTCCCTTTGGTGCAGAGGTACCACCAAGAATTAGGTAAGGAAGGTGTGAAATTATTTTTAAAAACAATTTTTTCAAAAAGTTAAATTATCCTTTAAAAATTGTCTATAGTGGGCAAATTCTTTACTAATGGCAGAATGCAAGGGATTGATTTGGAACAAATCATTCTATAACACATTATTCAATATTACATGTGATAGAAAATGTTATTTTTAAGAAATGTGTTAATAGAATGACCTTATATAACATAAGTTATAAGCATTTACCCTAAAAATTGATTGCAAATATGTACATTTTCTAATAAATGCCTAGCTGTTCTTATAAAGTATGTTGTAGTATAGGTAGTAATATTGTTTGACCCAACAAACCTGCACCTTTGAAAGCCTTAGGGGCTTCAAAGTGTCAAGCTAACAACATATAGAATACAGTAGTTATTAACAGTGACTATAATGCTACATGAGATAACAAGTAGATGGGCAGCATGGGTAGTGTCACTAGAGACAAGTGTTTGGAATGCAGAACGGCAGTCCCCCAATACACAATTAAATTGCAATTGACTAAGAAATAGACATTGTAGAGCAGATCCACACCTGTCCTAAAACAGAAAAAGAAATAAGGCTTTTTTTTTTCTTTTGTACAGATAAATGAGAATGATTTACTTGAGGCCTAACATTCACCAGCTTCTTTGGTCTTCTTTCAACTGGGCTACCCTCACCTTCATCCTGATTGTACAGGATGGAGGAGACCATGAGTCTAACAAGCTGGTAGGAAATTACACTTTTAGTAAATCCCAACCATAATTAACCCCTGAAAAATAACATTGTTGCTCAGCTCTCTCTGTTCAAATAAAAAAGCTAAGAGCTGCTGTGTTGGATCTCTCCTGCTTCAGAGACTCAAGCAGAGCCAAAGGTGATAAGGAACATAACATCTATTAAATGCAATGTCTGGTGCAGTAACCGTCCTACCAGCTTTAAATTCATGACTCCTATAAAATGAAGCTAATGTGGAAGAGAAAGAGTAATTACACCATCACTGATTAGATACGTTTGAACATTTCCATTAATGCCTGGAAGATTGAAAGAAACTATGTCAGATGTCCTGTTAAAAGTGGGATCTTGCAGAAGTAGATAAACTGGTTCTAAAATCTTCTAGAGCAGTATTTATTTTATTGCAGCTTTAGTTAAATGTTCATCTCAAATTACAATCAAGAGATCTAAGAAACACAAATTTAAAGAGACCTGCCTACTTAGCTTCTTCTTCCAGACCCCCCTCACTCCATACTTCAAGTAATATTTCCTCTTTATTATCTACTCTTTGCTACCCCTTCTGTATCCCTCTCTCAAATGATACTGTTGCGTTCAGTGCCAGGGACTAAAGCCATCCATGGAATTCTGTCAGCAAGGATGGAAATGAGTGTTGGGATGCTATCAAAGCTTCAGTATGGTCCGGCACTTAATTTACTTCCTCAGTTCAATTCTGGTCCAAATGGTACCCATCAGATAACACCTAATTACTAGCTGGGAATGGAAGCACAAAGGGGGCAGTTTTTTTACAAACCCACAAGTCATTCATCCACACAGATATACAGAATATGTGCTTCTTATGGTCTTGCTGACTGGAAACTTCGGCAAGTGTGTGCTACTATGCAATATATCTGTATATACTAATAGCAAATACAACTCTGTAATTCGTTCATTGGTCTTCCTTTATAGACATCTTTATATGTGACAGAAAGAGAGTGGGTGGGTTTCTGCTGCAGGAGTTTGATACAAGTCAGTTACTTGAGATGTGGCACTTCCACAGAAACATGACCACTACTTAATGAGTGTGAGTAAACACACCTTCTACTCATCACAAGTCATCCTTCTCTACAACATCAATTTTACTTCCCCTTTAAAGTTGTAGCGGACCAGAAAGCATAGGCCAAAGAAAAATAATAAAGCAACATAAAGGAGGGGATTGCACGGAGGACGGGTGATGGGCGGGGAATAGAGAACGATGGAAGGGAAAGATACATGTCAGTATGGAGGAGACAGGACCTGGAGCATGATATTACACAAAGATTAGGAAGTGGGGCGTTAAATGGACAAAATAATTGGACTAATGAGGAAAAATAGGAGGAGTGATCGGTGTGAAGAAATGACAGGGACAGAGGGAGGAGAGCTCCGGCAGGGCGGAGCAGGAGAGGGCTGCAGATTAGTAGATAGCCGGAGGATTCGGTGTGGTTTGGAGATTGGGCAGAGAGCGGACAATCTAGCATCTGCCTATAACACATAGTAGAGATGGAGGCAGGAAAGAGATGGAGAAGTAGAGTAAGCGGAGTGGGTGGGGAAGCAGAGTCAGGAGGCGTCTCCGGCTCCCGCCATTTCTTAGCCCGCACCTCCTCAGTGGATGTACGGACCACCCGGGCCCGTCGCTCGCCCCTCCACTAAGCAAGAGACAGAGCCGCCCCCAGCACTGTGCACATCAGCCGTTCCCCCGCCGCTTCCCGGGGGCGAGCAGTGCACGGGCGGCGGACACTCATGTTAACAGCGCTATGTTCAGGCCGTCAGAGCCAGGTGATTTTTTGCTCGGTGCTTCCCACACCCCCATCCTTGGCCCGCGGCGGATGGCGATCTCCGTGCGGGTTGGGGTGGCTGTGCCCTGCACACACCCCCGACGTCGTCTTACCAGAGCCTCCAGCTTATTGACTGCTGTCTCCATGTTGAATAGTTTACATTCCTCAGGCGGACCCGGGAATACGAGCGGGGGAGGGCACGGAGGAGGAGCCCTGTCTGTAGAAGACTCGACTGGGTGCAAATAGCCTGCGATGCTGATTGGGTAGCTGTCAGATGGAGCAGAGCCCTGATTGGTCGGCGGCGAATAAGGCCAATCGGCTCATTGGTCAGAGCGCAATGTAAACCACTTTATAAGCTGCATAGTGCCATTGGTTGACGACCATGTACTGTGATGCTATTTAGTTAAGCGATCTCGTCTGCAACGCTTATTGCTCATTTCACCGTTCTGCGAATTTAATACTTTTACGAAAACAATATGGTGGGGAAATGCAAAAAAACACGGCGAATGGATTGGCTGGTAAATGGACACCCCACCCCCTCACCGTAGAGCAGAAGCAGGTACAAGAGAGGTCGCTGATTGGCTGGCTGGTTAAGCCAATGAGTTGATGAGCTGATTGATAGGGGCGGGGTGCGGCGGTTGTTGCTTGCTCTGATTGGATACACCGCGCTGCGTTCTGATTTTGAATATAGCAGTGCTGTGTCTCGGTGACTTGGCAGCTGGGAGAGGCTTCCATTCATCTGAACCACGGTGAGCACATTATCTGTAGCAGTCACCATCACACTCGCTCAGCCGCTGCTGACAGTCCTTATGCTGCAAGCTCTGCCTCGGCATGGGCAGCACGGTGGCTAAGTGGTTAGCACTTCTGTCTTACAGCACTGAGGTCTTGAGTTCAATTCCCAACCATGGCCTTATCTGTGAGGGGTTTGTATGTTCTTCCTGTGTTTGCATGGGTTTCCTCCGGGTGCTCCGGTTTCCTCCCACACTCCAAAAAACATACTGGTAGGTTAATTGGCTGCTGTCAAATTGACCCTAGTCTGTCTCTCTCTCTCTGTCTGTGTGTGTGTTACGCAATTTAGACTGTAAGCTCCAATGGGGCAGGGACTGATGTGAGTGAGTTCTCTGTACAGCGCTGCGGAATCAGTTGTGCTATATAAATAAATGGTGATAATTCTGTTAAAGTAATCTCTGAGCTTTTACTGTCGAAGCTGGTGATGCCTCAATGATTGTGCAGCAACATTTGGTCAATCATGATTCTTTGTTTATACTGTGTATGGTCTCTAAAGTGTTTTAGTAAATTACATCTAATTAGGCTTCTGTATGTGGGCGAAAGGGGTTAACCTTTTGTAGGATGGGTGATTTTCCAGGAAAGAAATTAACCATTGGCGGACTGACCCTGGAAGCAGTTATGCTACACTTGATCTTTGTATATGTACCTACAACACCCAGCATGCTATCCAGGGACAAGTAGTTCCAAAACACCTGGGGTGCTCTGGTGTGCCCACCTATTCGCTAGATTGCACCCCAGTGACTTGGAGTGGTGGTATTCATGTAAAGCCAACACATCAAGGATTATATTTGGTGATCAATGGAGAAAATTCACTGATTGAAATGATAGCCAGTGGGCAGTAATGAGGGACAGTTTGTTGTCATAAGAGTTTAGAAGATGTAGACATTAGACGATATTAACATATTCCATATTCTGTAGATTATTAATAAACGAGTTCTATAAGTTTTATTCATTACAGATCCACCGCCTTTCTATTTCCTGCCTCGCACACATACCTAGACTTACAGCATTACTGGCTAAGCTTCCAAAATTGTTTAAAAACTAATGTCAAATTATCAACTTTTTTAATGCTTCTCTGGGAACTGACCACTGCTTTTGTTAAAACAAAGATGAACCATTTTTAAACTACGTATTCACAAATATGTCTATGTAGAATGAGAAAAAGGGGTCTGTCGCATATTGTGTCTTTGTGACACTCATTTTCTAATTTAACATATTAAAAAAAATTTCTGTTGTGAATCCCACAGCACATATTAAGATCAAAGACTCTCCGATCATTTTCCATTTACAATGGCACTCGTCAGGGGTTCCCGCTGTCCCCGTTGATCTTTGTACTATGCATGGAGGCTCTGGCTCGGTCGATCAGGAACAATCTCGATGTGTCTGGGGTGATGGTGGGGACGACGGAGCACATATTAGCCCTCTTTACAGATGACCTGCTGGCAACAATCACCAACCCCTTGATCTCACTACCTAACTTAATGCTTGAATTTGAGAGGTTTGGGGCACTGTCCAATTTTAAAATTAACTACACCAAATCTATGCCTTTGAATCTCTCCATCTCTCTATTCCACCGCTCGTTGTAGAGGGCATTAAATGCTCCTTCCCCTTCACTTGGCATTCCTCTCAAATTAAATACCTAGGGATGCTGCTGCTGAAAGATCTCTCCAACTTGTGCAAAAATAATTTTGTCCCATTAATTCCCAAATTTCAGGTGGACTTTGGCTGCTGACATTCTCGAGGCTTCTTATGACTAGGGAGGATAAATATAATCAAAATGAACATTCTTCCAAATGTTTTTCCTAGGTCTACAAAGGGTAGTATGTGAGTTTGTTTGGGCAGGTAAACCCCCCCAGGTTTCGCCCTTACATTTTGTACGTGTGGAAGACACGAGGGCCTTCAGCTCCCCCACTTCGCTAAATATTATCAGGATATACTCCTTAATAGAGTAATGGAGTTGACTAGAGTGGCACCTTCTAAGCAGTGGAATCACATTGAGGGACAGGTGATGGCAATCTCCACAACCATACTCCCCTGGCTGCCCAAGCTCGCACATACCCTACATCCCACCATTAGCACCACTCTCCAATGCTGGACCAGGCTCTGAACCTTGACATTTCTTCCCCATTATTGCCCCTTACCTCCCTGACTGGCAATCCTGACTTTACACCTGGACTCACACCAGAGGCTTTTAGAGCATGGTCCACAGACAAGATGCTCAGGAGTGGCCAGCTGGTGGTTAGTGTATAAGTGTGTGCCTTCTCTCCCTTGCAGGACAAATTAGGCTTGCCTGCTTCAGAGTTTTGGCTATACCTGCAGGATAGACACTTTCCAATCATGAGACGTTATGGAAGGTGTGGGCAGGAACCTGACTAGCTTTAAGGAGTTGTGCTACGTCCCCTCCGAACCAAAACATACTATCTCAATGATTTACTAACTACTCATTGTTAACCTATACCCCAAGATGCCTGGCCATGCTGGCACCTGGGATAGAGAGTTGGGGAGACAAACTTCTGAACAATATTGGGCCAAAACTTTCCAATATATTATAGCGAGCTCCTCTAGCCTTTCTGTGGTGGCGACGGAGTATAAGGTCCGCTGGTACAGGTGCCTCTCTCAGTTTAGCAAAATGCACCTGGGTGTCTCGGGGTCATTCTGGAGATGTGGCTCTGGGCCGGAAACCGCCTTCCATATATGGTGGACGTACCCTGTGATGGCGTCATTTTGGCGTAAGTTGAAAACGGTTACAGAGGAAATCATAGGTACCTCGGCTCCGGAAGGACTGGACTTTTGGTTATTAAGTATCTCGAAGGCTCCTATTTCTCAGTAATAAAAATCTCTACAGTACTTTGACATCTATGTAATGCCACCTTAGCAGTTGTCCCAGTCCACTGGCGGTCTCCTGTGCCCCCTGACATACGGGACTGGTTCCGACGGATAGACCTTTATAGGCTTATCAATGACATAACCCTCTCTGGCCATAAGACGATCTCTGAATATGCAGCAATGTGGCTACAATGAGTTGAATTTAAGCAATCTCTTTCTTGGCGCTTCCTCGTGGACTCAGGCTAGTCATGGTTAGTTGCATGGGAGAGTGGACATGCTGCACGTTTACCTTCAGGACACTTCACTCCTTGTGTGGGATCTATACACCTCGAGGAGTTGTCCCCCCTCTACCCTCCCCCCATTTACATCTCCCCTCCTTCCCCCTTCCTTTCTATCTAACTTCTTTGTCTTCTTTCTGTGTTTACATATCTCCATATCTGTTTTGTAATGTATGTTCATACAAACAATGCTACTTTTGCTGATGGCTAGACTGCGAAACCTATTTGTGATTCTAAGTTTGAATTGTGCCGTATGCGCTGCTTACACATTATGTTTGTATTATTTTAAATACTTCAATAAAAACAAATTAGACACAAAAAAAGTTCTGTTGTGGACACTGCATCAATAATGCCAACAATAGATATATTTTATATGTATAGATTCCTACAATAATCTTTTACATTGGCCTACATTCAGGAACTCCAGTTATATTTTATTTCATTTTTGAGATTAATCTGCATCTCCAGTCTAACCCTGCAGAAGAGACCATTACCAGCATAGTTAAGTACTGCTACCTTAGGGGTAAGAGGGAGGGGGAGGACTTATACCAGGAATAAAAAAAAAAAATATGGAAATGGAGTTCTTCCCTTGTTAAGGATGGTGTTATACTGGCACTTTGGACACTAGCACTTTTCTAGCATGTGCTGGTGGCACTCAAATTGCTTCGTGCTGATACATTAAAGTGACACCTGGGTGTAAAAAGTCTCTGAAGATGCTGCATTCATCGTTTTCTGTGCATAACCACTCCTGCGGATATGTGCAGAAAATGTCAATGTGTCAGCATTTGAGCACTATGAATGCTAGTACTTTTCTTGCTGAAAAAGCACCAGTGTGATACTACCCTAAGGATGGATTCCAGTCTGTACTTTATTCATACAATTGGCATATATTGAAAAGTGATTTCCCTTGGTAGTGAGCCAATTCACTAAGTTGTGGGCCTTTCCATATGCGTGTACCATGTAGGAAAGCCTCTAGTGCCCTCCAAACACATTTGCACATTTTCAAATACATTTGTGTGCTTTACAATGAGTTACATCATCATCAATGTTTGGAACAAACACAGTAATAAAACAATACTGCATACTAAAAGACAGACAGAGGTAGGAGGGCCCTGCTCGCAAGCTTACAACCTATAGGACAATCTGAGTCTGATACATGAGATCAAGTTCCACACATTGCATATTGGTCCAGCCAGAATGTTAAAGAATGCCTAGTGGGCCATATGATCCAGTCGCATAGCAATGTTGGTCAGAGTCAGAGGGTTGTAGTTTTGTGTGAACTGTGTAATGGGTGGTAATAGGGTAACTGAGGGAGGTTAAGAGGGTGGTTGAGGAATATTATAAGCTTACCTGAAGAGGTGGGTGTTCAGAGAACGCTTAAAGGTTTAAAATTTAAAGACTAGAGGAAAGTTATTGTGAGAGGGAGGAAATTCCACAAAGCGGATTTAGCCCAAAAAAAAGTCCTGTAACCGGGAATGGGAGCATGTAATAAGTGTGGATGAGAGATGCAGATTTTGTGCAGAACAGAGGTGTCGAGTTGGTAGATATTTTGAGACAAGAGAGGAGATGTATGTTGGTGCAGCTTTGTTGATGGCCTTGTATGTAGTAGAAGTATTTTATATTGGATCCGGTGACAAACAGGCAACCAATGTAGAGACTGACAGAGTGGCTCAGCAGAGAGAGAACAATTTGCAAGGAAAATCATTCTAGCCACTGCGTGCAAAATAAATTGTAGGGGTGAGAATCTAATTCACGGAAGACCAGTAAGGAGGGAATTGCAATAGTCAATGCGGGAGCTGAGTACATGAAGTAAAGTTTTTGCAGTGCCTTGTGAGATATGTGCCTAATGTGGAAATGTCTTTTAGATGTATGCAGTATGATTTAAATATAGAGTTGATGTGGGAAACAAAATATAGTTCTGAGTCAAGGATCACGCCTAGGCAGCGAGCTTGCGGGGTGGGATTTATGGCCTTGTTGCCAACAGAAATGTCAAGTAGGTAACTTCTATTGGCGGGTGGGAATATTATTAGTTCTGTTTTTGAAAGATTGAGTTTGTGATTTCAAGAGACATCCAAGATAAAATGGCAGAAAGTCTTTCAGTATGCCGGACAACACAGAAGGCGAGAGATCCGGGGAGGATAGATAAATTCATGTATCATCCACATGGAGTTGATACTGAAATCCAAAGGAGCTTATTGGACTTCCAAGAGAAGCCGTATAGATAGAGAACAGCAGAGGACCTAGCACTGAGCCTTGCGGTACTCCAACTGATAAAGGAAGCAGAGCAGAAGTGTTTCCAGAGAAATTAACACTGAAAGAGCAGTTTAAATAGGTGGGATGAGAACAAGGATAGGACAGGATTGTAGCGTTTGTATAAAAAATTATAATCAACTGTGTCAAATGCAGCAGAGAGATCCAGGAGAAGAGAGTAATGGCCTTTAGTTTTAGCAGTGATCAAATCATTGACAACCTTAGTCAGCGCAGTCTCTGTGGAGTGTTGCGAATGAAAGCCAGACTGAAGAGGATCCAATAGGTTGTTTGCAGAAAGAAAGCGTGTGAGGCGAGTGTAGGCTAGAAGCTTGTAGGGGTATGGGAGATGGAATGGATATTAGTGTAGGATTTATTTTAGTTATATGTTGTTAGTTTGATTTTATTTTCCTGTCTGTCATTTATTAAACAGATGAGTTCGGTTACTTTATTAGGTTATAGTTCAAATAATGATTGTGTTTTTAGGGATTTTTTTGTTTTCTCTATTTTTTCAAGAATGTTTTTAGATTTCTTTATAACCCAAAAAATAATTTTACACATGGCTCACAGGATGTATTATTATTATTATGATCGTAGATTTGTAAGGTGCCACCGTGCACCGTAGCATCCTACAATAGGGAAAGCAGGGACATACAAGGTGGACCAAATAAATGCAGGCGTGAAGATAAAGGTTAAGGAGGGCTGAGCAGGGCCCTCCTTATCCATTCTCAGTGGAAGAGGGCACAGCTGAAACATTACGATATTACGTGCAGCATCCAATATAGATATTCGCAATAAGGCTGAAGTCATTTCTTTATTTGTGTTTTTTAATTAAATAAAACGCCACCTTTTTTAAATTATATTTTCATAAATCCATAGCAGGGTCAATACAGTATATTCTGATTTGATAGCTGCAAAATGAATAACCTGTCCGGTTCTTCAGGAATATTGACAACCGAAAACAAAACAACTACACTTGTTTTCCTTGCCAAATTGGCTGTTATCAAACAGTGTCTCCCTGATATTAACATATAAGTGAAAATTAAAAGGACATATTTTTTGCACACACCACATCAATAAATAGCTATTCTAGTAATTCGAACTAGTCATTTAGATAAGTGAGGTGCAAGTTATTCCTGAAAATTACTATTACTATGTTTTTCCAGTCTAACTGGAGCAGGAATGGAGTTGATGAGGTTTTCCTATACATCTAATGTACATCTTATATAGATTTTGCATAGTACAAATGTGAAGGACAGGACCACCGCTTTCTCCAGGCGTGGGATGCGGGTCAGGTCTGTATTCAAATCAGCCATATGTTTGTTGCAGTACAAATGAATTTCTGCTTCCCTTTGTGGATCTTGGGATCATGGCCTATGGGCCAAAAATAGCCCATTCTGTTCTAAAGGATGCAACTGTAAATGAGATGACATAACCATGTACTTGCCTCTAAGACCGTTTGACATATGGGAATTCCCATAGTGTGTGTGATAGGAAATTTAAACGGTAAACTCTAATCAAAAATAATTATTAATATATATGCATAGAAGTCAATGCATTTAAACTATTGCGTTTTATCACACAATTTGAATAGATGTACAACTGTCTTGCCACTGCCATAAAGAAAACATTACAGGCAATACAATATATCATGTGACTTTCATCTATATGTTTTGGTAAATGTTCTAAAATAAGCTATTTATATAGATTATGCCAAAATACATGCAAGCACGCCGAAGAGCAAAGAAGCCTATGAAGAAGAAACCATGGACAGTAAAGAAAGCAGGAGCTTCCAACTGTAATCCAGTGGGGTAAGAGTTTCCTGTTCCAAGGTCAATACATATGAATAATGTGGTCTACTTGACTGCATTTTTCTTCTTTCATGGTTAAAGGTTATGCAACCGTATCCTTATAATTGTTTAAGTTATGATGTATAAAAAAAGTCCCAATTACTGAAGATCTGAGGCAGGAATTATTGAACAAAACACAAAGGATGTATAATGCTGTCTTCCCTCATGCATTGATAAATGTTCGTTCCAAGCACACAGAAATAGGCCTCTCACTTGGTAACGTTCATCTCCCCACTAAATAACCCCTTCTCCTTAGGTGCATAAGAATAACATTTTGCCCTCTATGATAAAACACTAGTTATTACATTTAGCATGTATAGATTTCAAAGTAGCCAAAATATTTATCAGGACCGTTCATTGTTGTTTGTACACAGAATCTTTCTCCTAGGGACATTAATTAAATAGGTTGCCAATTTTCCTTTCCCAGCAATTCCATCTGTGTTTCATCAGTTACCCTCATTAGTACCTTGAGTTCCTTACTGCCTTCCTCTTTAGCTCTTGGGGAATTCAGTCTGGGAGGTTTTTAGTGACTGTGGCACTGTTCTGCGGGCCACAGCTCTTGGAGAATTTTCAATTGAAGTGTGTCTGTAAGTATTGTCAACTTGGCTTATTTTTGTTTTAAATTGAATAGAAGCTGCCGGTGAGAGCAACCAAAATCAAAATGTTAGTCTTCCTGAAATACTTCTTTAACTAGTTTCTATCCTCTGAGCTTGAAAGAGTGCTAGAAATTTGTTGAGAATGACCCAAGGTCAATCAATATGTTTCGGTATAATTTGTTTTCCAAAAAATATATTGTTGTTCACCGTGTGTTGTAAACCTACAGTATACATTTGTGACTGTGTATATCCTTTTTGCAGGGTAACAGAACAAGCTGATGCAAAGCTACCATGGTATTTGAATATGATTCCGTCTGTATGGTTGAGATTCACAGTAAGAAATACAGTGAATGCCATAGTGAATGCCTTTATATCTTTATATTTGTGGAGCAATAACAGTGTGAAAAAGGTATGTAGATTTAATTACAACTGTTTAACTACCCGCCCCAATTTGTAATGTTTCAAAGCTTAAATGTTTCACACCATGACAAAATATAAAGGCAGAACACTGAGAGAGAAAATGTTTGTTTTATAATTCCATGTATACTGCATCTGTAATTGCATGTGAAACTGGTAAGTGACTTAAATCAGTTCAATAGCTTCATATTTTGCTGACTAGCAGCTGCAGTGTATCACAAATTGACTACTGCTGTACTTTATATCCTGAGAGCAAAGAAAATGTGAGCGATGTGGCAATGATGTGCTTTTTTTTTTTATATCTTTTTGTAATATGCAAACTGCAGGTATCAAAAAATGTCTGCTGTAGCAAGTATTAGGACTATAAGGGCAGTGCGGGATTGACTTTTACAGAGAGATGTCAGGATTCATTGGGCACCATCTGAATGGCTTGCCGACTAAATTGGACTGTTTTACTTGTGACATTCAAGGAAAGGGTAGATAGCGCGTTTCAACTTCATCTACATCATACACGTTTTTTGGGAGTTGCCTTTGCTTTAAGATATTAGATATTGTATGTAACATTGTAATTTAGCTGCATCCAAACTGTTGTCCAATTGACTCCTGGCTACATATTGCAATAAATGTACAGACTGGAATCTCTGTCTTCACAGAAAATGCTTCTTCTGTCATCACAGCCTCACCTCAAATATCCTCCATTCTAACAATGTATTGCCATTTATTTCTACGTTGTCCTGGTTATTATTTTATGTAAAGCAACTTGCATATTTGGTTCAGTGGGTTTGGGACCCTTTCTGTTAAGCTTCTCAGTCTTCTTATAAAAGTTTTACAGATTAACGCCTATATGTTTCTTTCCAGCACCTTCTTTTGGTAAAAAATCTGTTTGCTCCATCTTTCATCTGCCAGCGTGAGCTACGCACCCTGAGACAGCGCTTGCATAAACTTGAAAGTGAGTTTCTCAAGCTGCAATCAGCACTCCAGGTGAGCTCGTTGTCAGCATTTCAGAAGAAAGTTGTAGTAAATAAATTGTATGAAAGTGAAGAAAATGCTGCTAATACATCTCCTGTTACGTTCTTTCTCCATGTAGCAATATGGAGGGTCTCTGCTCTGGGAATTGTAGACCCCCCCCCATTGACGAAATCTGTCCAGTCCATAAGAGTGTCCTATTCAACTCTGTTGTAGATGGATACATTCTGCTTGTACTACAAAATGGCTTCCGACTGTAATTTCAACTCTGCAGGAAAGAAAGCAGAGCATTCATTGCACAGCTTTGCTGCTAACGCTATCTGAGAAGCAAATTGAATAATCTATGCTTTGTTGGTGGATTGCCTTGATTTGCTTTCCCCTCATGATTCTTGAGACTAATGTCCCATGGAAGGATTGTGCCCACATGTATGCCAGCCACAGGAACTTGTGTAAGCACCAAGTTCCTCTCGCATGAGCAGAAATACACTCTATTAACATTGCCATTTGCATTCATAGAAGGCCTGATTCTGGGTGGAACGCAAGCAGAACTTGCGATTATGCTGTATGTACGTCGTGTTCAGAGCTTAAGATGTGTCCAGGTCTGAATAAGTAGCTAATGCGTCCGCTTGACAACAGACGCACCTTGCGAACACGTACAAAAAAACTTTTATTTTATATGTTACAAACGCATTTGCTAAAAAGCATCATTTAAACATAACTCATACAGCAGGAGAGACTTCCTGACAGGCGAATAAAAAAAAAAAAATTAACTATGTTTTTATCTTTGCTACAATATGCTCAACTTGTCCTAAGGCTGAGTGACAACTAAAGTCTCTAGGGGCTAGATTTACTAAGCTGCGGGTTTGAAAAAGTGGGGATGTTGCCTATAGCAACCAATCAGATTCTAGGTTTCATTTATTTAGTACTTTCTACAAAATGACAGCTAGAATCTGGTTGCTATAGGCAACATCCCCACTTTTTCAAACCCGCAGCTTAGTAAATATAGCCCTAAGTGTCTGCGAAATCATTCGAACACCTCTAATTACAAGTGGTTTACTAGTTCGAGAGTTTGTCATCATCATCCGCTACTTACCCCTGCCTCTGACCACTTGCAAATAAATCCTCTTTTTCAGTCGCATCTGCGCTTACTGTACATTGCCGACACTAAAATACCCCTTTCCTCCCCGTCACACCTCTTCACATGTAAAGAGCCGTGAGTGCAATAAAGCAAAAAGTTTTTGCGCACGCGCAGTGAGAACAGCGCAAAGATATGCTGCACTAATGGGCGTATATCTCACTCTGAATCAGGCCCAGAGTTACACTGTGTGCTATGTGTAGGCACCAGGAGTACAATAATCAGACCGTTCCTGTGACATACATGGGTGCACAAAGCACCGGTGTGACATTAGACTTAAAAAAAGAATAAGCGATGCTTCAATGATGGTAATGGTTTAATTGGAACAATTATATGCATTCGCAGAGCAGATATTTGTATTGATTTTGGCTTAATTACCCCCAGTTGGCCAACTGTGGTATTCCTAATTCTCTATGCCTTTAATCCCCTTTAACATAAACAATATTTGTACACTATAATATTTTGGAACTCTACGCTGCAAGGGAACATTCATAAGCCAAATTCATAACTTTATGGTTTGTTCAGCTACCAAACTGGGAAATGTATGCTTCAGCCCTGTAAAAAGGAATTAACATTGTCTTTTACTATGGTGCCTAACTGTAACTATAAAATGTTTATTCATTTTGTTGCAGAACACAGATACCAGCATCACTGTACCTGGAAATCAGTGCTGCTGTAGTTGCCGGCAAACAACATCTGTATGTTCTATAAAAGAATCTATTGTGCAAGCTGTGGCAGAGAATCCCTTTCCTTCTCTTCCCCCACCACCACCACCTCTTCCTCCACCCCCTCCGCCACCAGTTCCTCCTCCAACATTCCTGCTCCTCAAACATCAGCCTGTTCTGAAGAAAGCAGAAAGCACCCGACCACCAAAGGTTGGAAACATTTCTAGCAGTTAAAATAAATCTTCATGTTTTCATTACTTAAGTGCCTTTAGCATTCCATTGTCTCTCATTTCCATAATAGCTCTACATACCTGGGGAAAACTGTTATAGGGTAACAGTCATTTTACTCCCTCTTGTAACCGTACCCAGCTACAATGGCTTCATTTATCTAACTGGGTAAATCATCTTCCTCAAACAAGTAATGGGTAGAAATATTTTCATATGCCAATTACTGAAAAATAACCAATTTATGTAATTGCAATATTACATTGTCATTGAGGTTATGCAAATGCTTAATTTAACAAAAAGATAATTGACCGTAAAACAGCTATTTCAGACTGGTCATTGTAATTCCATAGTCTTGAAAGATGTTCAGGATTCTAAAGCATAAGGATTCAAGGAAAAATAATATTCCTAACGAAGATGGATAGATATATACTGCCAATATAATAATAATAATTATTATTATTCTTTATTTTTATAGCACCACCACCATGGTTTACTCAGAACTTCACAGAAAATGTTTATTCATTGACAGATCCTACCCAAGTGGGGCTTATAGTCTAAATTGTTTACTGGACAAACATTAACCTACCAATATGTTACTGGACTGTGGGACGAAAACCAGAGCACAAGGAGGAAACCCATACAACACAGGGAGAACATCCAAACCCCACAGTACCCTGTCAAAATAAATAGAACTTCTGGCCCCAGTGGTGCATGGCAGAAATGTTAACCATCCCACCCAATATGTTGAGTACCGAAGCCATAGAGGTTCTATACCCCCATGCATCAATAGACCAGATTTGGGTTTGTACCGAAAGTGGATCTACATTTGGTAGTCACGTCTTGTGCTTTACTGTATATTGTATCAAATAGGATAGTTACAGAAACAATTCTGTGGCAGTCAACTGTCTTCAGGGACAAGATAGTAGAGCCTTGACAAGTGCCAAAATAATTTATATTGATGCATGTCATGGCAACACTTTGTGATCTAGAGTTAAGTGGAAACTAGTAGCAACAGATTTGGGAATCAACATACGTCGAGGAACAATAGATCTTGTTCTATAACTACCCCTAGAGGTGTATGTGTTATGATTGTATGTATTGTATTCCATGTCTTATGATGACTCTTGTACTGTCTCCTCTCAATCACATTCCCTTTGAAAATGTTGTCATCCTAGTTAAACAGCACTGCCACTCCATAAAGTGTTTTTAATACTTTATTGATATAAATCATTATTACAGGCAGCACCTGCAAGGCAAGAAGGGCCCATTCCTATTACACTTAAAGACCTTCTGAATGTCAAATTAAGGAAAGCTAGAGACAACATAGACAGACAAAAAGTAAGTCAAATTATGCTGGTGGTTTTTATAAATCCTGTTCAGCAGCAGTCGAATATAATGGGGCAATTATATTTTTATGCTACATGCTTTTAAGTACAGTACTCTAGTCCATGTCTTAATTATTATGTTACTGGAATTGCTGTATGTGAAAGTCCACTGTCTTTAAAAGAGCCTTTGAGATCTAGCTTTTTCTATTTTTTGTGTCATTCCCTCAATGAGTCTGGCAGTAAGTCTGGCTCAGGTTTCCTAGGTTATAGACTAATCGGCCTATTAATGAGTATAATACAGCTGTCTGTTGCTTGCAGCACAGGAGCAAGCAGTATGTTCCAGAAATATACTGCTCAGGGAGCACTTAAGTAGAGAAGATAGTACAGACTGTAACATGCTTGTTTACTTTTCATGAGTCCTATCATTTGTGATGATCACATCAATTATTACATATATTTAGGAGAATGAATTGTTATTGCTTTGCACAAGCAAGTAAGGTTCAATGCTATGAGATGTAGTCGTTTTTTTATATTACTAATGTCCAATTGAGGTAAATGTAAATATTATAGTTGCGATAATCCATCATATCTTTAGATGGGATCTCATAGAAGTGAATATATTCCGCTGATCAGTTTATCAGAATTACAAGCTGTAAATCTAAAGATGGGCTCCAAGATGCCGCCAAAGCGACTCACAAATATTTTTAAGTAAGTAGTTTAATTTGTAATATGTTCACATCAAATTTAATAGCATGTATTAGGAATATACAGTGTGTATATATGATTTTAATTTTTATTTATTTAATATAGAGACACGGTTAATAAAAGTCCATTGGAGGTTAGACGGCATCTTAGAAAAGTCAACATGGTGAGGTAAGCATGTGTCTGTACAGAAATGTGTCAATTAATGGAGTTGTCCACTTTGCTCTCGGCACATGAGAGCTCTGACCTTGGAGCATTATTGACCTTGAGTTATGCACTGCTGGCAGAATCAGCACAAATGTTGGATATCTGGCTCTCTTATCAGAGTCTTCTTTGCTATGTACATGGTACAGAACTGATTGAGTGGACAACCCCTTTACTAGCATAATTTTTTTTTTTTTTTTAGTCCCCTGTTAAACACAAATACTTTCAATTACCACTTCACAAGGAAAATATCTTCTGGTAGCAATATTGGCACATTGACAGGAAATTGTACTGTAAAGTGGTCTTATCTGTTTTTTTTCTTATCATATATAAAGATTCATTTAGGTAGAAAAGGGGAAGAGGAGATGGGCAGTTGAGGGAAAAACACGTGCAGTATAGATTTTGCCAGACTGTCACCTCCACTTGCAATAATTAGTACACTCGGTCACATAAAGAAGTGATTGCAATATCACTATAAATATGAACATATAATTAATTAAATATAATCCACCTTGTAACAATTATTTCAATATTTTTTTTTCAGGAGCCCAGGGGGAACCCCGTTATACGACAGGAATAACAAAGAGAATGGCACGGGACTGACCCCATTAATGACAAAGGCTTTAAGGCAAAAATTCCAGGCAAGTTCAACATATAATTCATATGCCCATATATCTTGATTAAAAGTTTCTGTGAGGGTATTTTCACAGCACAAATAGCATCACATGATAATAGTAATAATGTCATACTTTTCTTGACTTTTATTTATTGTAATTATGCAATTTAATAAACCATTCATACATTTTTGGTAACAAATTGCTGTTCCTGTGACGGGATATACACACCATCTATACAGTGAGCATATCTGATGTGGACCCACATTTGGAAAATACTTGGTTTGGCAACAACTAATCTGTTCCAGCATCTATTTTCTCTGCTGGAGCGCTTGCTTGCCACCGCCTATTGGTTGTGTGATATGTTATGACTTCTATTTCAAATTATCGTTATTAGCTTTCATAGTAATATAAGGTTATTAGCAGCAATAGATTAGTATATATGTTAGATACGGAATATTTTGTATTAAACAGTTTTTATTATTAGAAAGACAAAACAAAACGTTATGAACCTTATCATATAAATACTCAAAATAACTTGAATAGAGTAAAAATAGGGGAAGGAAGGAGGTATAAAAGCAAACAAAAGGAGAGGACATAAGGAGAGATTGGGAAAGGATGGAGGCAAGAATTTTGTAACTGTATACTGAGGGTACTTACAGTGAAAAAGTAACGACCATGGCACCTGGTAAAAATCTTTCCTGATACATAAGCGAGATCAAATGTTTATAAATTGTAATTGAGAAGAGGGCAAGAAATATGACTAAAAATCTGGTATTAATAACCCTAAGTCTGGGTACATAAACCATTAAAAAGAAGCAGATAAATCAATTAGTGGGAGATTAGATATTTTTATAGAGTGGTTAAACTTTAACCCCTGGAACCAGTTGTCTCGAAAAGAATTATAATTGTCAACTGTTATAGAAGTAAGATCTGTATTGACTTCAAAGAAGCCAGTCGGAAGTGCCTGACTACCAATGTCGATTGAAAACTTGAAAATGTTTAGGTGAGATGTCCGGGGTTTGAAAGTACCCTGTTTTATGACTATATGTCACGAAGGATAACACTGGTAAATTTAAATGTATAAGACTAGTGAGACAAGGGTAGGCCACTACCTAAATGTAGGACGTAGCTGACAACTAGATATAGGAATCATAACAAGGTCTTATTGTTGAAAGACTTGTCAGGTGCACCTTAACTGACCTATCACTTACACACAATAAAGGCAGCTCTTTGTAATGTTAACATAAATAGCAATTTACTATTATTATTTATATAGCACTAATAATATTAAGCAGTACTGTACAGAGGATATATAGTCATTCAATTCAGTCCTTGCCCTATTGAAGCTTACAATCTAAATCTAAACACACACAAACAAGGGTCCATTGGTCAGGGGCGGATCCAGACTTTTGCTATACCCCGGGCTATTTTAGGGGGGGGCGATTTAGGCACCGCCCCCTTTCTAATTTCTAAGGCTGCCGGCGGCTGCACAGTATGTGCAGGTCCGCTCGGCAGTGACAGTGTGCTGCCCCGCTGCTCTGATTGTGTTTAAAACACAATCAGAGCAGCCGGGCAGCACACTGTCACTGCTGAACGGACCTGCACAGTGTGCAGCCGCCGGCAGCAAGCCCCTGCTAGGGGGGGGCGATCGCCCCCCACTGGATCCGCCACTGCCATTGGTCAGAAGCCAATTAACCTACCAGTATGTTCTGGACTGTGGGAGGAAACCAGAGCACCCGGAGGGAACCCACACAGACACAAACTCCACACAGATCGTACTCTGGTAAGAATGGAAGTCATGACCCAAGCGCTATGAGGCAGAAATACTAATCACTGTGCCACCGGAGAGATCATTAAAGTGCTTTACAACTAATATTTATGAGGCATTAGTTCTCAGTAAATTGATAGGCTGCGTTACCATTAATATTGATTCATCCCACAAAATGGCTGCTTCCACTGTGTGTAAGTAAAAGGGCTACATATTTGTTTTTAGTGCAGTACATCATTATTTACATAACCAAGTGCAAAAACTCCACCTCAGACATACTTAATTTGGAAATAAAATAATAAACTGTTCTTATTTGTTTTACAGTTGGCTCACCCAAAAAGCCCATCACCACTGCGACTGTCCCCACTAAACCAAGGTCTTTAAGAAGCACGCTAGTAGCACACCTCTAAAAATGGAGTATTTAACAACATGGCACTGTGCACTCTCAATGAGTATTGTTATGTAAAACTAAAAATATATTCGTTTTTCTATTTGTATAACTATATGAATACACATTCTCAAATTGGGTATTTGATAAAAGAAAGCCACTGAGGTAAATGCAGTTTCTTGTGTATTTTAATGTTTTTAATTATTGAGGAAGCCACTATTTTCTTTAGTATCACTTTTTTACTTTTGGTATTTGGGCAGGGTAAACTTACTATATTTAAATTTCTACTTTTTATACAAAAACTCACTTTGCTGTGGATCACTTAAATAAGCAAACATACTAATGGTTCTCTGGTAAGCACTGTATCATCACATAGGCCATAGCTTCCTAAACTATCATGGTACATTGCTACTAGGCCTTATTATTATTTATTATAGACTCTTAATTTTCATTTGTTCAAATTACCCATCAAGTGGGGTTACAGTGAATATTTAAGGTCTAATATGTTTAACTTTCATATGTGTGTATATGTTATTGAGTATTACACATATAACAACATTATCCAGTGAGTCAGTGTGCTACCACAAATCCATGCAAAATTTATTTTTTTATTTGAACAAAGCTCAGATAAGTTATTTTTTTATTCATTGCCTCATTGAAATATTAGGCAGACCTAGTAAAATCAGAGAGATGAGAAACTCGCAAAGCTGTGTCCTTCAGATAAGCAAATACCCTGTACTAATAATTTGATTTATCGTTCTTAATGTAAAACTTTGTTTGTTTAATCTATATTGTATGTCCATGTATTCTCTGCCGTTTAATACCTTAAATAAAAATGCTAATATTCTAGCAGTATTGAACTTAAATATCAATGCCATGAGGTTAAATGAATATATAAATATGACATCTTACCCACCCCAGCTTGTCTCCCTGCCTTTTTGTAGGGCTTCAGGAAGAAATCTTGCTGGGGAACAGTTATCCGATAGAGACAGGGAGGCCATTGATTGGCTGGCCAGGACGTGGCCAATCTGTTTTAATCCTACCCTCTTCTATTTTTGGGTTGAGGAGAGCAATTGCTACATTGCAGGTTTTTGACCAAGTTCTACACCATTGTAAAGTTACTATATTACAGGAATGTCATTATAACACAGGAAGCCTCCATAAGAGAAGTCCTACAGTGCCACTGTGGTCCTACTCCCTTCTGGTCTGAAAGCTGGCATTTCAGTCTGGTCAGCGGAGTGCATTTGCCAAAGATTAGCTCCCTATTATTATGGGGTAACACTGTTAACAGAGAAGGAGTTCTCTTGAAGCCTAGTACAACAGAGAGGTGACAGCAATGATCACATTATATTGAGCAGTGGGAAAAAAATGAATAATAGTAATCGTCATGCATTGTAATCGGTCAGTTTCATTTCAGTCATTCAAAGATGTCCGTAGTTGTGGTTAAGTGTTGCTAAAACACAGGTCAAATGAAAGATAACATGTTGTAAAAATGAACAAAAATACTTGTCTATTTTCTGGAACATTTTGTAAATATAACATTTTGAAATTGCTTGTACTCATGTTAGCCATCTAAGTGCAGGCATTTGTTTTTTTTTCTCTGAGTTTTTCTTACTGTGTATTAAATAAATTAGGATTAGGATTTTGTTTTTCTGGTTTACAGATTTTTTTTTTTTTTTTAAGCCGCAGTCTTCTATATACAACCACAATTACAAACCAAATCTTAAATTCCATCATGTTTCTAGTAATTCTGATATATAAATTAGGCTTGAGCACCCTGAGCTGTCAAGGTTAGCTACCTCTAATACTGACCAACACATAATTTCAAGATTAGTTTTTAAATAAAGCCTTTTTCTGGATTCTTGAAAATCAATACTATGTCAATTTCAGTCACTCCATGAATGCTGTTACTGTACATTTGGTCAAACTTTATTTTATACCCTGTCTTGGCATGTATTTTTATATTAAACTAGACTTTTTTTTTTTTTTTTTTATAAAATAAATTGTTTCGGACAATGCTGTGAAAGTGTTTTTCATTATTCATTTTAAAACTGAACGTAGTGAAAAATATGATTGTTGAACGGAGGTTTGAAAGAAAAGTGAGGTGTATTTATATGGCAACTAATGGTAAGCCTGATTATGTCATTATTGTGTACCATTCTTAAGCAGAGCCATGTATGTATGCATGTGTCTGTGTGTATGTGTATATATATATATTGTATATGTGTGTGTATAATATATATATTTATGTATATATAATTATACACACATTATAATGTGTTAAGTGTATGGGTACAGCAGATGGTTTGTGCATTACTTGGCATAATGTTAATTGACTTGTATTAATGTAGTATGAATGGATGCACCACCAGTTGGGACTTACCCAAAGCAAGCACCACCATGAGCTTTGACAAACAGACAATACAGTAACATATGTACCTTTTAATAGTAGGGAAGGAGATGGTGACATTCTCTGTGCTGTCTTTAATCTGGCTTTGGCTGGTCACAGTACAATAACATCAGGCTGCCAGTGACTGTAAAAGTGAATGCAGTGTGCTGAATGAAAAAGTACAAAGCACTTCGGCGCTCAGCAGATGCCTGGGATCCTGGTAATGTCATGATCTCATCACCAGGAATTACCTGTGTGGTGAGGGCCCCAGTTTCAGTGTAAGGGAGGTGCAGGTTAAGGCTAAAGCATTCCTTTCAGCCCTAGTTTCTTTCACATTTTATGGTGGTGGCTGCGCTTAGAGCAGGGTTGCGTGGCTGTAAATGTGGCCCAGCGGTTGTGGCAAGGGGGCAGCGCTGTTAATGAAAATATCCTGCAAAAAAAAAAAGAAAATACTTATCTTGCAGTCACGTCAGCTGGCGCTCCGGCTCCCTCCCTGGTCTCCTCCTACGTGCGGTGCTCGCAGTGAATGTCGGGGGTGACGTCATCACACCCGACATCCATTGTGTAGCGCAGCACAGAGGAGTCACCCGCGCGAACTATCAGCAGCAGTGAAATATTATCCAGTATCTTATTGTTGTTACTCTGAATTTTAACTTTCTGCACCATGCAATTATGAACTAGCCGTGTTCTCTGTATGTATCTAATATAAATATTAAGAGATGATTGTATTTTAATATTTTAAACCATTTTAAATGTGCAGTGCTGAGTAGGGTGAAATTATCACCCACTGTTACTCTCATCGGAGGCTGCTCCATGAGCCATTTTTCCCGTCACCGTATCTTTAAATCTCTGTAGATTTCTATTAGTCCTACTGATGCTACCTATATCGGTGACCATTTCAAAATTATCAATAAAAAAAATGATTCATGGGTGCAGAAAGAGAGGAAAAAAAGTTTTTGGCATTTAATTCCCCGAACCCCACTAAGGGTCAGATGCAGGTAAGTTAAATTGCAGCTGGTAATGGGACTACTGCTTTAATCATGATTCTGCAACAGGTTTCCTAACTCTTACCAACTTCATTTCCAAGTAAGTTTAATATGTTAACTATGTTTTCTATGTTTTTTTGGGATGATCAGCTATCGTTAGTGTTAGTGTATTTTATGTGCGGCCCAAACCAACTCGTCGTCTTCCAATGTGGCCCAGGGAAGCTAAAAGGTTGGACACCCCTGGCTTAGAGCATGAAGCCTCCTATCGCCTACTAAGCCAATGAGTCATGACAAGTCCAGAAAGTAATTATTTTTGTCTGTATAGAATATGAAGCTACAAGCATTATGATACATTGGATGGAAATTAATTCTGAATATGTTGTGTTTGTATCACCTCTTTTCTATATCTGCCCTGCTTAATTAGCTCTCCACTCAGAAAGCACAAACTGCTTTTTTTTTTTTTTTTTACTTGTATTTTCTTTCTGGTGGACATCTTTTATATATTAAGCTGGTAACCATATGCCAGTGTGCTATTGTCCTAGGACCCCCAAAAAAGTGGATTCCTATTTTATGTATTCCGGTAAAAAAAACAGATTTGGTGTCCACAATTGGTATAAACATCTGTTATATCAGGCATGTATGAGTGAAATGTTATGTGGCTTTTTCTTTTCTCCTTTTGAATTCACTCCCTTGCTCCCCCACTACAAAAAGACTTGTTATTGACAGTTTATGGTATAGCTACTTACTGTAATCTGTTATAGTGACGTGTGTCACATTGCATTGGAGGCAAGACCGTTACTGAATAAGGAATTGAAGTGGGAAACCCCAAAAGCCTACATATATAGTAAGTGGCAGCTGTTGGATATAAATGTTGGTAATGTAGATGTTTAACTTGCCACACAAAGATGTCCTAAAACTTATAGCAAGGGTGTGGATAGTGGTGATGCTGCATTTGTGAAGGTGCAAGAAAGCACTGAAATAGAAATAAAATTAATCTATCACAGTATCAATCTTTTTGAATCAAACATCTAGGAGTAGTGCCAATAAATACAGCGCACCAACATCATAAATACATACATTGACATAGTATATCAGAAAAATGAGAAGAAGAAGATGAAATATGGTAGTTCTATAATAACAAAATCTAAAGGGGTTGGAGAGGGGAAAAAAATGAGATGGGGGGGGGGGTAGGTGTAGAAAGTAAAAGTCAAAAGCATCAGTCTGTGACACATGACACTAAGTACTACCATGCCCGAGGTCTCTGGGAGGACTGCCTCTGGAAATTCATGATGCAGGCCAGCCCTTTCAAGAACCTCACTACGCAGTCAAAAGACTCTGGAAACTGGGGCTGTCCTCTCTGGAATCGCAGGGTGCAGGTAACCGCATACATTTTAATATAACGTTGACTAGCAGCATGCAAATTGATGAATTGGCATTTCAACTACTTATGCAATGTTTTAAATTAAAATGTAGCAAGTTTATCATGTTTACCTGATGCCAAGAAGTCCTCTCTTTTAACCTCAAGGTACACATCAGTCCTCTCTAGATTCTCAAGGTGCCAGGCTTCCACTCTGGAAACTCAGATCACAAAGCAGTCCCCTCTGGTACCTTAAGACACTCTCTAGAATCTCTGAACTGGTCTGACCGAGTTCTCTGAGAGTACAGCCTCTGGAGCTCCATGACTTCGGCCAGCACTCTCCGGAAACTTATGACACAGTCATTTTTCTAAACTCAGGGTGCAGAGCAGTCCTCCCAAGAACCTCTGGACTGGTCTGCCCGAGGTTTCTGTGATGACTGCCTCTGGAACTTCATGACTCAAGACAGCTCTCACTGGAACTTCATGATGCAGTGAAATCCTCCCTGGAATCTCAAGATGCAGGGTAGGACTCTGAAGAGCCATGGTAATGGGAATGCCCATAGCCGCAAGAAGAGGTTCCACCCTCCCAATGCCCTCTGTAACTCTTCTTGGAGGCAGGGAAAGCTTTCAAACATGTAACAACACATACATTTCATACATACATACATTTGACTAACAACATGCAAATTGTGGCATTGACATTTCAACAACTGCTTATGCAATGTTTTAAATTAAAATGTAAAAAGTTTACCTGATGCTGGGAAAACCAATCTTTAACCTCACTCAGGATGCACATGAGTCCTCTCTGGTTCTAAGGCTGCCAGGCGTTCCACTCTGGAAATTCAGGGCACAGAGCAGTCCTCTCTGGACCCTTTGGAATGGTCTGCCCAAGGTCTCTGGGAGGACTGCCTCTGGAGCTTCATGACTCAGACCAGCTCTCTGGAACCTCAAGATGCAGTGAACTCCTCCCTGGAATATCAGGATGTAGGGCAGTGATTTCTGTAACCTCAGAGTGGAGAGCACTCTTCTCTGGACTGCTCTGCCTGAGGTCTCTGGGATGACTGCCTCTGGAAATTCATCACTAAGGCCACCTCTCTGGAACCGCAGGACGCATTGAAATCGTCCCTGCAAGCTCAGAATGCAGGGCAGTCATTTCTTTAACCTCATGGTGCAGGGTCATCCTATCTGGAACCTCAAAAAGCAGGGCAGGACTCTCTGAAAAGCCATGGTAATAGAAATGCTCATAAACCCAAGAAGAGATTCCATCCTCCTAATAACCTCTGTACCTGTGCCCGCATCCGTCCCTTTCTCTCTCAGGAGGCCACCAAAACCATCATACACGCACTCATCATCTCCCGCCTGGATTACTGCAACCTCCTCCTCACCGGCCTCCCCCACTCCCCCCTCTCCCCCCTCCGCTCTATACTCAATGCGGCCGCAAGACTCATCTACCTCTCACGCCACTCCTCCTCTGCCTCCCCTCTCTGCCTCCCCTCTCTGCCTTGCCCTACACTGGCTCCCCTTCCCCTACAGAATTCTTTTCAAACTCCTCACCACCACTTACAAGGCTCTCTCCCACTCTACTGCCCCTTATATCTCTAACCTCCTCTCCATTCACACTCCCACTCGCTCCCTGTGCTCGGCCAATGACCGCCGCCTCTCCTCCACTCTGATCACGTCTTCCCATTCCAGAATCCAGGACTTTTCCCGTGTAGCCCCCCTTCACTGGAATGACCTCCCTCGCTCCATCCGCCTCTCTCCTACTCTGTGCTCCTTCAAACGTGCAATCAAAACTCACCTCTTTCTCAAAGCCTACCAACCATCCACTTAACCCCCATCTCCTTCACTCATTCTCCCTTCTCTCCCATTCCCTCAACTGGCCCCTCTTGTGCCTGGTCTGTTTAACCCTCCCTTAGGATGTAAGCTCGCTTGAGCAGGGCCCTCTTCCCTCCTGTCTCCTTACCCGTTCTTCTGCTCCGTGTCTATTGCATCTGCCTGCCTGGAGTTTCTGAAGTATTGGTACTTTTGTTTATTGTTCTGTACTGTTATACCCTGTATAGTCTACTGTTTGTACTATGTGCGGCGCTGCGGAAACCTTGTGGCGCCTAACAAATAAATGATAATAATAATAATAATAATAATAAAGTACCTCTTTTTAGGGGCAGGGAAAGCTTTCAAACATGAAAAAACACATACAATTAAATATAATGTTGAATAACAACATGCAAATAGTTCTATTGACATTTCAACAAGTGCTTAGGCAATATTTTAAATTAAAATGTAGAAAGTTTACCATGTTTACCTGATGCTGGGAAGTTCTCGCTTTAACCTCAGGATGTACATCAGTCCTCTCTGGATTCTCAAGTGTGCCAGGCTTTATACTCTGAAATCTCAAGTCACAAAGCAGTTCCCTCTGGTACCTCAAGACATTGGTTAGTCCTCTCTTGCACCTCTGGACTGGTATGTCAGGTCTCTGAAAGGACTGCCTCTTGAACTTCTTGAATTAGGTAACCTCTGTCTTGAACCTTATAACGCAGTAAAATCCTGTCTGGATCTCAGCATGCATGGCAGACATTTCTGTAACCTCTGGGTAAAGAGCAGTCCTCTCTAGAACCTCTGGACTGGTCTGCCCGAGGTCTCTCAGAGGACTGCCTCTGGATCTTCATGACTCACGCCAGCTCTCTCTGGAACCTCAGGATCCAATGAAATCCTCCCTGGAATCTCAGCATGCAGGGCACTCATTTCTGTAATATCAGGGTGCAGGGCAGTCCTCTTTAGAACCTCTGGAATAATCTGCCCGAGGTCTCTGGGAGGACTGCCTCTAGAACTTCAGGACTCAGGCCACCTCTCTCTGGAGCCTCAAGATGCAGTGAACTGCTCCCTGAAATCTCAGCATGCATGGCAGACATTTCTGTAACCTCAGGGTGCAGGGCAGTCCTCTCTAGAACCTCTGGACTGGTCTGCCCAAGGTCTCTGAGAGGACTGCCTCTGGATCTTCATGGCTCACGCCAGCTCTCTCTGGAACCTCAGGATGCAGTAAAATCCTACCTGGAATCTCAGGATTTAGAGCACTCATTTCTGTAATCTTAGGCTGCAGGGAAGTCCTCTTTAGAACCTCTGGACTGAACTGCCCGAGGTCTCTGGGAGGACTGCCTCTAGTACTTCAGGACTCAGGCCACCTCTCTGGAACCTTAAGATGCAGTGAACTCCTCCTTGGAATCTAAGCATGCAGGGCAGTCATTTTTGTAAGCTCAGAGTGCAGAGCACTTTTCTATAGAACCTCTGGACTGGTCTGCCTGAGGTCTCTGAGAGTACTGACTCTGGATCTTCATGGCTCATGCCAGCTCCCTCTGGAACCTCAGGATCCAGTGAAATCCCCCCTGGAATCTCAGGATTTAGGGCACTCATTTCTGTAATCTCAGTGTCACGGTTCAAATACAAGTACAGCTCAGGAGACAGGAATGAAGTGAAAGCACATGAAGTTTATTGCTGAATATACAGGAACATGCAGGAATAAATACCGGGTAGATGGCTGATGAAGGTAAGTGGTAATATGGAGAGATCCAGGCAGCATGAAACCATAAACACAGCAGAGAAAAGGAACAACAGGATGGGACAACAGGTCAGCAGAATGAATGTTGAGATCCTAATGCAGTATAATCATAGGAACAAGGCAGGAGGAAGAATCACAGGGTGTAACAACAATAACCAGCCCTGTGTGCTGGGAGTGACAGGTATATATAAGGGGAATGAGACACACCCAGGTGCATGAGATAATAGTGAACAGAAAGGTTAACTCCTCAAGCACAAGAATAAAGCACAATAGCAGCACCTCTGGTGAAAAGAGGTACTACTGAAACACAAAATAGAAATACAAATAAAAGAGTCCAAAAGTCCAGGAGGCAGGTCGTTACACTCAGGGTGCAGGGAAGTCCTCTTTACATCCTCTCGACTGATCTGCCCGAGGTCTCTGGTAGGACTGCCTCTAGAACTTCAGGACTCAGGCCATCTCTCTCTGGAGCCTCAAGATGCAGTGAACTGCTCCCTGAAATCTCAGCATGCATGGCAGACATGTCTCTAACCTCAGGGTGCAGGGCAGTCCTCTCTAGAACCTCTGGACTGGTCTGACCGAGGTCTCTGAGAGGACTGCCTCTGGATCTTCATGGCTCACACCATCTCTCCGGAACCTCAGGATGCAGTAAAATCCTCCCTGGAATCTCAGGATTTAGGGCACTGATTTCAGTAATCTCAGGGTGCAGGGAAGTCCTCTTTAGAACCTCTGGACTGATCTGCCTGAGGTATCTGGGAGGACTGCCTCTAGAACTTAAGGACTCAGACCCCCTCTCTCTGGAGCCTCAAGATGCAGTGAACTGCTCCCTGAAATCTCAGCATGCATGGCAGACATTTCTGTAACTTCAGGGTGCAGGGCAGCTCTCTCTAGACCCTCTGGACTGGTCTGCCCAAGGTTTCTGAGAGGACTGCCTCTGGATCTTCATGGCTCTCGCCAGCTCTCTCTGGAACCTCAAGATGCAGTGAACTCTTCCTTGGAATCTCAGCATGCAGGGCAGTCATTTCTGTAAGCTCAGAGTGCAGAGCACTCTTCTCTAGAACCTCTGGACTTGTCTGCCCGAGGTCTCTGAGATGACTGCCTCTAGAACTTCAGGACTCAGGCCACCTCTCTCTGGAGCCTCAAGATGCAGTGAACTGCTCCCTGAAATCTCAGCATGCATGGCAGACATTTCTGTAACCTCAGGGTGCAGGGCAGCTCTCTCAAGAACCTCTGGACTGGTCTGCCCAAGGTCTCTGAGAGTACTGACTCTGGATCTTCATGGCTCTCACCAGCTCTCTCTGGAACCTCAGGATGCAGTGAAATCCTCCCTGGAATCTCAGGTTTTAGGGCACTCATTTCTGTAATCTCAGGGTACAGGGAAGTCCTCTTTAGAACCTCTGGACTGAACTGCCCGAGTTCTCTGGGAGGACAGCCTCTAGAACTTCAGGACTCAGGCCAGCCCTCTCTGGAACCTTAAGATGCAGTGAACTCCTCCTTGGAATCTCAGCATGTAGGGCAGTCATTTTTGTAAGCTCAGAGTGCAGAGCACTCTTCTCTAGAACCTCTGGACTGGTCTGCCCGAGGTCTCTGGGATGACTGCCTCTAGAACTTCATGGCCCAGGCCACCTCTCTCTGAAACCTCAAAGAGCATTAAAATCGTCTCTGGAATCTCAGGATGCATGGTAGAATTTCTGGAACCTCAATGTGCAGGGCCATCCTTTCTGGAACCTCAAGATGCAGGGCAGGACTCCCTTAAGAGCCATTGTAATGGGAATGCCTATACCCCAAATAAGTGATTCCACCCTCCGAATGCCCTCTGTATCTTTTCCTTGGGGCAGGGGAGTCTTGCAAGAAAAAACACCTACAACTTAATGTAATATTGAATAATGAACTTCAAATATTAGCATCAACAATTCAAACATGCTTATACAATATTTTAATCTAAAATATTGCATACCTACCTTGGTATATGGGAAATGCACTAATGGACTTTGAACCCTCAGGGCTCAGGCCTCTTCTGTCTAGAACAAAGGATGCAAGGCAGACCTCTCTGGCACCTCAGAATGTACTGCGGTTCACTCTGAAACCTAAGCACTACCATGCCAGAGGTCTCCGGGAGGACTGCCTCTAGAAATTCAAGATAAGGCCAGCCCTTTCAAGAAGCTCATTACGCAGTCAAAGTCTCCTGGGAAACTCAGGCTGCAAGGCTGTCCTTTCTGGAACCTCAGGATGCAGGTAACCTAAAGATACATAGTAGGACTCGCACAAAAGCTATGGTAGTGGGCATACCCATGCCCCCAGGAAGAGGTTCCACACTCCTAATGCCCTCTGTACCTCTTTTTAGGGGCAGGGAAAGCTTTCAAACATGAAAAAACACATACTATTAAATGTTCTCCGGGATAAACAATGTTACAATGCAAGGGGTGCAAATTAGTTTATTGTTTTCCAGATAAGTTAAATATTGGCATTTTTTTACATGTAACATACACATACTTGCTAGCTTTATTTTACACTGAAATTTAAAGTTGATCTAGGACATGCCCTATCCCAACTATAAATCTGTCCCCATATTTTAAATTTATCTCCCCCTCCAATGCACAATGCAACATGGTTTTGTCCAAAGTTACACCTTTTGTATGCTTTGCTCTCCTTAATGACTCAGGCCCTCAGAATGTACTGCGGTTCACTCTGGAACCTAAGCACTACTATGCCAGAGGTCTCCAGGAGGACTGCCTCTGGAAATTCAAGATGCAGGCCAGCCCTTTCAAGAAGCTCATTACGCAGTCAAAACCTCCTGGGAAACTCAGGGTTCAGGGCTGTCCTTTCTAGAACCTCAGGATGCAGGTAACCTAAAGATACATAGTAAGACTCTCGAAAAAGTGCTTAGGCGATGTTTTAAATTAAAATGTAGAAAGTTTACCATGTTTACCTGAAGCTGGGAAGCCTTCTCTTTAACCTCAGGATGTACATCAGCCTCTCTGGATTCTCAAGGTGCCAAGCTTTCGACTCTGAAAACTCAGGTCACAAAGAAGTTCCCGATGGTACATCAAGACACAGGTTAGTCCTCTCTGGAACCTTTGGCTTGGTATACTGAGGTCTCTGAAAGGACTGCCTCTTGAACTTCTTGAATCAGGCCACCTTTGCCTTGAACCTTATGATGCAGTAAAATCCTGCCTGGAATTTCAGCATGCATGGCAGCAATTTCTGTAACCACAGGGTGCAGGGCAGTCCTCTGTAGAACATCTGGACTGGTCTGCCCGAGGTCTCTCAGAGGACTGTCTCTGGATCTTCATGGCTCACACCATCTCTCCGGAACCTCAGGATGCAGTGAAATCCTCCCTGGAATCTCAGCATGCAGGGCACTCATTTCTGTAATATCAGGGTGCAGGGCAGTCCTCTTTAGAACCTCTGGACTAGTCTGCCCGAGGTCTCTGAGTAGTCTGCCTCTAGAACTTCAGGACTCAGGCCACCTCTCTCTGGAGCCTCAAGATGCAGTGAACTGCTCCCTGAAATCTCAGCATGCATGGCAGACATGTCTGTAACCTCAGGGTGCAGGGCAGTCCTCTCTAGAACCTCTGGACTGGTCTGCCCGAGGTCTCTGAGAGGACTGCCTCTGGATCTTCATGGCTCACGCCATCTCTCCGGAACCTCAGGCTGCAGTGAAATCCTCCCTGGAATCTCAGAATTTAGGGCACTCATTTCAGTAATCTCAGGGTGCAGGGAAGTCCTCTTTAGTACCTCTGGACTGATCTGCCCGAGGTCTATGGGATGACTGCCTCTAGAACTTCATGGCCCAGGCCACCTCTGTCTGGAGCCTCAATATGCAGTGAACTCCTCCTCCCTGGAAACTCAGCATGCATGGCAGACATTTCTGTAACCTCAGGGTGCAGGGCAGTCCTCTCTAGAACCTCTGGACTGGTCTGACCGAGGTCTCTGAGAGTACTGACTCTGGATCTTCATGGCTCATGCCAGCTCTCTCTGGAACCTCAGGATCCAGTGAAATCCTCCCTGGAATCTCAGGATTTAGGGCACTCATTTCTGTAATCTCAGGGTGCAGGGAAGTCCTCTTTACATCCTCTGGACTGATCTGCCCAAGGTCTCTGGAAGGACTGTCTCTAGAACTTCAGGACTCAGGCCACCTCTCTCTGGAGCCTCAAGATGCAGTGAACTGCTCCCTGAAATCTCAGCATGCATGGCAGACATGTCTGTAACCTCAGGCTGCAGGGCAGTCCTCTCTAGAACCTCTGGACTGGTCTGCCCGAGGTCTCTAAGAGGACTGCCTCCGGATCTTCATGGCTCACGCCATCTCTCCGGAACCTCAGGATGCAGTAAAATCCTCCCTGTAATCTCAGGATTTAGGGCACTCATTTCTGTAATCTCAGGGTGCAGGGAAGTCCTCTTTAGTACCTCTGGACTGATCTGCCTGAGGTCTCTGAAAGGACAGGCTCTAGAACTTCAGGACTCAGGCAACCTCTCTCTGGAGCCTCAAGATGCAGTGAACTGCTCCCTGAAATCTCAGCATGCATGGCAGACATGTCTGTAACCTCAGGGTGCAGGGCAGTCCTCTCTAGAACCTCTGGACTGGTCTGCCCGAGGTCTCTGAGAGGACTGCCTCTGGATCTTCATGGCTCACGCCATCTATCCGGAACCTCAGGATGCAGTAAAATCCTCCCTGTAATCTCAGGATTTAGGGCACTCATTTCTGTAATCTCAGGGTGCAGGGAAGTCCTCTTTAGTACCTCTGGACTGATCTGCCTGAGGTCTCTGAAAGGACAGGCTCTAGAACTTCAGGACTCAGGCCACCTCTCTCTGGAGCCTCAAGATGCAGTGAACTGCTCCCTGAAATCTCAGCATGCATGGCAGACATTTCTGTAACCTCAGGGTGCAGGGCAGCTCTCTCTAGAACCTCTGGACTGGTCTGCCCAAGGTCTCTGAGAGGACTGCCTCTGGATCTTCATGGCTCTCGCCAGCCCTCTCTGGAACCTCAAGATGCAGTGAACTCGTCCTTGGAATCTCAGCATGCATGGCAGTCATTTTTGTAAGCTCAGAGTGCAGAGCACTCTTCTCTAGAACCTCTGGACTGGTCTGCCCGAGGTCTCCGGGATGACTGCCTCTAGAACTTCATGGCCCAGGCCACCTCTCTCTGAAACCTCAAAAAGCATTAAAATTGTCCCTGGAATCTCAGGATGCATGGTAGAATTTCTGTAACCTCAAGGTGCAGGGCCATTCTTTCTGGAACCTCAAGATGCAGGGCAGGACTCCCTGAAGAGCCATTGTAATGGGAATGCCTATACCCCAAATAAGTGATTCCACCCCCCAAATGCCCTCTGTATCTCTTCTTGGGGGCAGGGGAGTATTTTAAGAAAAAACACCTACAACTAAATATAATATTGAATAATGAACTTCAAATACTAGCATCAACAATTCAAACATGCTTATACAATATTTTAATCTAAAATGTTGCATACCTACCTTGGTATATGGGAAATGCACTAATGGACTTTGAGCCCTCAGGACTCAGGCCTATTCTGTCTAGAACAATGGATGCAAGGCAGACCTCTCTCGCACCTCAGAATGTACTGCGGTCCACTCTGGAACCTAAGCACTACCATGCCAGAGGTCTCCGGGAGGACTGCCTCTAGAAATTCAAGATACAGGCCAGCCCTTTCAAGAAGCTCATTACGCAGTCAAAGCCTCCTGGGAAACTCAGGGTGCAGGGCTGTCCTTTCTGGAACCTCAGGATGCAGGTAACCTAAAGATACATAGTAGGACTCACAAAAAAAGCTATGGTTGTGGGCATTCCCATGCCCCCAAGAAGAGGTTCCACCCTCCTAATGCCCTCTGTACCTCTTGTTTGGGGCAGGGGAAGCTTTCAAACATGAAAAAACATATACTATTAAATGTTCTCCGGGACAAACAATGTTACAATGCAAGGGGTGCAAATTAGTTTATTGTTTTCCAGATAAGTTAAATATTCTATTTTTTTACATGTAACATACAAATACTTGCTAGCTTTATTTTTACACTGAAATTTAAAGTTGGTCTAGGACATGCCCTATCCCAGCTATAAATCTGTCCCCATATTTTAAATTTATCTCCCCCTCAATGCACAATGCAACATGGTTTTGTCCAAAGTTACTCCTTTTGTATGCTTTGCTCTCCTTAATGACTCAGGTCCTCAGAATGTACTGCGGTTCATTCTGGAACCTAAGCACTACCATGCCAGAGGTCTCCAGGAGGACTGCCTCTGGAAATTCAAGATGCAGGCTAGCCCTTTCAAGAAGCTCATTATGCAGTCAAAACCTCCTGGGAAACTCAGGGTGCAGGGCTGTCCTTTCTGGAACCTCAGGATGCAGGTAACCTAAAGATACATAGTAAGACTCTCGAAAAAGTGCTTAGGCAATGTTTTAAATTAAAATGTAGAACGTTTACTATGTTTACCTGATGCTGGGAAGCCTTCTCTTTAACCTCAGGATGTACATCAGTCCTCTCTGGATTCTCAAGGTGCCAAGCTTTCTACTCTGAAAACTCAGGTCACAAAGAAGTTCCCTATGGTACCTCAAGACACAGGATAGTCCCCTCTGGAACCTTTGGCCTGGTATACTGAGGTCTCTGAAAGGACTGCCTCTTGAACTTCTTGAATCAGGCCACCTCTGCCTTGAACCTTATGACGCAGTAAAATCCTGCCTAGAATTTCAGCATGCATGGCAGCCATTTCTGTAACCTCAGGGTGCAGGACAGTCCTCTGTAGAACCTCTGGACTGGTCTGCCCGAGGTCTCTCAGAGGACTGCCTCTGGATCTTCATGACTCACGCCAGCTCTCTCTGGAACCTCAGGATGCAGTGAAATCCTCCCTGGAATCTCAGCATGCAGGGCACTCATTTCTGTAATATCAGGGTGCAGGGCAGTTCTCTTTAGAACCTCTGGACTAGTCTGCCCGTGGTCTCTGAGAAGTCTGCCTCTAGAGTTTCATGACTCAGGCCACCTCTCACTGGAGCCTCAAGATGCAGTGAACTCCGCCCTGGAATCTCATCATGCATGGCAGACATTTCTGTAACCTCAGGGTGCATGGCAGTCCTCTCTATAGCCTCTGGACTGGTCTGTCCGAGGTCACTGAGAGGACTGCCTCTGGATCTTTATTGCTCTCGCCAGCTCTCTCTGGAACCTCAGGATGCAGTGAAATCCTCCCTAGAATCTCAGCATGCATGGCAGACATTGTTGTAACCTCAGGGTGCAGGGCCATCCTTTCTGGAACCTCAAGATGCAGGGCAGGACTCCCTGAAGAGCCATTGTAATGGGAATGCCTATACTCCAAATAAGTGATTCCACCCTCCGAATGCCCTCTGTATCTCTTCTTGGGTGCAGGGGAGTATTTTAAGAAAAAACACCTACAACTAAATATAATATTGAATAATGGACTTCAAATACTAGCATCAACAATTGAAACATGCTTATACAATATTTTAATCTAAAATGTTGCATACCTACCTTGGTGTATGGGAAATGCACTATTTGACTTTGAACCCTCAGGGCTCAGGCCTATTCTGTCTAGAACAAAGGATGCAAGGTAGACCTCTCTGGCACCTCAGAACGTACTGCGGTCCACTCTGGAACCTAAGCACTACCATGCTAGAGGTCTCCGAGAGGATTGCCTCTAGAAATTCAAGATGCAGGCCAGCCCTTTAAAGAAGCTCATTACGCAGTCAAAGCCTCCTGGGAAACTCAGGGTGCAGGGCTGTCCTTTCTGGAACCTCAGGATGCAGGTTACCTAAAGATACATAGTAGGACTCACGAAAAAGCTATGGTACTGGGCATACCCATGCCCCTTCTACCCTCCTAATGCCATCTGTATCTGTTTTTAGGGCCAGGGGAAGCTTTCAAACATGAAAACACACATACTATTAACTATAACGCTGACTAACAACATGCATTAGTTGTTTTGACATTTCAACAAGTGCTTAGGCAATGTTTTAAATTAAAATGTAGAAACTTTACCATGTTTACCTGATGCCAGGAAGTGCTCTCTGTCACTCACCGGACTGTGAGTGCTACTTCTAAGGTAGCTAGGAACCGTGTCCATCCATTATTATGAGGTACTGCGCATGTGCAGTCCCTTTTAACCTTCAGTTCTGTTCCTTTAACTTAATTGGCTGATCAGGCAACACTCTCTATATTAAGCACCTGTGGTCAATACCACGTTGCCTGATCTTGGAGTCTCATTCCTCATGAGTCTCTGAAGGTGTTCCAGTGCCTGCTCGTGTGTTCAGCTGATGCTGATTCCTGTTTGCCGTTTGTGGTTTCCAGACCACTTCTATTCCTCGTGTTCCTAGTGTCTCCAGCAGCTGATTCCTATCCGCTGCCTCCGTGTATCTACAGCTACAGATTACTGCAAACTCTCCTGTGTTTCTTCGTGACTCCAGCACCTGATTCCTATCCGCTGCCTCCGTGTATCTACAGCTACAGATTACTGCAAACTCTCCTGTGTTTCTTCGTGACTCCAGCAGCTGATTCCTATCCGCTGCCTCCGTGTATCTACAGCTACAGATTACTGCAAACTCTCCTGTGTTTCTTCGTGACTCCAGCAGCTGATTCCTATCCGCTGCCTCCGTGTATCTACAGTTACAGATTACTGCAAACTCTCCTGTGTTACATCGCTACTGTTCCAGCTGATTCCTGTTCTCTACTTCAGCGTGTCTACAGAGTCTGCTCGTCTCAGCGCTCCAGTCTGCATTCTACCTGCCGTCAGCTGACCCGCTGCCTACTGCTTCTACAGTGTGTCCATTTGTGTCAACTCGCCTGTTGCATCGAGTCTACGCTCCTCGGCTTCCAGCTTTGCTACATCGCTTCAACTCTCCCGTGGTCTCCTGCTGTTCTATTCAATATACTACTGCTTCCTGAGTATTTGTCATCCTTGCTGGCCTACCTACAGTGCGCTGCACCTACCTGCCGCTTCCATTCTGCAAGGACTTCACATCTCGTCTGTTCCCGGCCGCTCAGGTATCCCTGCAGCTATCTCTAACAGCCTGCTCATCTGAACCACGGTATGCATACTTCTCATTGACTGTGCTGGTGTATTGCATATCCATCTGGACTGAGTTGTTCTCCTCCGGAGTTTCCATCCTGTGAGACTATTGCTATTATTGACTGTGTTTCCTTTTGCTGGACTATTTGAGTGACTTTGTTTATCTGTGCAGTGCTGTTCATTCATTATTATCATTGTGTGCAGTTCAACGTGGGATCAAGTTCAGTGTACCCGTGTAGACTCTGCATAGCGTTTATCTCCTCGTGTCCTTCCTCACATATATATTCAGTGGTACAACTTGCTAGAGGCAGACCACTGATTCCTGTTTCCCTGTGTCACCAGTTGCATATATCCTCTCACATAAGCAGTGGTACAACTTGCTACTCGCAGACCACTGACTTCCCCGTTACCTTCACCTGGATTCCATTCCTTCACTACAGACAGCGGTACAACTTGCTATACGCAGACCGCTGACTTCCACCTCCTTATTACTCCTGGACATTCTTCTCACTATAGCAGTGGTACAACTTGCCGTGCGCAGACCACTGACTACCCTCACGTGTCCTTGTCCATCCAGATCCTCGTGTTCAGTTACCTATTGTTTACCAGTGCTGCTAGTCATAGACTTTCTGAGCATTCTCTAACCATCTGCTGTTTCCAGTTCCATTATCACCCTGCCATCAGAGTATCATATACCAACTCTACTGCTCTGATAAGACCATCAGCGGGTGATACTGGGTAAAGCCTCCTAGTGCCCGTGACAGTAAGATCAGGCCATGACAGACCCAGATTCGGAACCCACAGCATCTGGTCACCCGTATGGAACAACAGGATGTTCGTCAACAACTATTACTACAATGTTACCAGACGTTAGTCTCCCAAAGAACGTCTGGGCAGAATATTACACCTTCTGTTGATGCTCCTGTGCTTTCCTCCGTTTCCCCAGTGCCATCCCAGGTGTCTACGGCTTCCACGCTTCACCTGCCAACTCCGTCAAAGTATGATGGAGATCCCAAAACATGTAGAGGTTTCCTCAACCAATGCTCAGTACATTTTGAGCTCCAACCTCAAAACTTTTCGACTCATCGTTCCAGAGTGGCCTATCTCATCTCATTATTCTCCGGACAAGCTCTCGCATGGGCTTCCCCTCTGTGGGAAAGAAATGATCCGTTGTTACAGGATAGTGCCAAATTTATTTCCATGTTTCGTAATGTATTCGATGAACCAGGTCGTGTTATTTCCGCTGCCTCCAGCATTCTACGTTTACGACAGGGTTCACGTACAGTAGGACAGTACGTCATTCAATTTAGGATCTTAGCCTCTGAGCTTCAGTGGAACACTGAAGCGTTAATTGCCGCCTTCTGGCAGGGGCTCTCGGACAAAATTAAAGACGCACTGACTACCCAAGAACTCCCTACGTCTTTAGAAGATTTGATTTCTCTTTGTTTATCGTGTGGATCTCAGATTTCGTGAGAGGGACTCTGAAAGAACTACTTCAGCTAAAACATCTCTTCGTCCCACTTCTCAAATTCGTCCTGCTTCACCTCCGGTAATACCGATGGAGATTGGACGTTCCAAACTAACCTCTGCAGAGAGGAATCGAAGAATTAAGAATAGACTTTGTATCTATTGTGCTGATGCCACACATATGCTCCAGGCATGCCCCAAAAAATCGGGAAATGCCAGGCCCTAACTAGTTCTGGAGAGGTGAAGTTAGGGTCCCTGGAGTCCTCTCCATCTTCTACAAAATCAAAAATCTGTGCATTTGACATTACCATTTCATTTGCTACTAAGTCTTTTGAGTCCCAAGCTCTAATTGATTCAGGAGCTGCGGGAAATTTCATTTCTGAATCCCTTGTAAATCAATGGTCCCTACCAGTGATTACACTGAAGACTCCTGTTACGGTGACTGCTATCGATGGATCACGTATTATCAACGGTCTCATCACCCAAAGTACATCTTCAGTGACCCTTCAGATTGGTGTTCTACACCGAGAAGAAATTTCGTTTTTAATCCTTCCTGTTACTACAAGTCCGATTGTTTTAGGCCTTCCATGGCTTCAATGTCATTCTCCCCAGATTGACTGGCGCACTACTCAAGTTACGTATTGGGGACCTGAATGTCACCAACATTGTCTTTCTCGTGTTGTTCCTCGTAGAATACGGCAAACCTCCATTTCACCTTCCTCACCGGGACTTCCTCCTCAGTATGCTTCATTTGCCGACGTCTTTGATAAAGCTCAGTCTGAACGTCTTCCCCCTCATCGTTCATGGGATTGTCCGATTGACCTGTTACCTGGGAAGATTCCACCTAGGGGTCGTGTTTATCCACTTTCATTACCTGAGACTCAGGCTACTGCTGAATACATCCAAGAGAATCTCCAGCGAGGATTTATTCGACCTTCTACTTCTCCCGCTGGAGCTGGGTTCTTTTTCGTGAAGAAGAAAGATGGATCATTACGCCCCTGCATAGATTTTCGTGGACTTAATGCTATCACTATCAAAAATCGGTACCCCATTCCTCTGATTACTGAGTTGTTTGATCGGATCAAGGGAGCCCGGATTTTTACTAAGTTGGATCTTCGTGGTGCCTACAATTTGATTAGAATCAGGTCCGGTGACGAATGGAAAACAGCTTTTAACACCAGAGATGGGCATTATGAATATCTAGTAATGCCCTTCGGGTTATGTAATGCCCCTGCTGTTTTCCAGGGCTTCATTAATGAGATCTTTCGGGACTTGTTATATGTATGTGTCGTAGTATATCTGGACGACATACTCATCTTTTCCCAAGACCTGCCTTCACATCACCAACACGTGGCCGAAGTTCTTTCCAGACTCTGGAAAAATTCATTATTCTGTAAATTAGAAAAATGTTCATTTGAGTTGCCCCAGATTCCATTTTTGGGTTATATTGTTTCCGGAGTTGGTCTACAAATGGATCCAGAAAAGGTGAATGCTGTGTTACTTTGGCCTCAGCCAACTACTCTTCGGGCCATTCAGCGTTTTTTAGGTTTCGCCAACTACTATAGACGCTTCATTCAAGACTTCTCTTCAATTGCATCTCCCATTGTGGCTCTAACTCGCAAAGGGGCCAATACTAAGCAATGGTCATCTGAGGCTCTCCAAGCCTTTGAATTTCTTAAAGAGTCCTTCTCCTCTGCTCCCATCCTTCGACAGCCTGATGTGATGCTTCCCTTCTTCCTAGAAGTAGACGCCTCTAATGTTGGTTTAGGAGCCATTCTCTCCCAGAAATCGGAGCAACAAAAATTCCATCCTTGTGCCTTTTACTCTCGGGGTCTTCTGCCTGCGGAGAAGAATTACACCATCGGGGACAAGGAGTTGCTGGCTATTAAAGTAGCATTGGAGGAGTGGAGATATTTGTTAGAGGGAGCTCGTCATCCGGTGACAATTTTTACGGATCATAAAAATTTGTCATACCTACAGTCTGCTCAATGTTTAAATCCTCGTCAGGCAAGATGGTCTCTTTTCTTTTCCCGTTTTGATCTAATCATAACCTTCAAACCAGCTGCAAAGAATAAAAAAGCAGACGCTCTATCTCGAGCCTTCGTGGCGTCCTCAGACGTTGAAGAGAATCCTAACCACTTTATATTAGACCCCAAATGTGTTTCTCTGGCTGCTTCTTCCACTAAAGTGCTACCATTTGGGAAGACCCTCGTGCCTTCTGCTCTTAGGAAAAAAATCCTTTCATGGTTTCACTCTTCTCGTTTCTCTGGACACGCTGGTGAACGCAAGACCTTTGAAATCCTCTCTCGAAGTTATTGGTGGCCTTCTATGAGGAGAGATGTCAAAGAGTTTATCGCGGCATGCGATTTATGCTCCCAGTTCAAAACCCCCCGCAGAACTCCAGCGGGGTTGCTTCAGCCACTACCCATTCCATCTAAACCTTGGACCCATATTAGTATGGACTTTGTTACTGAGCTTCCTCCTAGTAAGAATTGCAACACCATTTGGGTAGTGGTGGATAGATTTTCGAAGATGGCGCATTTCGTTCCCTTGTCTGGCTTACCTTCTTCTTCTACCCTGGCTGAACATTTCATTAGAGAAATTTTCCGTATCCATGGATGTCCGTCCGAGATCGTGTCAGATAGAGGAGTACAATTCGTTTCCAGATTCTGGAGGGCCCTTTGCAAGACCTTGGGCATACGGTTGGCACTCTCATCTTCCTACCATCCCCAATCGAACGGACAAACTGAAAGAGTCAACCAAGATCTTGAGACTTTCTTAAGGATGTTCTCGTCAGCCAATCAAGACAACTGGGTAGAATTACTTCCTTGGGCTGAATTTGCTCATAACAACATGTACCACGAGTCATCATCTAAAACTCCATTCTTTGTGGTTTACGGTCACCATCCGTCTTTCCCGGAATTTCCTGCCCTCCCGCCCACCCAAGTTCCTGCTGTTGAGACTTTGTGTCAAACCTTCAAAAATATTTGGGCTCAGGGAAAAACCTGTTTAAAGAAAACATCTGGCAGATATAAGTCTTTTGCGGACAAAAAGAGACGGGCTATTTTACCATTGAAAGTCGGAGACCGGGTGTGGCTATCTACTAAGAATATTCGCTTGAAGGTTCCATCCATGAAATTTGCTCCCCGTTTTATTGGTCCATATAGGATCATTCAAGTTATTAATCCAGTTTGCTTCAAACTTTTACTTCCCAAGAGTCTTCGTATTTCCAACGCCTTCCATGTTTCCTTGCTCAAACCTCTCATCATCAACCGTTTCTCGGTCCCTCCTTCAGCACCACGGCCACTTCAAGTTCATCAGGAGGAAGACTTTGAGATTACTCAGGTTTTAGATGCTAAAATTTCGCGAGGAGTTCTTCGTTTCCTCGTGCATTGGAAAGGCTTTGGTCCTGAGGAGCGTTCATGGATCAAAGCTGAAGATCTCAACGCTCCAGCTCTCTTGAAGAAGTTTTATACCAAATTTCCGGACAAACCCGGTTCCAGGTGTTCTGTGCCCACCTTTAAAAGGGGGGGTACTGTCACTCACCGGACTGTGAGTGCTACTTCTAAGGTAGCTAGGAACCGTGTCCGTCCATTATTATGAGGTACTGCGCATGTGCAGTCCCTTTTAACCTTCAGTTCTGTTCCTTTAACTTAATTAGCTGATCAGGCAACACTCCCTATATTAAGCACCTGTGGTCAATACCACGTTGCCTGATCTTGGAGTCTCATTCCTCATGAGTCTCTGAAGGTGTTCCAGTGCCTGCTCGTGTGTTCAGCTGATGCTGATTCCTGTTTGCCGTTTGTGGTTTCCAGACCACTTCTATTCCTCGTGTTCCTAGTGTCTCCAGCAGCTGATTCCTATCCGCTGCCTCCGTGTATCTACAGCTACAGATTACTGCAAACTCTCCTGTGTTTCTTCGTGACTCCAGCAGCTGATTCCTATCCGCTGCCTCCGTGTATCTACAGCTACAGATTACTGCAAACTCTCCTGTGTTTCTTCGTGACTCCAGCAGCTGATTCCTATCCGCTGCCTCCGTGTATCTACAGCTACAGATTACTGCAAACTCTCCTGTGTTTCTTCGTGACTCCAGCAGCTGATTCCTATCCGCTGCCTCCGTGTATCTACAGTTACAGATTACTGCAAACTCTCCTGTGTTACATCGCTACTGTTCCAGCTGATTCCTGTTCTCTACTTCAGCGTGTCTACAGAGTCTGCTCGTCTCAGCGCTCCAGTCTGCATTCTACCTGCCGTCAGCTGACCCGCTGCCTACTGCATCTACAGTGTGTCCATTTGTGTCAACTCGCCTGTTGCATCGAGTCTACGCTCCTCGGCTTCCAGCTTTGCTACATCGCTTCAACTCTCCCATGGTCTCCTGCTGTTCTATTCAATATACTACTGCTTCCTGAGTATTTGTCATCCTTGCTGGCCTACCTACAGTGCGCTGCACCTACCTGCCGCTTCCATTCTGCAAGGACTTCGCATCTCGTCTGTTCCCGGCCGCTCAGGTATCCCTGCAGCTATCTCTAACAGCCTGCTCATCTGAACCACGGTATGCATACTTCTCATTGACTGTGCTGGTGTATTGCATATCCATCTGGACTGAGTTGTTCTCCTCCGGAGTTTCCATTCTGTGAGACTATTGCTATTATTGACTGTGTTTCCTTTTGCTGGACTATTTGAGTGACTTTGTTTATCTGTGCAGTGCTGTTCATTCATTATTATCATTGTGTGCAGTTCAACGTGGGATCAAGTTCAGTGTACCCGTGTAGACTCTGCATAGCGTTTATCTCCTCGTGTCCTTCCTCACATATATATTCAGTGGTACAACTTGCTAGAGGCAGACCACTGATTCCTGTTTCCCTGTGTCACCAGTTGCATATATCCTCTCACATAAGCAGTGGTACAACTTGCTACTCGCAGACCACTGACTTCCCCGTTACCTTCACCTGGATTCCATTCCTTCACTACAGACAGCGGTACAACTTGCTATACGCAGACCGCTGACTTCCACCTCCTTATTACTCCTGGACATTCTTCTCACTATAGCAGTGGTACAACTTGCCGTGCGCAGACCACTGACTACCCTCACGCGTCCTTGTCCATCCAGATCCTCGTGTTCAGTTACCTATTGTTTACCAGTGCTGCTAGTCATAGACTTTCTGAGCATTCTCTAACCATCTGCTGTTTCCAGTTCCATTATCACCCTGCCATCAGAGTATCATATACCAACTCTACTGCTCTGATAAGACCATCAGCGGGTGATACTGGGTAAAGCCTCCTAGTGCCCGTGACACTCTCTTTAACCTCAGGATGTACATCAGTCCTCTCTGGATTCTCAAGGTGCCAGGCTTTCTTCTCTGAAAATTTAGGCCACAAAGCAGTTCTCTATGGTACCTCAAGACACAGGTTAGTCCTCTCTTGAACCTCTGGACTAGTATATCGAGGTTTCTGATAGGACTGCCTCTTGACCTTCTTGAATTATGCCACCTCTGTCTTGAACCTTATGACACAGTAAACTGCTGCCTGGAATCTCGGCATGCATGGCAGACATTTCTGTAACCTCAGAATGCAGGGCAGTCCTCTCTAGAACCTCTGGACTGGTTTGCTCGAGTTCTCTGAGAGGACTGCCTCTAGAACCTCAGGACTCAGGCCAGCTCTCTCTTGAATCTCAGGATGCAGTGAAATCGTCCCTGGAATCTCAGAAAGTAGGGCACTCATTTCTATAATCTCAGGGTACAGGGAAGTCCTCTTTAGAAACTCTGGACTGGTTTGCCCGAGTTCTCTGAGAGGACTGCCTCTAGAACCTCAGGACTCAGGCGAGCCCTCTCTGGAACCTCAAGATGCAGTGAACTGCTCCTTGGAATCTCAGCATGCATGGCAGTCATTTCTGTAATCTCAGAGTGAAGAGCACTCTTCTCTAGAACCTCTGGACTGCTCTGCCTGAGTGCTCTGAGAAGTCTGCCTCTAGAGTTTCATGACTCAGACCACCTCTTTCTGGAACCTCAGGATGCAGTTAAATCCTCCTAGGAAGCTCAACATGCAGGGCAGTCATTTCTGTAACCTCAGGGTGCATGGCCATCCTCTCTAGAACCTCAAGATGTAGAGACTGACTCTCTGATGAGCCATGCTTATGGTAACGCCCATACCCACAAGAAGTGAGTATGCAGATAGTTGTATTGACATTTCAACAAGTGTTTATGCAATGTTTTAAATGAAAATCTAGCAAATTTACTATGTTTAGCTGATTCCGGGAAGTCCTCTTTTTAACCTCAGGATGCACATCAGTCCTCTCTGGATTATCAGGGTGTCAGGAGTTCCATTCTGGAAACTTAGGGCACACAGCAGTCCCCTCTGGAACCTCAAGACACAGATTAGTCCTTTCTGGAACCTCTGTACTTGTCTGCTCATGGTCTCTAACAGGACTGCCTCATGACTCAGGCTAGCTGTCTCTGGAACCTCCGAATGAAGTGAAATCCTTCCTGGAATCTTAGGATATAGGGCACTCATTTCTGTTATCACAGGGTGCAGGGAACCTCAGGGTATATAGAATAGCATATTATAATATAAAGTGCCTCTGAGTAATAAACAATATAGAGTAATAATGTCATAAAAATATAAAGCCCCAGTTAGAGCAATAAATAAAATAGTGGGCCCCATTATTGTGATAAATAATATAGAGTGCCCCTATTAGTGTTCTAATTAATTATAGTGTGCCCACTGGTGGATCCAGGGGGTAAGGTGATCGGGGCAATTGTCCCCTGCCCCCCCCCCCCCACCTAGCAGGGATGCTCTGTCTGCAGCTGCACACTATGTGCGATCCGTGTCTGCAGAGACAATCAGACAAGTTATAGTAGCATACCTTGTCTGATTGTCTCTGCAGACACAAATCGTACATAGTGTGCGGCTGCAGACAGAATATCCCTGCTCGGGGGTCGATTGCTACGGCACCCCAGCAGCCCATACTGTTAAGAGTTAAAAAAGGGGTGGAGACTAAATCACCCCTCCCCCTAAAATAATTCTAGATATGCCCCTGAGTGTGCCTTGTATACATAAATAAGTTATTATTGGTGCTTCCATTTAAAACAATAGCCCCCAACATTTATAAATATTTTACCCTAATAAATACTTACCATAATCTTCGTCTCTTCTTGATCCAATTCCAATGCGCTCTTTATTGGTGACAAACACAGTATGAAAACAATACTGGGTAATACAGACAAAGAGGTACGAAGGTCCTGCTCACAAGCTTAAAATCAAATAAGTTAATCTCCGGTTACTTACTAGATGGGCAGTCAATCAGAAGCCGTCTTGTACATCGCTCCGCTAATCACAGATAAGAGATCACTTGCTTGACTAAGACAACCCTTAAGATCTTCTGGTCAATGAAAAATTAACGAAGAAAGTACTAATCTTTAACTGGCTATTTTAAAAATCAGTGCTTTTAAAATACTAGTGGAGGCTTCAGAAATGTAAGACTTCATAGATTAGCGTCATTGTATACAGTGACTATTATTATTATTAGTATTTATTTATAAGGCGCCACAAGGTTTCCGCAGCACCGAACACAGTACAAACAATGGACAGTACAGGGATTAACAGTAGAGAACAATAAACGAGTAATACCAAGACTGCAGAGACTCCAGGCAAAGCAAATATAATGGAGTTGAAGCAGAAGAGAAGATAGAGAGACGGGAGGGAGAAGGGCCCTGCTCATAAGAGCTTACATCCTAAAGGGAGGGGAAACAGACAGCCGGCACAAAGGGAGTCAGAGCAAGCACACACCTCTACAGAGGAGGAGCCAGGAGATGAGATCGAGCATGGAGAGAGGGTTAGGTGGAAGGCTGGTAGGCTTTAAGGAAGAGATGGGTTTTGAGTGCCTGTTTGAAGGAGCACAGGTTAGGGGACAAATGGATGGAGCGTGGGAGGTCATTCCAATGTAGGGGGGCAGCTCGGGAGAAGTCTTGAATTCTGGAATGGGATGAGGTGATCAGAGTGGACGAGAGGCGACAGTCGTTGGCCGAACGCAGGGACCGGACGGGAGTGTGGATGGAGAAGAGATTGGAGATATAGGGGGCAGGAGAGTGGGAGAGGGCCTTGTAGGTGAGGGTAAGAAGTTTGAAAATGATAGGGTAAGGGAAGGGGAGCCAGTGAAGGGCAAGGCAGAGAGGTGAGGCAGAAGAGGAGCGGCGGGAAAGGAAGATGAGTCTCGCAGCTGCATTGAGTATAGAACGAAGGGTGGCGAGGCGAGAGCGGGGGAGGCCAGTAAGGAGAAGGTTGCAGTAGTCCAGCCAGGAGATGATAAGCGCGTGGACAATGGTTTTGGTTGCTTCATGAGAAAGGAAGGGCCGGATGCGGGCGATATTACGAAGTTGGAAACGACAGGATTGGGCAAGGGATTGAATGTGGGGGGCAAAAGAGAGGGAGGAGTCGGGGGTGACGCCCAGGCAGCGGAGTTGGGGAACAGAGGAAATGGTGGAGTTGTTAACAGTAATGGAGAGATCCAGATGGGATGAGGATTTAGACGGAGGGAAAACAATGAGTTCGGCTTTACAACGTTAATTTTGAGAAAACGTGAGGACATCCAAGAGGAGATGGCAGAGAGGCAGTCAGATACACGAGAGAGGAGGGGGGGGGGGAGATCAGGAGAAGAGATGTAAAGTTGAATATCATCGGCGTATAGGTGATACTGAATGCTGAATGAGGTGATGAGAGCACTGAGGGAGGAAGTGTAGAGTGAGAAGAGTAGAGGGCAAAGAACAGAGCCCTGAGGGACTCCTACTAGGAGGGCAGAGTTGGGGGAGGATGAACCGGAAATGGATACAGAAAAAGAGCGGTTGGTGAGGTAAGAGGTGAGCCAAGTAAGGACAGAACCAGAGAGGCAGAGAGAGTGAAGGGTCTGCAAGAGGAGGGAGTGGTCTACGGTGTCAAAGGCTGCAGATAGGTCCAGGAGGATGAGCAGGGAGAAGTGACCCTTGGATTTAGCAGAGAGGAGATCATTAGTTACACTGGTCAGGGCGGTTTCAGTAAGGTGGAGGGGGCGGAAGCCAGATTGGAGGGGGTCAAGGAGGGAATAGTCAGAGAGGTGACAGGTGAGGCGATTGTAAACAATTCGCTCTAGGAGTTTGGAGGCGTAGGGGAGAAGAGAAATGGGGCGGTAATTGGCGAGTGAGGTGGGATCAAGATTAGGTTTTTTGAGAATAGGAGAGATAGGGGCATGTTTAAAGGAGGAGGGGACAGTGCCAGTGGAGAGAGACAAGTTGAAGAGGTGAGCTAAGTAGTCACAGACAGTGTGGGAGAGGGAGCAAAGAAGGTGAGAGGGGATGGGATCCAGGTGGCAGGTAGACGGGGGAGAGGAAAGAATAAGGGAGTGGACTTCATCGCCCGAAGTAGGGCGGAAGGAGCACCAGGGAGGGAAGCGGAGGGAGGAAGGAGTGGAGAGGGGGGCAAGAGAGGAAAGGGAGGGGGAGATATCAAGACGGATGGCCTCAATTTTGGAGGAGAAAAAGGAGGCAAAATCAGTAGCAGAGAGGGAGAGTGGGATAGGAGGAGGGGGAGGGGTGAGGAGAGAGGTGAATGTGGCAAAGAGGCGGCGGGGATTAGAGGACTGGGAAGAAATGAGGGACTTAAAGAGAGATTGTTTAGCAAGGGAGAGGGCGGAGCAGTAGGAGGAGAGGATGAACTTGAAGTGAAAGAAGTCAGCCAGGGAGCGAGATTTCCTCCAGAGGCGTTCAGCAGCACAGGTGTACTTCTGGAGGAAGCGGGTGAAGTTGGAGTGCCAGGGGTGGGGAATTAGGCGGCGGCGGCAGACAGAAGTGGCAGGGGCGACAGCGTCCAAGGCAGTGGTGAGAGAGTGGTTATAGAAAGAGGTGGCTTGGTCAGGACAGACCAGGGAGGGAAGAGGGGATAGAAGAGTTTCAAGAGAGGAGGAAAAGGAAGTAGGGTCAACAGCATTAAGATTGCGCCCGGTGAGGGTGGTTTTAGGGAGAGGGGAAGCAGGGGAAAAGGACAGTTTGAAGGAGAGTAGATGGTGCGAATCACATACATAACAACTTTTTTTATCCAAGTTTTACCATTTTTAATTAAACTGACTTTGGAAAACAGAGAACATTTCCTTGACGACATTTTATTAGGAGTCACAGTAAAATATTGTTTACACCCCAGATCGAACTGAACGGAGAGCCAGCAGTTTATATAACTTTTAATATATCGACCACTACAGTTTTATATCTAAACATTTTTTGTTTTTTTTTAAAAAAAAAGCTTTTATTTATTTTGTTTGGTTTAGTAATATTAGTTAAACCAGAAACTGAAACTGGGCTTCCAGTTTCACGCATGTGCTGCGCTGTAGAGCAGAATGGGGACCTCTAGAGTGATAACTCATCTTTTAGACAGCTTTCATCATAGCATCATGTACAGCATTTACTCCGTTGTTCAGTTACCAAAAATATAAAATATTATTAAATTGCACAATAACAAGAATTTTGAAAAATTAGGAATTTAGCTAGAATTTTACCTTAGACATAATTTGATGTCAATTCCAGCAGATATATCCACAGAAATGAACAGTGACTATATGTAGCCCACACTCAGTCACTTAACTGTCCAGTACTAACCTGTATACCCAGGCACATCACAAAACCTCTTTATGATGTAAGCAGTGACATAATCAGCTTAGTCAAAGTTGTTATTTCTCACCCTGCCTGCTTATTGTGGCTGAATGGAGATAATATGTTTTTCAAGGATTTTGTACTAGTACATCGATGTTCAATAAAAAGAAAAATAATTGTGGCATACATTGTAAGTTACTGCAAATAGAAATGGCAGCCCACTAGTGTGAGTTTTGCTTTGGGTACACAAATATGTATAAATCATACTTTCCTACTCTCCTGGACATTCCAGGAGACTCCAGGGGTGGGTCCCTCAATTGTGCAATTTTTTGAGAACATCGTCAAAATTGCCCAATTTGCAGCACCATGTCCTCCTCTGCACTTGCCACTTGACCTTCTCTAAGGGAGATTTTAAAGGTTGGCATGAATGGTTTACATCACCTTGAACTACTGGGGCCCAATGATTATGCCTCAGTGTCTTGTCCCCATTTATTAAGCAGGAACAAGCACCATCATAGAGGCATGGTTATGGTGCCTAAATGATGCCTCTAGTTCCTATTGAATTGATTAAATATTAAATTATAATTTATTATATTACATTATTGGTTCAGCCTGCAAATGGCTGCCTCCACTAGCCAAGGCAAATCATTAAGTTAACCCTCACTGCTCTGGGCCAGTATGGCTATGGTAATACTCAGCTCCCCTGGTAATATTTTATTGATAAATTGTGGTGATAGGTGATTTTTGTTAATATATATATATATATATATATATATATATATACATAATATATATATTATAAATCCACCTTATCACTGCATATTAATAAATAGACCACTTTCAGTTATTAAAAATGTTTTAGGATAAAGGAGACATTGGAGACCAGAACTTAAAAAAGTAACGTAGGTGGATATTTCACATGTGGGTCATTCCAAATCAAATCAACACAGGGTTTCAAACTGACCATTTCAGATTGTAATGAAATCTTGTATTATAAATGCTACCATGGGTGTAAAGAAACCGCCCCAAAATTTAATTGTATTGATTTGATGTGGAATGACCCATGTGATAAATACATAAGATCTGTGCTGGAAGATTTTTCAGTTTAAAAAGGGCAAAAAAGCACTTTGTATATATTATTTAAATAGAGAGCATCTCTGAACTAGTCATAAATATAAAGGTAGAAATTGCCCCTTGTAGCAACTAACAGCATACCTCCCAAGATTTAAAATCCCGAGACCGGGACAAAATAAGTCACACCCCTGTTCCATCCAAACTTCACCCACAAATGGACAAATTTCAGTAAAACCAACCTTTCTGTTATGCACCACCACTGATTTGCGAGCCGCAAATCAGGTTGTTTGCCGAACTCGGGACAGTTGGGAGGTATGTCACAGCAGCCAGTATAACAGTATACAACAGTATAACTCATCATGGCACCTCCCCAAGAAAGTGAGAGGATATTTGTTCTACAAATTATACTTTAATGCAGTGTTTTCCAACTCCAGTCCTCAGGGACCCCTAACAGTGCAGGTTTTCCAGGTCACAAGTGATATAATTAGTACCAATTGTGGATCTTTCAAAATGTGTCAGTCAGTAATTTTAAAATGTGAGTGTGAGTGTGACTCATTGAAAAATGAGTCACACTTGAGCCTGGCTCTCACCCTGGAACATTACTTTCACTCTGGAGAGACCCTTGTATTCCCTAAAATTTTAACACCAAGCTCCCCCTACTTGTAATGAATCATTTTATATAATCTTTAACCAAGTAACTGTCAGATTAAACTGCCAAAATGCACTCTACTCACACACTGTACCTTATAGAGGGATTGCTTAGACATCAGAAAGCAGGAGCCAGAAGGGGAAGAGCAGGACTCAGCATGTACAGCGAGTGTTGCTAGGTAACGGGATGCTGGGGGTGAGGCACAGACATCACAATGCAGGAGCCAGGAGGGGAGGAGCAGAACTCAGCATGTGCAATGGATGTTGCTAGGTAACAAGAGACTGGGGGCGTGGTCAGCAGTTAAAGTTATAGGAAATCCTGCTTTCCTGAAGGGATGCCCTGCATAGTGATGGGAAATCTAGTTCATTTTGGAGAATAGTTAATTATGATCTAATTCATTCAAAAGTTAAGTTCAAAAGATTAGTTAATTTAGTGCAATATTACACTGGCCCTGGAACACTACTGAGTGATTGTAAACATAGATCTAATCCAGACCTGGTCAACATGTGGTTCTCCAGGTGTTGTGAAGCTGCAAGCCCCAGCATGCTTTGCCAGTACATAGCCAGGGATAGCTGGCAGGGCATGCTGGGACTTGTAGTTTCACACCTGGAGAGCCACAGGTTGGCCAGGCCTGATCTAGTCTATTACACATAGGCACTACTACTATTCACTGGATGAGTTTTAGCCCTGTTAAAATGATCAGATATGTTGTTTAATATGTCTACACGCCTTTACTGTACATTGACTATGGGCATACGGGTATTCCCCACCTTGTTCCTCCCCTGAATTCGTAGGCTATCGCAAGTATCCTTTGTGCTCAAAGATGAACTAAAAGTTGACACGTTCTGTGGTGTATTGTCCGGTTCTGGGCATGCGCAGAGTATTTATGCACATTACACTAAAAAAATCGTCAATTACCCTTCTTAATATTTCAGGCCGAGGGTGAATACAATGTGAAGGGTCATATGAGCAAGCATTCAGTGACATCACAAACAATACAAGCAGGAATAGCAGCAAAAAAGGGTCATAACTTAGCTAGCTTGTAATTATTTCAAGTTGTAATAAAGGTAAATATTGTAGAAGGCTGAAAAAAACAAACTTGATTTAAAACATAGAGGGTTAGAAAAAACAAATTCTTACTTATATTATAAACGTTCTGAATTCAGAAGCCATCTACACCTCAATAAGATACCGGATAGATAACAATATAGGTAATTTTTACCACTACTATTATGTTTTACTACTATTTCATACTGCATAAAATATTATATTGCCAGGCACCTTCCCCGTACACACACTAGGTGTCGGGGACAGACGCCTTCATTTCTGCCCGGCCGTTATGTTTCCTAGCAACGGGACGCTACTTCCGGGTCTAGTAGGAAGCTCGGGCACATGCACCCGAACATCCCGTCTCCATTGCCTAGCAACGGAGATGCCAGCCAGCATTTCCTGTTGGCAGTCAGAACAGCTAACTGTTGACCCCACGTCCACCAATGAATGAAAGGCAGTATGTATTTAAACCTGACTCAGAGTATCTAGTTTCTAGGCTCCAGCACTGTGTTTCTTGTACCCTTAATATTTGGATTCTGACTCCAGTTCTGCCTGACCACTCTTTCGAATTCTTGTTTGGACCCATCTTGATTCTCTGGTTTTGACCTTTGGCTTCCTGACGATTCTTTTGTCGTATACTTCGGTACCTGTTTTGCCCGCTCGGTTTTGACCTTGGATTGTACGACTCCGATAGTTCACCCATACCTTGCTGGTAGCTAACTGGGAGAGCCGCGACATGCACGCCTCTGTAGCTAAACCCAAATCTTCTTGCGGGGATCCCTGGTGAAGACCTGATGCGTGTTTGGATTCTGCGCCTCCAAGCATAGCAGCGCCAATACCGGAAGGTAAGGCCATCAGAGCAACTCAGCTCATGACAGTATTCTCTGGCTGTGACCTCTGAACGTCAAGGTGAACCCTCCACCCGGGATTTGCTGCTCCACTTGGCTCAAAAGGTTGAACAACAAGATGCCGAACAGGCCAGGCTTCTTCAATGTATTTAAGGTATTGCCTCCCGTCTGGACTCTCTTCAGGCCTCCTTACCGGCTGCTCAATCCGCTGTCGTCACCTCATCTGGAGCCAGTCCTCCTTTTTCCTCTCCGGCGGCTGTCGCATCATCCTCTTTGCGACTGCCAACACCAGAGAAATTTTATGGGGACCCTAAGAGATGTCGGGGATTTCTGAACCAATGTTCTATTCATTTCCAATGTAACTCCGGAGCCTTCCCTTCTGAACATTCCAAGGTGGCTTTCATTATTTCTATTCTCTCAGGACAAGCCCTGGCATGGGCCACACCTTTGTAAGAACGGGAAGATCCCCTCCTACTGAATGTCTCTTCCTTTATAACAGCTTTCCGGAAAATATTTGACAAACCAGGTGGGGTTTCTTCTGCAGCCTCTAGCCTCCTCTCCCTATGCCAAGGTTCCCAAACTGTTGGTCAACATGCAGTTCAATTTCGCACCCTGGCTTCTGAGCTTAAGTGGAACGATAAAGCACTTGTGGAAACATTCTGGCAGGGCCTTTCGGATCGCATTAAGGATGAATTGGTATCCCGTGAACTTCCAGCAGATCTTGATTCCCTCATTTCCCTATGCAATAGGGTAGATCTTCGCTTACGGGAACGTACCCAAGAGAGTTCCTCTGCCAGACGCTTTGATGCTCGCCTTGCTCCTCTGTTTCAGAATCCGAACCCTGTCCCTCTGGACGAACCCATGCAGATAGGACGTTCTCGGTTGTCCCCTGAAGAGAGAGAGAAAGAAGACTAAAACAGAATCTCTGTCTCTACTGTAGAGAGGCTGGTCATTTCCTGTCCTAAACGGCCGGGAAACGCTCCCTCCTAGTCGGTGACAGGGAGGCCGTTCTAGGAGTCAGACTTTCCACTCCATATTCCACCTCTAAACCAGATTTTTTTGATGACCATCTCGCTGGACACTCCTAGTGACCCCCTAGTGACCTCTGCCTTCGTGAATTCCGGTTCTGCCGGAGATTTCATCTCTGTCACCTTGGCATCGCAACTCCAAATCTCATCCCGAGACTTGCCTCAGCCGTTATTCCTTACTGCCATGGACGGAAATCGCGTTATTAACGGTTCCATTTCTAATGTTACATTGGCTGACTGTAGGGGTCTTGCATTCAGAATGGATCGAATTTTTGGTTTTACCTCAGTCCATTAATTCTGTCATCCTGGGTCTTCCATGGGTCAGACTACATGCACCTCAATTCGATTGGAGTTCAGTACAAGTCACTTCCTGGAGCCCTCAATGTTTCAAAAAAATGTCTGCTCACAGTTAAACCCAAGAAACAGAACATTTCTCCCACATCTTGTCAAATGCTCTCCCCTCACCTGGAGCTCCCTGCTCCCTATACTTCCTTTCAAGACGTTTTTTCCAAAGCAGCTTCTGAGATTCTTCCCCCGCATCGTCCGTGGGACTGCCCAATTGACTTGCAGCCTGGTAAGCCCATTCCCAGGAGTAGGATCTATCCTCTTTCCCTTCCGGAGGCTATGTCTCAGAACATCACCAAAAATTTACAGCGTGGCTTCATCAGAAAATTATCTTCTCCTGCATCGAATATCGGCAGTTAAACACCATTATGGTAAAGAACAGGTATTCTCCCCCCTCATTTCTGAGCTCTTTGATCCAATCAGTTGCTAGAGGATCTTCTCTAAACTTGATCTACGAGGCGCTTACAATTTAATCTGGATTCATGAGGGGGACGAATGGAAGACTGCCTTCAGTACTCGAGATGGGCACTATGAATATCTCGTCATGCCCTTCGGGCTTTGCAATGCTCCAGCTTTGTTCCAGTCATTTGTTAACACCGTTCTCATGTAAGAGAGGTTCTGTCCTGCTTAAGTCAAAACAAACTTTTTTATAAGCTTGAAAAATGTATGTTTGAGGTATCTCAAACTCCTTTCCTGGGCTACTTAGTCTCTGGCTCTGGTTTGCAGATGGATCCAGAGAAGTTTTCTGCTATCACCAATTGGCCTCAACTACTAAGTCTAAAAGTTGTTCAACGTTTTATTGATTTCACCAATTATCATAGACAATTCATTAATCAGTTCTCCACGCTTATTACTCCCATCAATGCCCTCACCTAGAGATCAGCGAATCCTAAGGTATTGTCCCCAGAGACTATATCAGCATTTTCTTCCTTGAAAGAGGCCTTTTTGTCTGCACCTGTCCTAACCCAACCAGATCAAGGGAAACCATTTTTCTTGGAGGTGGACACCTCCTCAGTCGGGGTTGGAGCTGTCCTCTCCCAAAAATCTTCCTCCTGTACCCTTCATCCTTGTGGGTTCTTTTCTAAAAAATTATCCACCTCTGAACGCAATTATGGGATTGTAGATAAGAAATTACTTGCCATCAAGTCAGCGTTGGAAGAATGGGGCCACCTCCTCGAAGGAGCCCTGCACCCGGTTACCATCTTTACAAACCACAAAAAGGTAATCTATCTCCAGGACGCTCACCGCCTAAAACCCAGTCAGGCGAGGTGGTCTTCTTTCTTTGCTCGCTTCAACCTGAAACTTACCTTTCGCTCTGGTACTCAGAATTCTCGAGCGGATGCTCTTTCTCGGTCATTTGACGAATCTGATGTGGTACCCTTGGCTGAACCTCCTCACATTCTCAAACCTTCCAGCATAATTGCTCTGACCAGTGCCAAGACACCTCCAGTTGGATGTTCCTATCTGAAACCTCACCTTCGCCTCCGCTGGGCCCATGTTACTAAATTTGCTGGTCACGCCGGGTTTAAAAAATTCTTCTCTCTCTTATCTCAACGTTATTGGTGGTCCACCCTCTGGATTGATCTTAAAGAGTTCATAAACTCTTGTGATATATGTGGCCAAAATAAGATTCCTATGCTCCCTCCCTCTGGGTTACATCTGCTTCTACCTGTTCCTGAGCGTCCTTGGGCAAGTCTTTCCATGGACTTCATTACCGATTTGCTTCCCAGTGAAGGTTTCAATACTATTTGGGTGATTGTTGACAGGTTTTCGAAGATGGTCCATTTCGTGCCGTTAAAGGGGCTTCCATCTGCTCCTAAACTTGCTCAAGTTTTTATAAAAGAGGTGTTCCGGCTTCATGGTTGTCCACAGGAGATTATATCGGACCGTGGGGTACAATTTATATCACGTCTCTGGAAAGCCTTCTGCAAAGATCTAGGAGTTGATCTAATGTTTTCTTTGGGGTATCTCCCTCAGATCAATGGCCAGACGGAATGTGTAAACCAGAATCTTGAACTATTTCTCCCCTATTTTTCCTCCGGTAATCAAGATGATTGGTGTAACTTGTCCCTTGGGCAGAATTCGCCCATAATAATCACATACATGATTCCACTGGATCCTTCCCCTTCTTTACGGTCTCTGGCTCTCACCCCATCCTACCTAATTTCTCTCCTCCTTTGGCACCTACTGTTCTAGCCGCTCACGCTCTGGTTTGAGATTTTGCTTGTATCTGGACCTCAACCAAAGAAGAACTGTTAAAAGCTTCTCAACAGTATAAACAGGTTGCAGACCGCCATCACGGATTGATCCCAATTCTTCATCCAGGTAATAAAGTGTGGCTCTCCACACGGAATCTTAAACTACGGGTGCCATCTATGAAACTGGCTCCACGATTTATTGGGCCATATCCGGTGACACAGATCATCAACCCGGTAACCTACAGGCTGCGTCTTCTCCACTCTCTGAAGATTCGCAATACGTTCCATGTGTCTCTGCTGAAACCACTGATCCTCAATAGGTTCTCCCGCAAGACTTCTTCTCCACAGCCTCTATTAGCTGTTTCTGGCAATGAGTATGAGATCAGTCACATTTTGGATACCCGTAACTTGCGTGGGCATTCCCAGTACTTGGTCCATTGGAAGTGCTATGGACCTGAAGAACGGTCATGGGTGTATAAGGAAGATCTTCATGCTCCTCGTCTTCTGGCTGTTTTCATCAAAAGACAATCCTTAAAGGACACATCTTTCAATGGAGAGGGGGGGTACAGTCAGGCGTCGTCCCCGCACACACACTAGATGCCGGGGACGGTCGCCTTTGTTTCTGCCTGGCCATTAAGTTCTTAATGGCTACACGGACAGAATATCAATTGAGATGTCACATTTAAAATGGAGGCTTTTTAGCTCACATTTCTCTCTTACAGCAATGCTTACTCACTGTGTAAAATCTCAATTGCAGCTCACTGCTCCTTGCAGCACTTCCCTTCCCAGAGGATCTCTATCTCTTACATATAGCTACGCTGCTCTGCTATTCCCCTATCCTGAGGTCTCTCACAGAACTCTCTCTAGTCCTAATTCAGAGGACTTTTGTTCCCTGAAGATCTGGTGCTCCACCTAATACATTCAGCCATTACTCCCTGCAAAGACCCGGGACATCGATCCTCCTCCCGGGTCTTGGTGCTAACTGTCTTCCACCAATTGCCAACTGTCCACCAATTGCCAACTCTCATGCCAGCCTTGTTTCTAAGCAACAAGGCCGACATGGTGTGTCCCAGTGTCAAGCAACACACTCAGCCACTGGGAGGCATCAATAACAACACCAGAAGGGGTGTTACATATATATATATATATATATATATATGTGTGTGTGTGTATATATATCATCATCATCATCATCATTTATTTATATAGCGCCAACATATTCCGTAGCGCTTTACAATTGGGGACAAACGTAATAAACTAATAAACAAGCTGGGTAAAACAGACAAAGAGGTGAGAAGGCCCTGCTCGCAAGCTTACAATCTATGGGACAATGGGAGATTGACACATGAGGTTAAGTATACATTTTGCATCTTGGCCCAGCCAGACTGCAAAGGTAAGGTGACTCATAAGCTAAATGATCCTGTCACACAACAATGTTGGTCCGGGGGTAGTTGTCTTCTGTGAAATTGTGTAACAGGCTAAAGGTAGTGAGGTTAAGAGGGTGGTTGAGGAATATTATAAGCTTGTCTGAATAGGTAGGTTTTCAGAGAACGCTTGAAAGTTTGTAGACCAGAGGAGAGTCTTATTGTGCGAGGGAGAGAGTTCCATAGAGTGGATGCAGCCCAAAAAAAGTCCTGTAACCGGGAATGGGAGGATGTAATGAGGGTGGATGAGAGACGCAGATCTTTTGCAGAACGGAGTTGCCGAGTTGGGAGATATTTTGAGACAAGAGAGGAGATGTATTTTGGTGCAGCTTTGTTGATGGCCTTGTAGCTTAGTAAAAGTATTTTATATTGGATTCGGTAGAAGACAGGCAGCCAGTGTAGAGACATACAGAGTGATTCAACAGAGGAATAGCTATTTGCAAGGAAAATCAGTCTTGCCGAAGCATGCAAAATAGATTTTAGGGGTTTGAGTTTGTTTTTGGGAAGACCAGTAAGGAGGGAATTGCAATAGTCAATGCGGGAGATGATAAGTGCATGAATTAAGGTTTTAGCAGTGTCTTGTGTGAGATATGTGCGGATTCTGGAAATGTTCTTTAGATGTATGTAACATGATTTAGATATAGAGTCAATGTGGGGAACAAAGGATAGGTGTGAGTCAAGGATTACACCTAGGCAGCGAGCTTGTGGGGTGGGATTTATGGTCATGTTATCAACAGAGATAGAAATGTCAGGTATGCTCTTGTTGGCGGGTGAGAATATTATTAACTCTGTTTTAGAAAGATTAAGTTTGAGTTGACGAGAGGACATCCAAGATGATATGGCAGAAAGACAGTCAGTTACACGGGACAACACAGATGTCGGGATATCAGGAGAGGATAGATAGATTTGGGTATCATCCGCATAGAGATGATACTGAAAGCCAAAGGAACTTATTAGATTTCCAAGAGAAGCGGTATAGATAGAGAACAGCAGAGGACCTAGTACCGAGCCTTGTGGTACTCCAACTGATAGGGGAAGCGGAGCAGAGGTGGCTCCAGAGAAATTAACAGTGAAAGAGCGATTAGAGAGGTAGGATGAGAACCAGGATAGAACTGTGTCTTGAAGACCTAGGGATTGCAGCGTTTGTATGAGAAGAGAGTGGTCAACGGTGTCAAATGCAGCCGAGAGATCCAGGAGAATTAGGAGAGAGTAATGGCGTTCAGTCTTAGCAGTGATCAGATCATTAACAACCTTGGTCAGCGCAGTCTCTGTGGAGTGTTGAGAACGAAAGCCAGACTGAAGAGGATCCAACAGGTTGTTTGCGGAAAGAAAGCGTGTAAGGCGAGTGTAGGCAAGTCTCTCTAGAAGCTTGGAGGGGCAAGGGAGCTGAGAGATGGGACGGTAATTTGAGAGAGAGTTTGGGTCGGAGTTTTGTTTTTTTAGAATAGGAGTAATCACTGCATGCTTGTCTAGTGATAGAAAGATGCCAGTAGAGAGTGAGAGATTACAGATTTGAGTTAGAGGTGAAATGAGCACAGAAGACAGGGATCTACCAATTTGCGAGGGAATAGGATCAAGAGGACAGGAGGTAGAGTAGAAAGATAAGAAGAGCGTAGAAATTTCCTCTTCATTTGTGGGGTCAAATGAAGAGAGGGTGTCAGAGGGTAGTGGGAAGGAATTGAGCTGATGGCTTGTTGAGGAAGAGGATACCATTTCTAGTCTGATCTTGTCAATCTTGTCCTTGAAGTAGGAAGCAAGATCCTGAGCACTGATAGTAGATGGAGGGTTCGGGGTGGGAGGATTGAGAAGATGATTAAATGTATTGAAAAGGCGTTTGGGGTTAGAAGCCTGAGCATAGATAAGAGATTGAAAGTATGTTTGTTTTGCAGTGTCCAGAGCATTTCGATAGGAGTGGTAGACAGAAGTATATGTGAAGAAGTCATTAGAGCTTCGAGATTTACGCCAGTGACGTTCTGCTTTACGGGACAGTTTTTGAAGATTTCGTGTTGCTTTGGTGTGCCATGGTTGACATCGAAGTCGACGTGTAGTATGTAGTGTCGCTGGAGCCACTTGATCAAGGGCCGTTGCTAAGGTTAGGTGAAAATGAGGTACTGCCATGTCAGGGGATGAGAATGTAGAGATAGGGGAGAAAAGGTGTTGGAGAGAGGTGGAAAATTGTTGAAGATTAATAGAATTAAGATTTCTAAGAGTATGAGGAGGCTTGGTTGAGTTAGACAGTAGAGAGGTTAGAGCAGTGGGGGTGAGAGTGTAGCTGATAAGGTGATGATCCGAGAGGGGGAAGGGTGTATTAATAAAATTGGAAACTGAGCATAGTCTAGAGAAAACAAGATCAAGGCAGTGGCCATCCTTATGAGTAGATGATTCAATCCACTGGGAGAGGTCAAGTGAGGATGTTAGAGAGAGTAGTTTGGAAGCAGCCTTGGAAGGTGGGTTATCAATGGGGATGTTGAAGTCACCCATGATGATGGTGGGGATGTCTGAAGATAAGAAGTGAGGGAGCCATGCAGAGAAATCCTCAATAAATGGCACAAAACTTACCCAGAAAGGCTAAAATATCTTAATATGTATGGTTTGGAGCAGAGAAGGGAAGGTAGAGACATAATAGAAACTTTCAAATATATCAAGGGTTTTTACAGAAGGGAAACATTCTTAAAAGGAAGAGAAGTATTAGAATATGAGGACATACACTGAAACTGGAGGGAAGTAGGTTCAGAGGAAATTTGAGGGAAAATTACTTCACAGAAAGGGTAGTGAATAAGTGGAATAGCCTCCCATCAGAGATGGTATAAGCTAATACAGTACAGCAATTTAAACATTCTTTAGATAAGGATATCCTTACAAATTTTAAATGATCAACTAGTATTTGAGGTTACCATAGGGTACAAAAATGAGCAGACTTGATGGGCCAAGGGGTTCTAATCTGCCGTCAAATTATATGTTTCTATGAGTATGGGGCAGTCGAGCATTTCAAATGCACTAGACAAACCACCTGGGTGTGGGTACTCCCCCATTGTGACTTAGGCATGCCACCATTGTGATGTAGCCACATTCCCTATCACAATGCCAGATACCCAAATGCTGGGAGGTATGCAAATGACTGTCAACCTTATAACCTGGAATTATTGGCAGTTAATCTAAGTGGGGATAGACAGTATAGAATGCCACTGCAACAGATTTAAATCAGAACAAGCAAAAGATATCTGGTGGAGTAAACAGAACTACAGTATAGACTATAGCATGGAGCACTCAGCACCAGAGCTGGATTAAGGTTCTGGGAGACCCGGGGCACTTAAGACATCGGCCCCCCTATTGTTTAAAATGGCTATAATTTTAGACAAATACACAGGCAATACTGTGTGCACTCAGTGTGAAGTCATGGCCATATCTTCCAACTGTCCTCGCAGTCGGACCAAATTGAGACTAAGCGAGACAGTCACCTAAATGGGTGACTGCCCCACCAGATTCAGGACAGTTGACAGACTGTCCTGCTCTCTCCTACCTGTTCTTGTCACTTTCACCACCTACGGCTGCTGGTGTCTTTAGATCAGTTGCTGCTTGTCCTGGAATGTCCAGCCCCAATTTGGAAAAAAAGACAGGTACATAAAATCTAGGAATCCCCAAACAGCCCTGGGATTAAATCAATGGCACCCCCGTTAATAATTAGGCCTCCCTCCCTGCAACCAGACCCAAATTTGAAATGAAATAAAATTAATAGTATTCACATTTAATAATAGAACTATTTTCCCCAACCAGTCCCAACATTAAATTAATAGTGTACACATTTAATAAATATATTTATTTTATTTATCTCCCCACCAAACAGCCCAACTATAAATTAATAGCATTTACATGTAATAAATAAACCAATTTCCCAAAATAATTGACAACATTAAATAATTCATAGTCAAATTTAATAAATTTCTCCCTCCTTCTCTCCAAACTCAGCCCCACATTAAATACCCCACCATCAGCCCACAAATAAATTAATAGCACCCACCATTAAATAATTAGCGCCCAGCCAAACTGCACCATTAAATTAATAGCCCACCTCCTACCCACATTACTTTAAGGGGGGATTTAATTACCCGCGATGTTCCTCAGAATATCGCGGCTGCACATTTTTACCATTAGAGACACAGCTTTGCTGCGATCAATGCATTGGATACTTTTGTATTCAGAGGAACAAAAATAAACATAAAAACTATGATCAGAAAAAATGTTGCTAAAAAAAATGTAGTAACAGCACCAGAAAGGCATGAAAAAGGGATTAAATTAAAATATTGTGGAAACCACCTTTAACAATGAAAAACAGCAGAGTGGCTTAAACAATTATTACTTTGATAAGCATTTAGTCATATCAATTGATAGTTTTTTTTTATTACTGCTTATTTTGTACCATTGAGGAGTTCCATATTCATATAGAAGTGTGTAGCAATATCAGAATATCACGCAATGCCTTCCAATGTCTCCATTAAAAATTTTACTTTTTGATGGATCTGGGCAAGCAGGTGAGTACATTGAAGATTTGTGTGCCCACATGCAGAAAATATTCTGCTGATTATATACAGGGATCAAGAGACGTCATGTGTTCCCTATATGGACTACACTGTGGCTAAAGAAGGATTTTCTTTTATTATTTTTTAAAGATATTTTATTAAATTTTACAGATAACAAAATGAGGGAAACAGGTAAAACAGATGAAACAAAATATAGTGTAGATTCCGGGAAACATAATCAGTATATTATTATTGGTATGAAAAAAAAGAGAAAAGAAAAGAAGAATTCGGGGAGAAATGAGAAAAGAGAAGGCAAAGAGGAAAGAATAGAAGTAGGAGGGAAAAGGGAGTCGCTAGCCAGAGATGTGAGAAAAAAAGAGTAGAGAAGATGAGGACCCAAGACAGTACTAAAATTGGTAGTTAGGGCTCAGTGGCCTTAAAAAGCTAGAGGGGTAGAAGCTCCATGATATTCAGTCCAAGGATTCCAGACCTTATTAAATTGGACGGGTGTGTGGCGAAGAATGCTAGTAATATATTCCAGATGATATACTTGCCAAATATGGTTAATAACAGAAGGCGGGGGGGCCGACTTGGATTTTTCCAAAAAAGGGCAATTTGGCATCTAACAGCACTAAGAATATGTGTAATGAGTTTCTGAGTTTGTTTCGATATCTTAGGAATTGAGCGAGGGAGCAAAGAATAAGAGACAGATGGAGGGAGAGAAACCTGAGTTATGTTGAAAATTAACCGGTGGATCGATTCCTAGAAGAGAAGCAGTTTCGGACAGTGCCACCATATACGTGACAGGGTACCCTCATGACCACACTGACGCCAGCACAACGGGGATGAGCCCAGATATATCATATGAAGGCGGTGTGGGATCAAGTACCAGCGGTAAAAGCGGTTGTCAAAGGTTTTGTAGTATATGTCCGTGAAGCCGTCTGGGGCGGGGGCCAAAGTATTTTTGAGGTCTTTAATTATTTGGCCAATTTCCTCGGTCGTGAAAGGCTCATTAAGGTATTCAGATTGTGTGGAAGTAAGTGTGGTCAGAGCAATAGAGAATAAGAAGTCTCTAATTTTAGATTGTAAAGATATGGGATCTGAAATTTGAGGTGGGAGATTATAGAGAGAGGAGTCAAAGTCTCTGAAGATGTCAGCTATATGTTAAGGATCATAAGTAAGGTCCCCTGAGTGGGTCTTGATAGAGGAGATGTGGTTGTGAGTGCGTTAATCTCGTAGTTTCTGGGCTAGGAGTGTCTGCTCAATCGCCCCTCTCATAGAACTTCTGGTGAACAGAAGAAGGATTTTCAATGAAGGAACTAGAGATCTTGAATACATTAGAGAGTGAAAGGACCACTATTGTTCTACAGCCTGTAAATCAGAGCTTCTTTCTGGGGTGGACACTGAAGACTGGAAGTGGAGCTACTGCCACATTCCTGCTAAAAGTCCTAATTTTTATGGAGCAGTACAGGTTTTCAGCATTCTACAGGCCTACATAAAAAGAGACATAGTAAATTATTTGTGGCTTGGGCTGATTGGGGAGCATTTTGGGTAAATCACAGGCATGGCTTAATTTGCCCCAGTTATGTTGGCAGTTAATATAAGTTGCAAACGCTGCTATATACCTGTATACTGGCAGAAACACAGAATTTGAAATAGAGGTGGAAGTTGCAGATGATTTGACAACCTTTATTTCCGGTCAGTGTCTTGAACACTTTCCTGTCCAAATATTCCAACAACCCCCTCCTCCCGGCTGACACACATGCACACACTGACACACACAGACACATACATTTCACTTATCTTATGCCCGGGAGGCAGCGCAGCTCCTCGCTCCTCTTTACACTGCCCTTTGCTGGCAACTAGAGAAACCCAGAAGGCTACAAAAAACAAAACAAAAAAAAAAGCAAAAGCATCCTCGTGGGACCCTGTGTTGCGACAATTGGGAGCAGCAAAAGAAGCATAGAGAACCTGGTCTGGGGGGCCCTGAGAGAGGGGGACCCGGGGCATGTGCCCCTGATAAGCCCCCCTTTAATCCTGCCCTGCTCAGCACTGTGTCCTGAAGAGGCTGATGGGGAATGTATCAAGTAACTTGTGAAGTAACGGAACTAAATTAACTGTTGAACTAATATGCTAAAAGAATGAATCATCACATTCTAGTTCAACCAGCTACACACAGTGCATATGACTGAGTGCTGCAGTGTCACACATGGTAGTATAGAGGTATTGACACATGATGAATGTATATGAGAGAGCTGAATAGAAGTGCGCCACTTAGCATATTTAGCACAGCTGGTGATCCAAGAGCCAGTGCCAGGGCCAGCAAAAAGACTTTGGATCTCTGGACATTGATTTTATCACAAAAGGATTGGTGAGTAGCTTGAGTAGCATTAACATACACACTCACTCACACATGGGCTGTGTCTTGGCGATACCTCCCAACCATCCTGATTTAGGCGGTACAGTCCCAACTTGAAGGCTCTGTCCCACCATCCCGATCAAAACAACTTTGTCTTGCACTGGTGCGCATGGCAATGGAGGTGTTTGGAGGGGCAGTCTAGCACTTCAGAAGCATTAGGCATGGCCAAGTCCCCTGTCCCGATAGCGGATACTCAAATGTTGGGAGGTATGATCTAGGCCAGGGCCTCCATCAGGGGGGTACAGCCGGTAGTGCTGTAAGGGGCCCAAATAGAACAGGGGGGGGGGGGCGGACAGACATGATAAGGGGGGGGGGGGAGCAGAGCATGTATTCTGATGAGGGCAGGGGAAGGGAGCAGAGCATGTACTGTGATGGGGGGAAAGCATGTACTATGATGAGGGAAGGGCGGAGGCATTTACTGCAATAAGGGGAGGGGGAGGTATTTACTCTGATAAAGGAGGGGGGAAGCATTTACTGTGAAAAGGAAGGGGGAGTGGAGCATGTATTGTGATGAGGGGAGGAGCGGAGCATATACTGTGGTGGAGGTGGGAGCAGAGCATGTACTGTGATGAGGGGGGGGGAAGCAGAGCATGTACTGTGATGGGGGAGAAGAGCATATACTGTGTTGAGGGTGGGAGAGTGGAGCATGTGCTATGATGAGGGGGGAGCAGAGCATATACTGTGATGAGGGTGGGAGCAGAGCATTTACTGTGATGAGGGGGGGAGCAGAGCATGTACTGTGATGGGGGGAGAAGAGCATATACTGTGTTGAGGGTGGGAGAGTGGAGCATGTGCTATGATGAGGGGGGAGCAGAGCATATACTGTGATGAGGGTGGGAGCAGAGCATGTACTGTGATGAGGGGGGGAAGCAGAGCATGTACTGTGATGGGGGGAGAAGAGCATATACTGTGTTGAGGGTGGGAGAGTGGAGCATGTGCTATGATGAGGGGGGAGCAGAGCATGTACTGTGATGGGGGGGAGCAGAGCATGTACTGTGATGAGGGGGGAGCAGAGCATGTACTGTGATCAGAGATGGAGCAGAGCATGTACTGTGATGGGGGGAGCAGAGCATATACTGTGTTGAGGGTGGGAGAGTGGAGCATGTGCTATGATGAGGGAGGGAGCAGTGCATATACTGTGATGGGGGGAGCAGAGCATGTACTGTGATGAGGGGGGGAGCAGAGCATGTACTGTGATGAGGGGGGAACAGAGCATGTACAGTGATGAGGGGGGGAACAGAGCATGTACTGTGATGGGGGAGAGCAGAGCATGTACTGTGATAAGGGGGGAACAGAGCATGTACAGTGATGAGGGGGGGAGCATTGACTGTGATGAGGGAGGGGAGCATTTACTGTGATGATGAGGGGGAGGCATTTACTGTGATGAGGAAGGGGGGTCTGTGCACTGTGCAAAGGGAGGGGGGACATGTACGGCGAAGAGGGAAGATGGGGGCTGCCATATTAATTAGTACTGGGCCCCATAGTTACTGGAGGCAACCCTGGTCTAGGCAGTGTAGGTTCAGAGTTCTTTTTATTAAACTTGCTGGCTTGTGTTTTGTTTTCGACTTTACTTTTCCAGCATCAGAAACTAAACAGTAAGTTGGAGTGAGATAGTGAGTGAGTCCACTGTGCCCTTCCTATGTATCTCTAGGTCGTTCCTCCCTACTCTCCCTGTGTGTATATGTGTCCATCCTCCCTGTCTTCCCTGTGAGTATCTGGGTCCATCCTCCCTACCCTCCCTATATGTGTCTGTGTCCGTCCTCGCTGCCCTCCTACACCAGATCGATTGAAAGAAGGTAAGTGTGAGGGAAGGGGGTTTATTTTCTTAATTTAATAAGGGAGGGTAGGGAGGTTTGTCTTAATGTAATAAGGGGGAGGGGATTGTCTTAATGTAATGAGGAAAGGGGAGGTTGCTTTAAAGTAATGAAGGAAGTGGGAGTTAATTTAATTAGGAAAGAGGGAGGGTTGTCTGAATGTAATGAGGATGAGAACTGGCCTATTAATTTAAAGGTGGACTATGGGTGAGGGCTAAGTTTGGGGAGAATGAGGGCTCTTTATTAAATGTGATTATGAATTATTTAATGTCAGGGATGGTTGAGGATAATAAGTATATTTATTAAATGTAAATGCTATTAATTTATAGCCATGGATGTTTGGAGGTAGAGAAATAGATTTATTTATTAAATGGGACTACTATTTAATTTTGGAGCTGGTTGGGGGAAATAGAGCTATTTATTAAGTGTGAATACTATTAATTTTAAATCATTTAATAGGACTGGATGCAGGGAGGGAGACCTAATTATACAAAGTGTGTGTTATTGATTTAACGCTGCTGCTTGTTGGGGCGATCTATGTTTTATGTACCTATCTTTTTCCAAATAGGGCACCAACATTCCAGGATCCAGTTAGGCAGCACCTGAGCATAAACCACCAGCAGGTAGTGAGAACTGTAAGAACAAGGTGACATGCCAAAATTAGGTATGTTTGTGTGTTGTGCATTTGCCGTAAAATGCATAGCATACTATTCCATAAAGGATATATACACACACACAAGAGTGTATACCAACTCCACACAGATAAAGGATTTCTGTCTGGATTAGAACTCCTGACTGTCTTTATGGAAAGAGAGAGAGCTACCCACTAGGGCAACCAGAGAGGTGGTAAAACACTGAGAACACCAACAATACAGCATGCGAGCTACACAGGCAACTCACACGTAATAGTACTCTTAATTAATCACACACATTACTGACAAAATACCAATCTCACAGGTAGCTCTCTGGTTAGCACTTTGGACTCACAACACAGCAGCCAAGAGTTCAAATACCAAACATATCCACAAGTATTGTGTGGACTTCATTAATTATGCTAACAAGAAACACACGAACTTCACACAGTGGTTTCATTTTTGAAATGGTTTTGGTTTAAACGCTCAACCACATTGTAAAATAAGGCCTCATATTTATCCTGTATGGTAAGAATTACATTTTTGGGGGTGTACTTTATAAAAGCCGCAGGGCCCACACTTCACATGCACATTATTATGCCCATGCTGACATTAATTACTACAAATGGACTAAGATTGGAGGGGGGGTTTGTAGGGGTAAGCCTCCTTGGAGTTACATGCAACATTGCCTGCAAACAGATTTTCTTCTGGATCCATGGCCTACAGGTTAGGTCATGAACTTAGCTTTATCCAAACAGAACGCTCACCACACTTCAGTACCATGGAGCTTTGCAACGCTTGCACTTCTGCCTTACACCACTGACGCCACCTCTGGGTACAGTTTCCATGTTCTCTTCAATGTGTGACTGGCTTTGCTCTGACACTTGAACGTAACTTTGGCCTATCACTACAATGACACATTTGACCTTTGAAAATTCAGCTTGCACACAGGGCCTACAGATGCCATACCTCTTACAGGGGTGGCTTGTTGCTGGAGGGCACATGTTCATTTTGGCTGACATGCAAACAGCTATTAAAAACCTTTTCTGCTAGAGAATTGATGTTAGAAACAAACCATCTTGCTTAAATGTTACTCTTTTCGGTTTATTATATATATTCTCTTTTATCCTTACACCCACATGTTGTGTAATGAGATTAATAAAGACACACACACCACGGTTTTTTTAAAATAAACTTATCTATTTGTGAAAGACTTAAAGTTGCCTAAAATATTTACATATTAGCAAAATTATTTACAATAAATAAATGAAAAACGTAAAATAAAAATTATTTGGACAAGGAAGCCCAGTAGGCCAATGTGGCCTTCCAATCTGCAACCAATTGGGCCAGTTGGTTGATGCTGGCCTCTAGGTTGCCGATGAGGTGGCCCATTTGGGCCATCAATTGGGCAGAAGTGGGCGGTGGGGTTTGGCAATCCCGAACTTCCTCCTCGGGTGCTGAAAGAAACCAAAATAATACAATACATCCCAAACTAATTTGCCAAACAGACTGGACTTATTAGAGATGTGTTCTGTTACATTACTTTCAAATGTAAGGCCTCTAGCTCCAAAACCATTTGGACGCACATTAGACGTTGATAAGGCTTTGGAGTAGCATTTTGATAGATGTACTACATTCTGGTCATCCCCGGGAAGAGAGGCGTGGACGGGGTTGTCTTACCAGCATTATAGCCCACAGCCCAAAGCACTACAGTCGGCCAGTACCTACCAAACCACTCACAGGAACTAAGAATATTTTGGTTTCAATTTGATTATCCACAAACAAACAAACAATACTGACAAGTTGACCAGGCTCTCGGGCCCATTTGTGTTGTCCCTGGCATGTGTGCCTATGTGTTAAGATGGCTCTGGCTGTTCTTTTTTGGTTTGTCCATTATCATTGCAACCTGTGTCATAAATGTCATCTTTTATTCAACATGTGTTCAAGCAGGGATTAGTTACAATGTGTAACTACATTGAAGTGGTATCAAATTCTAAAATCACTTTATTGTCAACACTTACTATCTACTATGGCCTCAGCAGCTTGAGGCAACACCAGCTGGCGGAAGGCTTCCTCCAACTCTAGGTCTGGCTCTGGCTCCTCCACCGACCAGTCAGCAGGCCCAGAGGCGCAGGGGGAGAATAGTTCCTCAGGCTGGGAGCCCTCCTCCTGGCCCTCGCCCTGCTCCTCCGCCTACACGTAGACCTCCGCCTGGCCTGCCACCTGCTGGCGCTGGATATCCTCTGCCTCCTCCTCCACCACCGGCACCGCCTCCACCCCCGCATCCACCGCCTCCACCACAGCTCCTCCGCCGCATCCTCCACAGCTGCCTCCTCCTCCGCCTCTGGCTCTACCGCTACCGGCTCCACCACAGCTGGCGCCTCCTCCTCCGGCTCCACCATCGCCCGGCGGCGTTGCTGGCGTTCCCAGCGTGCCCGGTCTGTTTGAAAAAACAATACTGTTAAACATGGTAATGTTAACACATTCCCCAGCTTTAAAATCCAATAGTATTATGACAATCAGGTGATCATACATGTTTATTAAGCTTTGCATTGGCAGTTGACAGAAATATTAGCTACTACCAAAGCAAGGAGGTAAACATGATGAACACAAAGCATTTCACATGACCTGTCACAAATATCTGTCTTTTGCATAGAGATGTGGAAATTCTCAGTGGCCTAGTAGTCAACACTTTGCTCTCACAGCACTGGGGACAGGAGTTCAAGTCCCTGATTATTTGTTCATCTGTGTGGATTATTCCAGTTTTCACTATATTTGCATGTGTTGTCTCCCACACTCCCAAAACATACTACTGGCGTGGTAATTGGGATTTGTTCGAAATTGCCAGTACTCTGTGTGGAAATCTTTGGGTATTTAAAGTCTGCAACCTACTATGGGGCAGGTATAGATGTGAATGTGTTATCTCAGTACAGCGGCAGGTAATTAGTTGTGGGATATCAAATACTGTGGATGATGGCAATAATATATAAATAGTCCTTTCTTGGGACACCCTCATAGTACAAATAGCCAGTTGGACCTTCCACATCTTTGAAAATTAGCTAAGGTGTTTTGTTTATCAAAGCTGCCTTTCAAACGTGTTGCCAATAATAAAAACACTTCTGGCACTCAATTCTGCAAATGGTTTTGACGCTTAGGTCAGCAAGTTACAGCACTGGGGTCAAGAGTTTGAGAGCTTGAATCCAAATCCTGCATTAATGTACTTTAGTTTCTCAATAAATCCTGTGGGAAAGTAGGCAAATGTAGGTGACAGGACCCAAAGCAGGTTGGATACATTGGAAGGGGAATGACTTGTCCAGTGTGGAGAAAGATTGTTATGTAATGTAGTGTAGTGGTAGGCCATGTCAGGTGATTTGGGTGCACATAGTTGGATACATATACCCAACAAAATATCTTTACACATGATTTTCGGCGATTAATAGAGAACTCACTTCTTACAACCTCCTGGCGTAGCTCGTGGAGCAGCTGGGGCTGACGCCGCCGGAGATCGCTCCAGCGCCGCTGGAGTTGGACAGTGGTGCGGTGCTTGTGGAAGCGCCGGCGCAGGTATCTGCGGACTCTTTGGTAGGCCCGCAGCTTCACTTCGTTACTGACATACCGCCCAGAGGGTACATGATCCATAGCCTCTGTGAGCACCCTCAGCTCCCTGCGGCTGAAGATAGCAGCCCTCATTTTTCTAAGTCGCAAAATGCTATGTCCTGATTTTCACAAAATGGAGGAGTCTGCGCTGTGATTGGTTCTCTCAGCACGTATGGCCACGCTAACGTCACACGCGGATGTTTCAGACACCTGTGTGTGTAATGGTTGCTTCTCCCACCAAAAACATGGCGCCCGTCTGCGATGAGACGAGTACTCTGTGCTCTGCAATTAGGAAGAAGAGTGTACACCTGGTTTATTAATACAAACCTAAATTTAAACCCACCTGCGCTTTGCATTCCTTCCTGTTCATTAGCTTATTTGCCAGGACAGGACACGTTGAATACTTGAATATATTTTGATGCTTTGCCTAATAAGGAAACAAAAAACAGTAAGTACTAAAATAAATCAGATATTGTAATATATACCAATTGTTTGTATCTCCTAATGTAGCCATCTGTTTTGTAAGAAATATGTGTGTCCTAGCTGTAATGAAACTGTGAACAAAAGTGGGCTGGGGCTCCAATTTTACTAGGAAATATTACAATAGTAGCCTACACTATGCTAAGTACTTGTACATTATACATATTGCACTCAATAATATTTGGATGTTAGCATTGTTGATCACATTACCTTACCTTGCATTTAAATCCAGTTTGATTGTTGTTTTGCAGGCCACCACAAGCATTACACACTGTAAATTTTGCACGTTTGTGCTTTTTGAGAGAAAAAAAAAAGTAAGTATAAATTGTTCAGATATATTTTAGTATACACCAATTGTTTGTATCTCCTAATGTAGGCATCTGTTTTGTAAGAAATATGTGTGTCCTAGCTGTAATGAAACTGTGAACAAGTGGGCTGGGGCTCCAATTTTACTAGGAAATATTACAATAGTAGCCTACACTATGCTAAGTACTTTTACATTATCACTATCAAACTCACTAATATTTGGCTTATTGCATTGATGGACACATGGCTCCAAATGTATAAACTTATTTAGACGATTACCTAACATTTGAAATTTGGAGTACACACTATTGAGTGTGTTGCTGGCTGATGTGTACACTAAGCGTAATTTTTAAACCACAATATAGGGTTTCCCACTCAGAATGTAGAAGTAGTTTTTGTCGGCCATTCATGTAAAAATGCAGTGGACAAAGTCAATGATGGTTAAATTTGGAAGCAACAATGTTTATTATAATAAGGGGCATGTGTTTGATACATAGGTTGTAGTTTGCTAAATGCTACCTTTTAAGGGGGCGGATGGCCGTACAAACTGTATTAGCACCTGACTGTTTGCATTGCCAATAAATAATCTCCTTATCTTTCAAATAGGAATATGTCTGAGCCAGGCACCCGGGCGCCCAAGCATGCGGAAAAAAAACTTCTCTAATGAAGAACTTGAGGTCTTGGTTACGGAGGTCTTAAATAGATTCCATTCAGAAGACCGCCAGATTAGTGGCCATGAGCGTCACCGCCAATGGGAGCTAATAACAGCAGCTGTTAATGCCATCTCGCCCTATGGGCGTAAATTGCATGAGGTCCAGAAACGGTACTAAGCCAATGTTTGACCGAAAGCCCTAGAGAATTTGAATAACTGTGTATAGAGGTTTTTTCATATCTATATATATATAAATATATATAGATATGTATGTAGATTGTGTGTTAGTATTAGTTAGGCAACTGTGAGGTAAAACCAGCCTTGTGTCTATAAAGTATTTCCCTATCAGGGGCTTAGGTGATGTTTAAAAGCAGCATGGCCCTTGGCCACATTTACATAATCAGTTTTGCACATTAACCACGCTTGAAAACCCCAAGACATTTCTGTACAATGTGCCAATATTAATTGTCGAGAATGGCAATCTTACACTGTTGTGTGTTTATTTAGTGTTTTGTTTTTTTTGCTGATATTTGACGCCATAATGTTTGTCTATTCTGCAGCTGGGCAGACTATAAAGGAAGACTGAAAAGCAAGCTTGCTCGCCAACACCGTCATGCACAAGAGACTGGGGGTGGGCCACCCATGGATATAACATTGAATCCCCTTGAGGAGCGTGCAAGGGCCGCTATCACAATGGTGGAGATTGTTGGGGTGGGTGACATGGACACTGGCTATAGCCCACCCCGAACAGGAGAGGCCGCTCCACTAGGTACATGATGAGTTTGCTTTGTTAATGTTTGCAAAGGTTTATGTCTGTCTGAGCAAATGTCTAAACTCTCAGTGTGTGTCTGAAGTGAAACTTTAATTGCACAATGTCTTAGCCTATCAGATTGTAGGAAATGAAATGTAGACACTGAAGACAAAATGTCTCAATATGTACAGTTTTTAGCAAAAGTTAAAAACATAAGTGGCAATGTCTGCTTTTGGGGACTGTGAAGGGCTGCTAGCACATTCAATGAAATTTGAGACTTGACCAATGCTACATCACGCGTACTAAAATATGTTTAAAATTAAAATTATTGTTCCGTACTGTTTGTATAGAATATCTTAGTGTTTTTATTTATTTTCTCTACAGATTCTGAGCAGCAGCCTGCTGCACACGTCAAGGAAGTTGCTCCGTGATGTTGAGGAGCCTCAGCTGGAGCCAGCTGAATATGTAAGGGTGGGGACACTCTCACTCGCATCCCAAAGACTTCAAAACGCCACTGAAGCACAGAATGTTCACCTGGCACTAATAACGAGCACTGTCCAACACACGGATCAAGAAATCCCCAGTCTCAATAGCACACTCTCCACTTGCATGAACACCCTCAACAGTAAATTGGATACTTTAAACACCACAATGGCAACCATTGCAACACTCCTGGGTGATCTCTTGCATGCCCACTCCCAACGCACCTCCGGCACATTCCCTTCACCCAGTTCAGATTATTTTTTCACCAACCCCCATACCCAGTTGTCTGTTGGCTCCAACCTCCCTGTTGTGTCTGACTCCTCCCTCCCTGTTGTGTCTGGTGCGTCCACCCTCCCTGTTGTGTCTGACTCCTCCCTCCCTGTTGTGTCTGGTGCGTCCACCCTCCCTGTTGTGTCTGACTCCTCCCTCCCTGTTGTGTCTGGTGCATCCACCCTCCCTGTTGTGTCTGGTGCGTCCACCCTCCCTGTTGTGTCTGACTTCTCCCTCCCTGTTGTGTCTGACTCCTCCCTCCCTGTTGTGTCCGGTGCGTCCACCCTCCATGTTGTGTCTGACTCCTCCCTCCCTGTTATGTCTGGTGCGTCCACCCTCCCTGTTGTGTCTGACTCCTCCCTCCCTGTTGTGTCTGGTGCGTCCATCCTCCCTGTTGTGTCTGACTCCTCCCTCCCTGTTGTGTCTGGTGCGTCCACCCTCCCTGTTGTGTCTGACTCCTCCCTCCCTGTTGTGTCTGGTGCGTCCACCCTCCCTGTTGTGTCTGACTCCTCCCTCCCTGTTGTGTCTGGTGCGTCCACCCTCCCTGTTGTGTCTGACTCCTCCCTCCCTGTTGTGTCTGGTGCATCCACCCTCCCTGTTGTGTCTGGTGCGTCCACCCTCCCTGTTGTGTCTGACTTCTCCCTCCCTGTTGTGTCTGACTCCTCCCTCCCTGTTGTGTCCGGTGCGTCCACCCTCCCTGTTGTGTCTGACTCCTCCCTCCTTGACCCAAACCTATGTCGTCTTATGTGTTTTGCATTTGCCCGTGGCTTTGCCCCCCCCTGTCGTGGCCCCTTCCCAACCCCCTGTCCATGACCCTGCACCTTCACATCGTCGGGCACAAACCGTTTCCCTTGCTTGTTTGGCTGGTTCCTCTGACTCCTCTACATCAAGGGTGACAAGAAGTCGGAGTCGGACCCAGTCAAGTCCAACCCCATACAAGAAGCCCCCCAAAAAAATGACTTTGGTTTGGTGGAATAAACATTATGATTTCATATATGCAAAAAAAAATATGTTTTTTTTTTGTTGTTAATAAAAAATATATTACTAATGAAAGTATGTGTTTCATTATTTGCTATTGCATATTCTATTATGGTATATTTAAAGCAATACTTGTTATCAAGTCTTAGCAAAGTATTATCTCAGAACACAGGGGCCTGAATCCTTAAGGTTCTTTAACGAATAGGTATCTTATTTCAGTGTGCTGTCCAAAACCAAGGGCCTGATTGATTAAGGATCATAAATGAAGAGGATCCTTATTTCAATATCCTGGGGAAAACCATGTAAACATGCAAGGGGTGCAAATTAGCAATCGATTTTGGGCAAAAGTTAAATACTGTCTGTATCTTAATGTAGCGCACAAATACTTGTTAGCTTATTTGTACACTGAAATGTAAAGTTCATCTAGGACCTCGCCTACCCCAAAAATAAATCTGCAATCACATTTTAAATTTACATCCCCCTCCAATGCCACATGGTTTGCCTTACTTAGTTACTTTGCCTTAACTTTCCAGAATGAATCAGGGCCATGGTTTGGTCAAGAAGACTTAAACAAGAAGTTTATCAAGTTAAGCTTCCTAATGAATTTGCCTCATTGTTTCTTTCTTTGTGTGATTAAATGTTTGGAAACCAAGCGTGCAACTACTACAGTGTCCCTTTATATGTAGACAAAATCATCATGTAAAGGAAGTATTGCATTTGAAAACTGTAACCTGACACAAAGGAGCCACAAACGACAGGTGCTAATGGCACCAAAAGACTCCTAACAATTTTTAACATGATTCCACAGGGCAATTATTGTTACCTACTAATCAGTACCGTTATGATTCTGGCCAATTTCAAAATATCTAATAAGGCATTTGCCTTTAAGAATAGTGCTAATGCACAGTGTGTGGTACACCGGTCGCCCTTTAGCATAACACTTGTCTAAATGTTACTTCATGTCCTTATTGCACTAAGCACATATAGTTAGACACAATATAAGGGTGTATGTAGTGTTGTGTGAGCTGTTTGCTGTGTGTCTGGCTAAACATGTATGAAGGAAACTAAAAACATGGCAGTTTGGATATGGTTTTCTCTGGCAAAGAAGCACACCCTGTAATCCAAGTAAGTAGACACCACATTATCTACATCACCTAGTGATGGATGTCCAAGAGGTAGTTTGTCACCCAAATTGCTCTATCCAGTAGTGATTTTTCTAAACACTATGGTCTGATCCCCCCAATCCTTGACAGTTTTAAACAATCTGGAAGCCTGAATACCTTAATTTACCAAACTGACCTTAGAGTTTCTTTACTTATGAACACTGTGAATCATTCATTGTTATACTGGCCACGTCACTAGGTTTTAGCTCCCTTACAGTTTTTGATTACATTTAAGCAATGGCAAGCTAATTGACATAACGGCCAACATATTATAATTGGTAGTTTGGTATGTTGAGATTTATTGTAAATACAGACACAGGTACCCATTGCACACGATCACCATCTATAAACCAAAAAATAGGATGCCTCACATAACAATTTAAACATCAACAATATCAACCAGACATTAAACCGTCAAATGACTAATGTGTGCTCGGGCAGACACTCTTGGATTAGATGGTGTTCTTAAAGGAATTTGAACATGGACCCATCATCCTAAAGGCAAGTAATTTGTACCTTTTGGATTTGTAGTTCCTTTGCCCAAGCCATGGCCAAATGCAAAAGGTGCAAATGAGTGTTTACATTTACTAGCATGTTTATACAGACATAGCTGCTATTATGCCACAAACTAACACAATTTACTATTTACACACACACACTGACATATGATTTGAAGACAAACCCAGCTGGAATGTGCCTTTTGTCGATACTTTCCACTTTCAGAGGGCAATCTAACTGAAAATTGTATTGACAAACAATTACACATTTATACACCACAATAAAATTTGTAACATACATTGTCAGGGGCACCAAACATGTCAAGTGACTGCTGGCTAACAATGTGTATAATCAGACTAATTTAACTAGTGCTAATTTGGAGTATCTGTGTGAGCCATAAACTCAAATTTGGCTGCCTGGACCAATTATAAAATCTAGGTGAAGTATTAAATATCAAAATTAATTTCCATTGGAAATACACCATGAAAAGGGTGGAGACTGGTTTATCTGCTGTATCAAAAGTGGGTTACACATAATGTTAATATGGCCTTGTAGCAAGACTCCACTAGCTTAGGGCACTAACGCATTTCCCATGATTGTTAGTGTGGGGTTTGTGTCTGCCATGTGGGTGTTGGGCCACTTTGAAACAAAGTGCCACTAGCACAAGAGAAAGATTGTTATACTGTTTGGGCAAGGGCCAAAAGTTGGTAGTGTTTGACGTAACGCCGCTAACATTTTAGTATTATTTGTATACGTTACAAATTTTTTAATGCCTATATTGCTAGGCACATACCATGTTCCCTCTAAAAGTTGAAAGTGTACTAGAAATTTACTACTAAGCAACCAAACACACATACAAACCTCCAAACTAACCTCATTTTCTATAACTGAACATTAACACCATAGAGTGTGTTTGTAGGCTATGGTGTGTCTGTGGCAAAGGACAAAAGAACCACACATTGAATTAATATATTTTCCAAGTACACCTGTTCCACAATAGTTATGAAAGCACTACACATGGATTTATGTGTATTCAAAGAGGAATCACTGCACTATAGTAATGGTACAAAATGGCATGACAACAGATTGCTGAGACATTTGCAGCATAGGATATATTTATTACATATATGAATCCAAACGTGCTAACAAAAACATAGCAAAGAAGTTAATGGTCTGTGTGTGGCAAAGTTCCTTGATGAAGAGATGACAATCTGGCCAGACTGAAGAGAGACATAAGCAGGCTTGGAGCTCTGGAGAAATACTTCAACATGTAGTGAGACACGAATTGCACAACTCCAAAATCCACGCCAAAGCGCCCTGTTGAATGTGAAACAAGCATTTAATATGGCAATATTAGCTCACAACTAACTTGCATTTAGGTATCTAGTTGATGACTTGTTAATCAAGAAGTTGATCACTGTATTGAAATGTGTAAAAAAGCAGGTAATAATCTACACAATAGTGTCTAATAATGGCTTGTGTGTTTGAGCTATATCTTGGATTCAGATTGTACTATTTGACATGATTACAAACCCCAAAACCATAGGTAACATAGCTAGCATATGGCCATATGTTTTGTTTGCACACCCACACATTCCAGGCTTAGTAACAACATTATTGTATGGAGCACACTCACTTGACAGTCACATTTTAGTGCTGATAACACTATACTACTTACATTTGTCAACACCCTTCACCATGGCAACATCCACCAACTCCAAAGGAAAGTGCAATGGCACAAAGGCCAGCACTCCAGGCCAAGTGTAATATACAGCCTGTAGATATAAGAAAAACAAACAAAGTGTGAGAAATGAGCACTTCTACACACTATATGTGCTGATCAATAACCTATAAACCTCACATGGCTTAATGAGCAGAGTTAGGGTATATTTTCTATCAAAATATTTTGCAAGGCACCTTTTGTGACTTAGCTAATACAAGCATCAAGTGTGCAAAGTCTGGACTTTGCAAACTGTAGCAAACATTTAAACTAGAGATGAGCGGGCTCGGATATCTGAAATCCGAGCCCACCCGAACGTTGCCGTTCCGAGCCGGATCCGAGACAGATCCGGGTATTCCCGCCAATTGCAAAACTGAAACCGAGGCTCTGAGTCATAATCCCGCTGTCGGATCTCGCGATACTCGGATCCTATAAATTCCCCGCTAGTCGCCGCCATCTTCACTCGGGCATTGATCAGGGTAGAGGGAGGTTGTGTTAGGTGGTCCTCTGTCCTGCTATATCTCGTGCTGTGCTGTGCTGTTCAGTTCTGTGCTGTTCTGTGCTGTGTTGTGCTGTTCAGTTCTGTGCTGTGCTGTGTTCTGCTCAGTCCAGTGGTGCTGTGTCCTGTGCTCTGTCCTTCTGAGTTCAGTGGTGCTGCTGGGTCCTGTGCTGTGTCCTGTTCAGTCCAGTGGTGCTGTGTCCTGTGCTCTGTCCTTCTAAGGGCATTGTTATTTCCCCATTATTCCCAAATTATAAAAAATTTCAAAAAAAGTTATAAAAAAAATTACAAAAAAAGTAATTATAATAAAAAAAGAAAAAATATCCCAAAACAATCCTGCAGTATAAGTCCATTGGTACTGCTATATTACAAAGTTCACTGATTCAGCAGTATAAGTCCAGTGGTACTGCTATTACAAAGTTCACTGATTCAGCAGTATAAGTTCAGTGGTACTGCTATATTACAAAGTTCACTGATTCAGCAGTATAAGTCCAGTGGTACTGCTATATTACAAAGTACACTGATTCAGCAGTATAAGTCCAGTGGTACTGATATATTACAGAGTTCACTGATTCAGCAGTATAAGTCCAGTGGTACTGCTATATTACAAAGTACACTGATTCAGCAGTATAAGTCCAGTGGTACTGATATATTACAAAGTTCACTGATTCAGCAGTATAAGTCCAGTGGTACTGCTATTACAAAGTTCACTGATTCAGCAGTATAAGTCCAGTGGTACTGCTATATTACAAAGTTCACTGATTCAGCAGTATAAGTCCAGTGGTACTGCTATATTACAAAGTACACTGATTCTGCAGTATCAGTCCAGTGGTACTGCAATATTACAAAGTCCAGATACTTTTTTGGTGGAATTGAGACCAGTTGAGGGGTGATATATTGTGGCCCTGGTACCAAATTGTGTACCGGGACCACTGCACTATGCAGTCCAGAAAGCTACCTCGGTGAAACGTTTTGGACTAAAAACAATATTGTGAGGTGTGAGGTGTTCAGAATAGACTGGGAATTAGTGGAAATGATTGTTATTGAATGTTATTGAGGTTAATAATAGCGTAGGAGTGAAAATAAACCCAAAAACTTGTTTTTAACACTTTTTATGTTTTTTTTAAAAAAAAAATCCGAATCCAAAACCTTAAATCCGAACCAAAACCTTTCGTCAAGTGTTTTGAGAAACAAATCCGAACCCAAAACCTCAAGCAAATCCGAATCCAAAACACAAAACACGAGACACCAAAAGTGGCCAGTGCACATCCCTAATTTAAACCAAACGTCAATTATGTTGCCACGTTAGGCTGTAGATGAAAACTAACACATTAAGGTGCATTTAGCAAAAGACATTGAGGCAAAATTTAGAGCCATGAAACTATACTTTCTACACACATTGTAAAGGTAAAATACAGGTTGGCATGGCTTTTTTCCTATTATTACACATATTAAACATTTCACTATCACACCAGGCCGTGTCTATTCATATTCAAATTTTGACTTACCATACCTTATATAATCTAACCTTGACTAAGCTTGCACATGATTTGACCATAGAGCTTTGAAATGTGAAGTTATAAAAAGTGCTAAAAAATACATTACCTCAAAAATAACGTTCTACAACATAGCTCCTGTAGTTGGAGCCACGCACTGCTTCACGAGGGAGGTCTACAAGATATTCCTCCTCCACCTCCTCCGCCTCGTCCACCCCAGCAACCTCGTCTATGACCCCTGGTACCCCACTCCTGATGGCAATATTATGGAACACCACACAAAGAGCGATGATCCTACACACCTTACTCGGCTCATACATGAGGGCGCCACCAGACCGGTCAAGGCATCTAAACCGAGCCTTCAGAACACCAAAGGCCCTTTCTATGACCGATCTGGTGGCCCTATGAGCCGAGTTATAGGCCTCCTCCTGCTCTGTGTGTGGGTTCAATATAGGAGTGAGGAGCCAAGGGCAGGAGGGATACACATTGTCTCCTATGAAGGAAGAGAGGAAAGACAAAATAAAGCAAGATTAATACCATTTAAGAGTACAACTATAACTGCAAGAAAATTAATGTTAACATTCTACTATATGAGGCCAAACTACATTCTAGCCTAAATAGTAAGGTTACAAAGTCATAATACTGTATAATTAGCATCCTAAGAAAACTAGCCATGTCTATTAATGGCTGTAAAACAAAGCTCAATCCACATTGGAGATTGACAATGTACATCGAACTAATAATTACACACCTGGCGGCGTCCACTATTCACAGGACACATACCCTTTACTACTAGGTGTATTTCAATAATAGGCCTACATTACCATTATATATCTCACTATTCTAAACATTGATTCAAAAACTCTATAGTAGCGGAAACTATAAATACAAGGCACATGCACTATATAACACATTGTGTAACAGTAACATCTCAAGTACAATATTATATTTTAAAAAAACTAGGTTTGCCATACAATATTACTAACAATTTAGAGTTGGCAGAACCATTATTTGCACATAATTACCAAGAAGCCACACATCTCCATGTGGTCTGACACCCCCTTGCCTCTGTTGCAATCTAGGCCACAACCATGAGTTACGAAACGCATAGGAAGTCATGTGTACTCCCACCCCATTTCGCAACCAGCTTTTGAAACAGGAGAGACGCGTCACATATGGCCTGGACATTTATTGAGTGGAAATGCTTCCGGTTCATGAAAACCGAAGCATCTCCACTCAATGGCACCAGGGCCACATGCGTCCTATCTACAGCCCCTATGACGTGCAGAAAGCCAGCTATGGTGGCAAACTGCTGCTTGATCCGCACAAGAGACTCCTCATCGAGTGGCAGATGGATAAACTGCCGGAGGGGCGACTGAAACGCCCTCAGGACAACCTCCAGCACACGGCTGAAGGTCGCCTGGGACATACCTGCCGCGACCCCGACTGTGCACTGGAATGACCCAGTATCACAGAAGTGCAGTACCGCCACAATTTTGGTCAAAGGCGGTACTGCTGTCGGGATGGCGCGCATTGGCTCAAGGTCACACTCCACAATGCGCAGGGTGTCCAAGTTCACATGTGGAGGAAGCCGATAGCGACGGACAACCTCCGCATCTGACATCCCAAAGAGGCTGACACGTTGCCTGAAGATGTGCTCCCTCGAACGGCGACGTTGTTTTAGTTGCTGGTTAGGACGGGGCACAGGAGCAGGCCACTCGTGATGCATAATGTGGTCCAACTCCAGGAGTGCCTGTATGTGGTTCAAAAGTAAGAGTTTACAAACCAACACTTAGGTGAAACGTTTACACTTTGCTTTTTCTGACTTTGCCACAAATGACACAACCAATACTTACAATGTAGTCGTTATTCATCCTTTCGCTTTTTGGTGTAAAAGGACAGTCCATAAGTAGATGGAAGTAATGCAGAAGGTGGGATATAAAAAAACAAAAAAAAAACAATCATTAGGAAAACAAAACCTATTGATTGTCCAAACACCATCTATTCATATAGAACCACCACCAAAGTGCTTGCAAATGTGATACTTACCATTGCCATATATCCTTTCACAAATTACATTACTTATATTGCAATTGATGTGGCGTAAGAATGTGAAGGTAGTGAAACACTTAATACAGAGTGTTAATGTGTCTTTAAGGTAGGGCCAAAAAACAACACTTAAAACAAAGTGATTAGACAAATAAAAAAAAAACAACTATACCACAGCATGGCCATTCTTACTACAAAGTGTTTTAACAAGGGGTATGTAATAAACAATATCTGGTTTCTACTTACCACACACACAGACTAAATTGTCTTTTAATTTAAAGTCTCCAAATCACAAGTCCCGAACAAACTCCAAATACAGATCCGATATCTGTGGGGGAGGGTCAACAGGTAACAAATAAAGCAATGTAAATGGATAATATTTATTAATTTCACTACATTCTAGAGGTCTCTATGCAGGGCCACAGCCTAAGTATACACAGTTGCCTCAATATTCAAACTCTGCAGCTAATCAAAGACTTTTCCACTAACCTTCAACATAAAATCCACTAGCATTAAGACCTTTCAGCATCAATTTCTATCTCTAGGTCACCAACACCTCGCAAAATAATAAACATACTGAGTGCTGAGCAAGGTACAGCAGTAAACAGCAGAGATTAAGAAACATTTGACCATTAGACCTACTTACCCAGAACTGTGAAACTCCCAACACAGAAGTGCAAGCAAGGTATTTTTAACTACCACTGTAATTAGTGAATTAAATGCCGGTGAGTACGCCGCAGAGTATGCAGACGTCATTGCGAGCACACAGGTGCGTTCGAATTAACTAAGTGTGTTTTTGTTTAAAAGTGACCTGCCATGTTAGCAAAGTAGATTCAATGTACGGTAAGTCAAGATTCTAACGATTACTACAGATGTAATTAATGAGTTTAGCTGTTAGTGTTAGCCAATATTATGGTTAAAATAGTTTCGATTAGAATTATACTTCGTAAGAATCATTTACATGTGTTAAATTTATATGTGACATGATAGTGTAGTGGTTATTTTGTTCCACCCACCAATACTAAGTGCAGAAGTTCAAGGCCACAGGTCAACCGTAAGCACAAAGCGATTTAGGAGCCTCCATTAAGCGTACTCACTAAAGTATAAAAGTAAAATTCAATACGCAAATGCTCGTAACTTTGCGTGAGATTCGCAAACACGCTCATTCCTTGGTTTTTGGTGAAGTCTTTGCAGCTCCTGCTGCTTTAGTAAAACACTTATTTTTATTTATGTGTGTGTGTATCTAGGGTTATGAATTTAATAGCACGTTATCCGTCATGCTGTTAATAATAAATGCAACATGACAGAATTGTCACGCCTAAGACAGCGATTCAGCTGACCAAAATAGTTAATGTGCAGTTTGGTGTGGGTGTTTCAATCTGAAGTATACCTTAGTGGATAAAGAAATGAGCTTGCAAGGACAAGGTAATGAGTTTGTCCACCGAATGATGCGTGTATGTGGCTTACCTTTGTATATTTTCATGTTTGAGTGTATGTATTCCACTCTGTGACTTATCTAAGAGTGCTTTAGTGTATGTTTTGGTGTGTAATGTGGCTATATGTCATGTTGAACAGTGTGATCAGCTACAACACAGCAAAGCAGTTATTGCAAAGACATAAGAAATCTGTACTGGCAAAAGTGGAAAAAGCTAAGTGCTCACCAAAATCAAAAAGTAGAAATGGGAGCAATATTAATATACTTTTGGTTTGTATTAATCAACATGAATATATTTCAATATGCATACATTTTGACTCTGCATGTACCAATTCTTTCTGTGTATAATATTTCTAAGTATTGGCATTTTTCACCATGTTTTAAGTAAACCAACTTATGATAGAAGTTACTGCTCAGCTTTCATTTGTATTCTATTCCCTTATCATCACCACTTGTACAGTGGCGTAGCAGTTAGGCAATCCACCTTGCAAATGTGTGTTCGTGTCCTCACCAATTCTCTTGTCTCTTAGGGATCATTAATATCCTCACAATATTCGTGTTGCTGTTAAAAGTGTCCCTGTGGTAATAGTACGCTTGGTTTAAATGAGCAAAAATCATGCGTGTAAATCGCAAAAATATAGTGGAGAGTTATTATACGTCTATTATTTTTAGTTTTAATTGCAAACGCACCATCAACAACTGTCAAATCAGGCATGTAACATTGAGACTAATGATAATGGTAGTTGTTGAGAATCGAAAGAGATTTATATTAAATATTTAAGTAAAAATTGATTGTTTGTGCAACATTTTAAAACAAATAAAATAATTACCCATGCACTGTGCAGTCCATTCCAGCAACCGGAATGAATGGGGAATGCACTCAGCCAACCATTCCAGCAGCCGGAATGAATGGGGAATGCACTCAGCCAACCATTCCAGCAGCCGGAATGAATGGGGAATGCATTGAGAAAGCCATTCTTGCATACATGAAGTGTGTTTTAACAGATACCTGTAATGTCTCTGAGTAATGTCCAATATATATGTATGGAAGTATGTATCAAAGTTGATCCCCATAATGAAGCGAAGATATCTGCCTAGCATACCAAACTGCAGTGTACTTTACTGAAGAGCCAGTAAGCAGCAGAGGGCGCTATATTAAGCTAACTAAATCCGGCGTTCCGGCAGTTCCGGATTGAGGCCAAAGGGCCAAAACTTTTGTCAAGGATTTGAGTCATGAGTGACGTCAGTTTCACTTAACTGCACAGAGGGAACGCCTACTGTTCTCAAGTAAAAAAGCATAACGCCTACCTTACTCAAATGATATCTCATCTCCGCCCAGTCCGCGCCTACTCTCCGCCCATTCCCACCCCTTTCTTCTCAAGTGATCAGCCGCCATCTTAAATATATTTACGATGGACTTTGAGATTGAGTTGACTTTGAGTGCTGTATCTGCTCTGTTTGCGCTGCGTATGTGGTGTTTTACGCAGCTCAAGTCCCGTTTCGCGCATGCGCAGAGTCGACTAGCAGATGCGCATGCATTTGCGTACCTTGATGAATCGGGCCCAGTGTGACCTAAATATGCGGCTATCCCTCGAAAACAGTCTCATCTCTTAGAAACTTCTTAAACAGACCACTAACTGTTTTAATAGAACAGGAAATGTTACAAAATTCTTAATCGCAATCTCCCTGTTGAAGATTAGTGGTTAGAGCACTTCTGCTCACAGCACTGGGGTCATGAGGTTGATTCCTGACCATGGCCTTATCTGTATAGATTTTGAATGTTCTCTACGTATTTGCGTGGGTTCCATCCAGGTTCAGGGGCGCCGAGACGGGGGTGGGGCGGGTACAAAATACCGGGGTCTGGTCTGCCCAGCGGATGACCTGCGACCACGCGGGTGCACTCGCAATTCTTTGGAGGGGGGGTTATGGGGGAGGAAGCTGACAGATGTCAGCAGCTCCCAGTCCCTGGACAGTGTGTGACATCATCACACACTATCCTAGCACCCGGCAAAGCAAGGAGAAGCTCCATCTCTAACACAGCACAGCTTAGGTAAGTATGCTGTGTCAGTGGCTTATGCTGTGTCTGTGGGGGGTTAGGTTGTGTCTGGGGGGACTTAGGCTGTGTCTTTGGGGACTTAGGCTGTGTCAGGGGGGACTTAGGCTGTGTCTGGGAGGATATGCTGTCTCTGGGGGGACTTAGGCTGTGTCTAGGAGGATATGCTGTCTCTGGGGGGACTTAGGCTGTGTCAGGGGGACTTAGGCTGTGCCAGGGGGGTCAGATTGTATCACTGGGTACTTAGGGTGTGTCTGGGGATGACTTAGGCTGTGTCAGGGGGGACTTAGGATGTGTCTGGGGGGACTTAAGCTGTGTCAGGAGAGACTTACGCTGTCTCTGGGGGGACTTAGGCTGTGTAGGGGGGACTTAGGCTGTGTCGGGGGGACTTAGGCAGTATCTGGGGGTGTTAGGCTGTGTCTGTGGGGTTTGGCTGTGTTTGGAGGGGTTCTGCTGTGTCAGCGGGAATTATGCTGTGTCTGAGGAGTTATACTGTGTCAGGGGGGTCTTATGTTCTGTCTGGGGGGTCTATGTTGTGTCCGGGGGGGACTTATGCTGTGTCATGGGGGAGTTATGCTGTACCTGGAGAGGCTAAAAATTAAGATGTGCTCAAAAACACACACACACACACACACACACACACACACACACACACACACACAATTTTATTGAAGTTGGAGATTCCTGCTGTAATTGCCGGCAATGTGCAAAGCACGTCGTCGGCGGCTGAATCTCCCCCATGTTACTTTATGAATGAGTTTGTTTGGAGTTTAAATTTTTATGTAAGTTTCTCTCTTCATTATTGAGTTTATGTTTAAGGGGTTTTGAGCGCCTCTTAATTTTTATTGTATCTTTATCTTTGTATGGGGTTGCAGAGCCCCTAGAGGCAGCCATTTCTCTTATACAGTTACACTTGTGTTTCATTATTCCAAACATATAGATATCTATGATTATTTTTATCACACATATTTTGCTTGTTAAATAATTACATACTGCGTGATCTGTGTCGTGTACTGTGTTCACTAATTGTTTTCCACATTTCATGTACATTTTACAAACAGGTCCCAGCATTCCAGGATCCAGATAAGAATCCAGTACCAGATTGTGAAAGCTGCAATAACAGGTAGGTGAGAGCAACACCATTTTAATACATAATGGGGGGAATTCAATTGCCGATGATATGGAGTGCGGACATCGTGCGCACACATTGCCGGCAACTACAGTAGAAATTTCTGTCAAAAGCTCTGCTGCAGTGTCTCACGGATGTTCCAGAGACACATTGCGGCTAATTGAATTTCCCCCCATAATGTCATGTGTAAAGAGGTGCAGCCACAGCTCATGTTGGCCACACACCCCTCACTATATGACCACGTCCCCTTTTGACAGCGTGCCGCACATCCCTTCTCCTGCCGTGTGTGGAGGGGGGCCCAGAAAGTTGCTGTACCGGGGCCCCAAATTCCTCTTGACGGCCCTGTCCATGTGCTCCGGTTTCCTCCCACACTGCAAAAACATACTAGTAGGTTAATTATTGAAAAAATTAACACGTGTGTGTGTGTGTGTGTTAAGGAATTTAGAGTGTAATCTCCAATGGGGCAGGGACTGAAATAAATGACAAATATTCGCTGTGCAGTACTGTGGAATTGATGGCGCTATATAAATAAATGGTGTGGTGATGATGATGATCAGATGTGAGTCGTCAGCTCCAAGGCACTTGTACCAAATACAAAAGTGCACAGCACTCATGCAATCCAAACACTGGTCGCCAGAGGGCGCGCTGTATGTATACACTACATTGTGAAGAAGCCAGCGTTGAGCATATGTTCCCGGCCGGACACTTGTATTCGTTGCACCAAGTTTAGTGCACCGCTGAATCAGTTCCCCAGGCAGAGGGAACCAAGAAGATGTCAGCTGGCGGCCCTGCCTTGTTGCGGGAGCTGCTGAGCTCAGAGCCGGCCTGGAAGGAGGACGAGGTGTGCGTGGTAGGGGTGTTCGGTAAGACCGCGCTCCTGCAGGGGGGCTGGGACAAAGGCTGCCTGGTGAACTCGCTGTGTGACCGGCATGTTTTCCCCCTCTTCCACCGGCCGCCGGAGCAGTCTCGGGAGCGCAGCCTCTTCCAGACTTACTACGAGCAGGAGTCGCGGGTGCTGTACGTGCTGCTCACTGGCATCAGCGACACCGGGCAGCTGGCGCGGGCCTGCGAGGAGCTGGGGCGCGGGGTGTCGCACGCGGAGGCGCACGAGTGGTGGAAGGACGAGGAGAAGCTGTACTGCATGCACGTGCTGTACCTCTTCTGCGTCTGCCACCTGCTGCTGCTCGTGCACCCCGCCTGCTGCTTCGACATCGCCTACGAGAAGCTGTTCCGCGCCCTGGACAGTGTGCGCCAGAAGCTGCTGCCCTCGCTCAAGCCCGCACTCAAGGACTGCCCCGTGGGGCTGGAGTGGAAGCTGAACGCCCGGCCCTGTCCTCCCCGCCTGCTCTTCGTCTTCCAGCTGAACGGCGCCCTCCGGGGCGTGGAGCCCAGTCGGGGCTCAACCCAAGCGGCTGCGGATAAGCCCAAGAAGCATTCTCCCAAGAGGAGGCTGCAGCATGCGCTGGAGGACCAGATCTACCGCGTCTTCCGCAAGAGCCGCGTTCTCACCAACCAGAGCATCAACTGCCTGTTCACCGTGCCCGCCAACCAGGCCTTCGTCTACATTGTGGCCGACCAGGACGAGGACCCTGTAGGTATGTTGCTGGACGGCCTGAGGCATCACTGTACTGTCAGGGACACAGACACCACCATGGTGCCTATCTCTGGACCCAGACGCTTCAGGATGATGAGACACAGCCGGCAGCAGCTGTCATTCACTGTAGAGAGCAGTCCCGGAGTCTCTGGGCAGCTGGTGGACTGCACCCTGCGAGAGTTTCTCTTTCAGCACGTAGAGTTAGTGCTCACTAAGAAGGGCTTTGATGACAGTGTGGGCAGAAACCCTCAGCCCTCTCACTTTGAGCTGCCCACCTATCAGAAGTGGGTGAATGTGGCCCTCAAACTCTATGAAGTGATCATAGAAAATAAAGATGACGATCCTCCTGCATTCCCTGGGGGGTTTCCACCAAAGCTGTTGGCCAATATGAAAGTACTGGAAGGCTATTTGGATGCGGACACTAAGTTTTCAGAAAATAGGTGTCAAAAAGCACTTCCTATGGCACACAGTGCTTACCAGTCTAATCTACCCCATAACTACACCACCACCGTGCATAAGAATCAGCTGGCACAAGCATTAAGGGTTTACAGCCAACATGCCCGTGGACCAGCTTTCCAGAAATACGCCATACACCTTAACGAAGATTGCTACAAATTTTGGAGCAGTGGACACCAACTTTGTGAGGAAAGGAGCTTAACAGATCAACATTGTGTACACAAGTTCCACTTGCTTCCAAAGTCAGGTAAATGCTGCCAATTCTGTATTGTGGGCAAATGGGAACATTTCTGAAAGAAATAACCAATGTAACACCTAGCAACTAGTCAGATGTAATTTGTGAAAAATGTGTTGCAACACAAAGCAACTGATCAGACATGCTTTCATTTTCTAAAAGGTACTATAAAGATGACTGTATGTAATTGTTATGATTACAGCACCTGTTTCTCGTGTATCATTTTTCACAAATGATTGCAAGTATATGTATTTTAACACTATCCGACCATTAGACACGTTACAGTGGCTTTTTTATTTTTTTTAAATCATCTTATAAAAGTCTGTAATATACGGGTAGACAACTGAAAATCTATCCTGGCATAGTAAAGAACAAGTAAAGCCAGTATTTAACTACTTATGTGAAACTGATTTATTGAGCTGAATAATATGTATTAAGTAATGGATGTGCTTATTCTTACCTAAATGTCCATGTTCTCTACACTAGGGGAGGGGATGGACAAGATTATCTTAATAACCATATTCTACAATAAAGTAGTTCATAGGACATTCTTAATAGATAGCTCCCAGTAAGTGCTTAATGTGTTCCAATATCAGAACTCGTTGAACACTTTTTGGTAGACCAAACTTCCTTTGCAAGTACGCCCATATCGGTGTCTCTTTACAGTCAATAAGTCTAACTTGTTTCATCTGTATGGCCGTCTTCCTGAGGGTAATCCTAATTTATTAAGGGAATCTGTGTGGGTACTAACAGGGGGGAAGATGGGAGTTCTAAAACGGGCCACTCTTTAATTATGACTGACCTGTCACAAATTTCAGATGGGTTATATAGAAAATACACATTAACATGTGCTGTACATGATAGCAATAAATATATTATAGAACATTATATAAAGTTGTTAAAATCTCATTGCTGGACAAGCCTACTCATCATTTCAGGGAATATTCACACTCTCCAACTGGCACTTTAGCAAGTTCCTCTCATACCACCCCTGCTCTCTTAGATGGAAACCAGATGCACTTCACCAATTATAGGGGCAGCACATATGCTTATTGTATCATCATTACTGCTAACTGAGGTAGTATCCTAGCATCTGGGTCTCCTTATGCTCCCGTACCACTGCAATTAGCTGTGCTGATGAATCACTAAGTGGATGCGCTGTTCTGTAACAGAAATTTATCAAGTAAGGAAGAATTGGGAAAATGGCTAAAGTGAGATTAAAGAGGTAGTTGACACAACTGGCTGCTTGCTTTTGGCTTTTACTGAGGCTTGGCATAAAATTATGCCTTGAACATACACGTCACTGTTGTAGGTACAATAAGCAAATCAGTAATTTTATTTGCTTATTGTACCTACAACAGTGATGCTCCTAAAATCTCCCAGCTTGTTAATGAAACTCTCCTGGAGTAATGTTAGAAAATACAGTTTTGTTTAAAAGTAGTAGATGCCTGAATCTTAAATTGTTACATCATGCCAAATTGGTTTTTATCTGCAAACAACACTCTGTTCATCTAGACTGCATAGTTGATTTTTATCTTTCTTTTTCTTTACTCTGTCATAATTTTAAGGAGAAAAAATTGAACCTGACAGAAATCCTCCAATCCTGTTCCACAACAGTCGGGCAAGGTCGTCTGGTAACTGTAACTGCGGGAGAAAACAGGCACCACGTGAGGACCCCTTTGACATAAAGAGTGCCAATTATGATTTCTATCAGGTATTGTCCTTTGATCAATTTTCCAGACAAAAATATATATATATATATATATATATATATATATATGTATATGTATATGTATATATGTATATGTGTGTGTGTGTGTGTTTCCAGATTCTTCTTTTTTCCAGTATTGTATAATTTCTCTATCTGCAATCGGAGTAGGTCAACACATTATTTCACTTGCAAAGGAGAACTGGTAACTTGTGTGCTTTTACTACTATATGATTAATGTTAACTAAAATGTTTTTCTTGTTAGATTCTGAAAGTAGTATTTAGTAGTATTTTTTGAAGTTGTGATATTTGAAAACTTTGGCATAAATGGCCCACATTTTAGTTTCTATATATAATTTATCAAGTGCCTAGAGAACTCTTCTTCAAATAGTCTTTAAAACCAGTACAGAGGTTCCTTTTTTTTTTTTTTTTTTTTTTGTAGAGGGGGAATTGTGGTATATATGCTTATAGACAATTTTGTTTTGTTTTTTTCACTGTTTGATTTTAAAGGGGTTATATTTTACAGATGCTGGAAGAAAAATGCTGTGGAAAGCTGGATCACATTCACTTTCCAATATTCCAGCCCAGTACGCCTGACCCTGCTCCTGCCAAGAATGAAACGCCTTCTCCTTCCCAAGAAGGAGAACTGGAAGGGGAGAAGCTGAAAGATAAAGAACCTCAAACACAGGGTGAAACTACTAGTTTGAGTCTGGCTCTTAGTCTGGGCCAGTCCACTGATAGCCTGGGAACATACCCAGCTGATCCCCAAGCAGGGGGAGACAATGCAGATGCTCCAGGACATGGTACAGAGGACAAAGGGGAAAAAAAGCCTAGTTTAGTGGATCGTCAAGCATCCACTGTTGAATACCTTCCTGGTATGATGCATTCAAACTGTCCAAAAGGGCTTCTTCCTAAATTTTCTAGTTGGGCACTAGTAAAACTTGGTCCTGCTAAAGCTTATAACTTCCACACAGGGTTAGATCAACTTGGATTCATCCCAGGTACCAATTACCTAATGCCTTGGGACATTGTTATCCGCACAAAGCCAGAAGATGAAGGGGACCTAGATGCCAACTCTTGGCCAGCTCCGAATAAGTCTGTCCCTGGCAAAAGAAGTGGTGTGGCAGCAGGAAGAGGCCGTAGAAGGGATGATATTGCAAGAGCTTTTGTGGGGTTTGAGTATGAGGATTCAAGAGGGCGCAGGTTTATGTGCTCAGGACCTGATAAAATTATGAAAGTGTTAGGCAATGGACCTAAGGAATCGGCAGTCAAAGCCCTCAACAGTGACATGCCTTTGTACATGCTGTCTCCATCTCAAGGGCGAGGACTAAAACCTCATTATGCGCAGCTCATGAGACTGTTTGTTGTAGTTCCTGACGCTCCTTTACAAATAGTAATGACCCCTCAGGTAAGATCTAAATGTCTCATATGCTTTGATATTCAAATTACAATTAAAGTTATTCTCTGTTAATGTCTAGAGACGTATTTGCCCAAATAGTAAAACCTTGTTTTCTTTTCATCAAATATTTTTATTCAAATTTTGATACAGAAGAAGAAAAACATGACGTAATTCCAAACCTTTTTACTTGCATAAACATAATCCTATTTATCATAGCAGGGACAGATTGAGAGACCTTGAAGCAAAGTTGGGCAGCATGGTGGCTTAGTGGTTCTCTGTACAGTTCTGCAGAATTGGTACTTTCAGTGCCCTCTCCCTATTCCCTGCCTCTTCAGCTTTCTTTTCTCTGTAGGGCAATACAGCGACAGTACCTGCAGTTCTAGAATGGTGAGCGTTATTTTTAGACATTTAGCCCCATGAGTGGGACTTGTGCTTAGCACTTTAGAGTAGAGATGCTCAGGCTCGGTTCCTCGCGAACTGAACACACCTGAACTTCGCTACTTTTGCGCGCCCTCAGAATCGAAAACGAGGCAAAACGTCGTCTGATCTCGTGACTTTTGGATTCCTTTTTAAGATCCAAAATAATGGTGGGAGGGACGGCAGGCCCAAGGACAATCCCATCTTGCACCGTTTTTGGTTTTTTTCTGCCACTGCTGTGTGCCAATGTGTCCTAGATGTGCTAGGAACTGCTATGTGTTTGTGTCATTGCTCTGTCGCTTACCATTCAGCCAGGTCGCTGCAGTATTTGTCCAGAAGTGTATGAAAATAATATAGTGATCTGGGAGGTGTTCAAAATTGACTGCAAATGACTTGAAATTAGTGTTATTGAGGTTAATGGTAATGTAGGAACAAAAAAAGAGCAAAAATATGTGATTTTAGTTTTTTTTCCCTAAAAAATCCAAAACCAAAACACAAGAGGGCAGTTTTACCAAAGCTAATCCAGATCCAAAACCACTTCACGAGGGTCAGTGAGCATCTCTACTTTAGAGGTATAATTGGAAGGGTTATGGAGCTATTGGTGGCTATATATATATATATATATATATATATATATATATATATATATGTGTGTATGCAAATTGCTCCTTATATGTAGAGCAATACAGTACTTCCAGCTTGCAGACCGTCATCTCTTACATCACTGAAATTTTATTACGATTCAAACATCAGCGTTCTTGACCCAAGATGCATGTCTATGGTAACCATGGTGGGTTTGTTTTTGTTTTTTGTTTTGTTTTGTTTTTTAAACCTAGTTGTGCCCCTCATACTAAATGGTAAAGTCTACATTTTGGGCGGTGTGATCTCGCACAGTATTTCAGCAGCACAGTGAGCAATGCTTCTGCCTCTACCTGTGATTTTCTTTTCTCTTGAATACTCATGACATTTTACAATTGAACTGCCAAAGGTGGCTAAGTTCTTGCAGACATCTGACAAGGTTAGAGGAATCTGCACGACTGTAACACACAGTTAATGCACCATGCTTATCTCTTGGGTGTCTGTTCAGATATCTGTTTAATGTGCACTTGTGGGTAGGTAACAGGTCAGCTTTAATCCCTATATATACATTGAGGCATAGACACTTTTCTCATGGTGTTTGAAATTGCCGCATAATTAATAGGTTTGAAAGATTCCCTAATGGAAATAAAGTTTAAATAAGAAATCTGTGTTTGGAGGCTACCATAAAATAATACATCCTGTAACAAATTATGCAGCTAGAATTTATCTAACACTTACTTTGTTTACTTTAGTGTATCTTTAAATACCATTTGCATGGTCTGGTCTACTGCCTGCCCTCAACCACTTTATCACTTGGTTGATGATGTGGAATTTCCATTCCACAATGTAGAAAGCTGTTTGCTCTGGCGATTTGAAATCTCATGACATTGGGTAATGAGTCAGTGGGGCAGTCTATTGAATACTGGAGATGAAATATACTTTTTAGGAGAGTGTATCCAACCTATTACTTTTAAAATGTTTTCCTTTTGTACTTTTATCCAACACCTATTTCAGCTAGTTAGACCATTTATTTATTAAACAAAAATACATTTCAGGTCAACTTTGCTTTTCTAAACCTACTATTATGAAGGGAGAAGCATTGATGCTGCAAGCTGATGATAGAAGGTTGGGTAAAAACACAGTACTTCTAAAACAATGTTTTTGGTGTTTTTATGTGGGGGGGGGGGGTGTGTGTGTTTTTTGTAATAATTACTTACGTTTGCTTCTTTGTAGGTGCAGCCTGGATCACTTCCATGTCCAATTTTCTTTCCTGAAAAGCAGGAAATTACCCTGCCATCTGATGGATTATGGGTTCTAAGATTTCCTTACTCTTATGTGACAGAACGAGGGCCTTGTTATCCTCCAAAGGAAAATCAACAGCTGATCAGCTATAAGGTTACGAGAGGGATATTAAAGACTGTCACCCTATAATACATATTCTTGTAGTGCTTGACATCAAATCCACAACCTGGAGCAGATTATCAGTAGTGAATTTTTTTGTTTCTCAGAACATGGGGAAGGATTTCTCTACCTGAACGTGATCCTGTTTTATTCTAATGTGTCAAAGAAAGTAATTTGTATAATCAGGTGTAAAAACGAACTGTATAGATTTATATATAGCTAAAGCAATCATGATTGCATGACTGACAAACCAAGGTTTCAATTGTAAATTAATATGTGTAAATTTGCTTTGGTGATATACCATTATATGTCTTAACCATAAGTTTTAATATACTGTATCCTAATTTATGATGTAAATTCTTTGGATTGGGTATTCATCTGTTTTGTACCCATGTTTCAAATTCTGCATCCACCTACTCAATTCTCTACATAAAGAATGCAGGATTTCCTGCCACACGATCGCTAAAGTGTGTATAGAGTTTTACACACACGCCCACCAGGACATCTGTGTCCACGCTGCATATCCAAGCAGGCAATCCGTATGAACACAGAGGCACACAAAGTTCTAGTGTGTTATTAGCTTTATAGTTGACCTGTCACTGACACAGTGGAGGCATCCATTATGGAGGGTAGAACAATTATGCAGCCCATGAAATTACAAGGAGCCAACTACCACACTGAGGTGCTGTCTGACTAATCATGAGGTATCGTCTTATAGTGAATAAATATTGGTTCACCCCACAAACCTGATGCCTTATGTAGGTTCACTTTAAGCTGTTGAGGGTGAAGCTTGCTTTGCAGTGAGAAGCAGCTGTTTCCAGGACACCACCCTCAATGCACTCCACCATCTAGTTACTTTGGTTTGGTGGTTCTCATCTTATGAGTTAATGTTGCACACTATGGGCCGTATTCATTAAGGAAAGTTAAGCAAAAGTTAGTAAGGCAAAACCATGTTGCATTGGAGTGAGAGGTAAATTTAAAATGTGATGGCAGATTTATATTTTGGGTAGGGCATGTTCTAGATCAACTTTAAATTTCAGTGTACAAATAAGCTATCAAGTATCTGTGTGCTACATGAAATAAACACAGTATTTTACTCGTGCATAATAATAAACTAATTTGCACCCCTTCCATTGCAACATGGTTTTGTCCAGAACACTTGTAAGGAAACCTACTCAATTTTTTGCTTAACTTTCCTTAATGAATCGGGCCCTATAATATTTATGTTTTGGTATCTGCAAATCCTGGGCTAAGCATTAAGCTGGGAATAAAAAAATGCTTCAAGGGTGTCTAGCAGACCATAGTCATTTACATATTGATACTTCACTCTGGTATCTTATTTTGAGGGCTGTATAATTTGTTTCAAAATTGCTATTTACATAGTCTAATCCAAATGTGCTTGGATCTGTAGATAAATGTGTATTAATCATGATGCCTGAACATAAAGGATATAGTATTATTTTAATTAAAAAAATATAATCATATTGTATGACTTAACTTGATAGGAGAGCTGATCAGTTTGAGTAAACATAAAACTGCTCTATTCTGAAAACATCAGGGGAATATGCCACTCTGTTTTATACAGCACTTATTTGACTAGTTAATCATGCATTTTATCCATGTCTGCCATCCCTCTTTAATTGTAATGTACTGTAAAAGTTGTCTAATAAGTAAAGTTTAGTCTTGTTTGTACAACAGTCAAGTCTAGATACTCATTCTCCCATGTAGGTCTAGATTTGTGTATATTGTACACTATGGACCTGATTCACCTTCGAACGCAACCTGCACACAAGTTGCGTTTTTAAAACCAACATAGAACTTGAGCGTACATAGGCAAGTATTCAAATTAGAGTGGATCTATTTGAAGTCTGGCTATAAATATACTGTCTAAACTGAACTTGTATGTTAACAGACAGAATAGACTGCAGGATATCCACATGCATATGTGCAATATAAAGTCCCATCAGAATGCATGCAAAAACATTTTTTCTAAAAGAAATTACCAACTCCTAATTCTATAATCACTAATAAAAATGTGATTTAATTTTTTTTTAGAAAAATCAGGATGTTCTTAACATTGTACATACAATCTGTTTATCATATTCTGTGGTAGCTAGTGGCACGTATGTGTTCTTTTTAATACAAAGCTGATGCCGTGTCAGTTATCAATATCGGCACTTACACCTGACCTGTTGTTGGTGCAAATAAGGCTAAAAAAAAAACCTACAAGATGCCCAGAGCTTGAATGGACCGTATCCACGTTGACATGCACTTATGGTACATTGCCTACATTTATCCGCCCCCTCCCTACCCTGTTCTGTGTAAGTTGTAGGCAGTAGCAAGTGTCATTTGCACATGAATTTTATACAGTTGTGTTTATTGAAGTAAAGTCTGTTTCTGAGCATGTGCAGAGCGATTTCATGGAAGATAGAGCACGCAGAGGGACTGGCGTCCGAAGATAAATCGGACCCAGTATGTCAACCGTTCCTATTTATTAAACTAATATTTGAAGTGCTTTTCTTTACAAATGTTTGCCACAATCTCAATTATAAAGCACTATGGCGTATGCTGGGGCTATATAAATAAATCTAATAATAAAACCGTTCAAGTTCACTTTTCACTATTCCATACATGTTGTAAGGCCAGTCACCTACCATAATGTCAACAAACATACAGCCTAATCACATGAAAAGTTGTGATAATGTGTAAAGATTTGTGTGATCAATCACTCCATTGTGGTGAAAGGAATTTGTAAGAAATGTTTTTTTGAGAAGCACTTCTACAGGTATGACTTGCCTATAAATGATAAATCATATGTGGTTGCCATCTACTGTCACATGAAGGTTAATCCACCTTGTCCTACCCATGCATGCTATATAGTGCTCCCAATTTATTCTGCCAGCAAACAGGCCAAAACTAGCATTAAAGAGAGAGTGCCATAAGCATGTGTCAAAAAATATAATGAAGATGTATTAATACATTTTTGTCAAAATAATACATCTGGTGATAACTGAGGGTGGCAATATAAAGAGGATGTGGAACACTGTAATACACACCTATCTAAACATTATGTACAGAATTATCAAAGACATTAAGTGACTGATGTGACCGAAATATTTGGCCATACTGCTATAAGCAACTGGGAAATGCTTTATCATCTGTGGTACTTCTTAATGTCTGATAAAAAGTGGAGTTTGTATGTTCTCCCTGTGTTTGCGTGGGTTTCCTCCGGGTGCTCCAGTTTCCTCCCACACATTACAAAAACATACTGGTATGTTAATTGGCTGCTATTAAATTGTCCTTAGTCTCTCTCGGTCTGTGTGTGTGTATGTTAGGGGATTTAGATTGTAAGCTCCAATGGGGCAGGGACTGATGTGAATGAGTTATCTGAACAGCGCTGCGGCATTAGTGGCGCAATATAAATAGATGATGATGAATCTTATATAAGGATATTAGAAGTCTCAATATGGCTATGTGACTTTTAATATCGTTATATTTGAAAGTAGAGCTTTCTTTACACCATACACAGTTTTTAGCCCTGACTAACCAGTTAAAAAGCTACGCCAAGATGATCTTTGTATTTATGCATTGACATTGTGATTTTTTTAAGAGATTGGTGATCTGTTAACAGCCATTCAAGCTGCAATAACTGCAACCAAGAATGACTGTACTATGGGTGCAAGCTAAATCTTGGGATAGATGAGAAAGTGTACCAAGCTGAAATCCCTTTTCCGGGAAGAAGGGCTGCCATAAGGTGAAAGCTCATGCTAGCCTGTTTCCAGTTCATGCACAGGTTACAGACAATATTATGGACTATAAAGAGAAATAAAAACTAGTCCAGCCCAAATTCGATAAATTATCTTGATAAATTACATAGATGATTTCAAGTTTCTATACAAGAGTGGTTGCTCAATCTAGGCATTAGACAAATGTTCCAGTTGTCTCTCCTGTACCCTAAATGAATCCTCTTAATAGTCTTTCCAGGGATATGAAGCTGTAAATGATTTATGGATGGGTGTAATTTGTGTTTTATGTCAAGACCCAGGTTTTATGGTTTGAAGAAGCAAAGTGGATGTTGTGATGTCATTAAAGCTTGAGTCATAAACCTGAGCCTTTGACTTGGAACCACCAAACCCTACTTTGGACTCTGTTTCTGTGATTTCTTTCAGGCTTTACAACAGCTGTGTGATGATCCAGACAATGCAAATACAGCATTGTGATGGTCTGCAGAAGACACTGAATTGTCTGCATTGGGCTGTTGCCTCTGAATCGTTAATGCTATTGCTGTTAGGAGCCATTAAGAATGCACTAGGTTTCTTTTGTTTATTTCTAAGTTTTATGTGGCATTCTGTAAAAGTCTTTATAGTTCTCTTTTTGTTGTCCTGCCACAATTAAGCCAATGAGCAGACAAAGGGTGCTTTGTGATTAAAGTAATACATCATGTCATAATACAAAAAGTATTAAGTTATATCTTCCTTCAGCCAAATTAAATCAATTTATTGGAAAAAAAAAATACTTATAAATAATGCTAAACAAATATTAATTTCAGCAGGTTCCTCGTTATTGAATTAAGCATGGGCTCTCTGTTGTGACTAAGGCGAGCTCAGGGAGGACAGAAACCTCCCGTGGAACAGGACTAATATTGATATTTTTTGTTCCATTTAAAATCTTCAGTCATAAATTATGTTTTAGATTGTTTACAACTACTTTCTACTGACTTCTTTTGGATTGTGACCTCTACCTGCCTGTTACTAACCTGCATTCCATGATCTGGTTCCAAATCTACCCTGCTAGTATACATTCGGGGCTCATGTTTGAGTACCAGAAACATAAGCTTTAAGCAAAAGGTGGGCTGGGCCCACTGAAAAGCTATGCATGATATTTATTATGTCCATACAGCATTTTAAATGAGGCAATTATGTATGATTGCATTCCAAGTCACAAAGAGATAAACAGGCATACATGTTAGAAAAATGGTAGTGCAGCTCTAAATGGTATTAAATGCTTTAAAAAATATATATTGGTGACAGATATGTGTGGTTAAAGGTATTACCACTTTTAGGAGAAAAAATATTTTTCTTCTCAGATGCAGTCCCTCGCTATCTCTCGGGCAGCCCACAAGCAGGTAGGATCCAATCCAGTGGTTGAAATGAAACTAGCTGCTGATTGGAAGACTACACGCAACATCTGAATGGTTATTGACTAGAACACTATCTACAGAGTTATTGATTAAAACACTGAGGTTGTGCATCCTATAGTAGACTGTTGCCAATATATATATAGGAACTGTAATCTTTGTGATGTCACCAGTGATATTGTGGGTTGCTTCTTGTTAGCATCTTGTATTGCTTGGCTCATCACCTGAACAAATAGGTTTAAGTCCAGGTTTGGGAACTTTGCTTGCTGGGCATTAGGCTTTTCATGCTATCATTATGGGCTGGTGGAATGTGGCCGATTTACGGTGTTGTCATGAGGGTGTGTATGATTGTAGTGGGCATGGATCTGTATGTAGTAGGCACACTATATACGCAACATTTGCTATGTAATATGCAAGTGGTTTTCTTTTCCCCATACCATATAAACTTTAAGTATCATTTTTCACCTTACCATCCTCTTTCACTATATTGTTTGCAATGTTATGCACACTAAGATAATACTTTTGGAAAGCAATTGTGAAAATTGAGTATTAATTGCACAGGACATGTATACATTTCATGTTGGCTTTATTTACTAACATTGACATCTATACCAGCTATGTTTCATACCTTTTGCTTTGTGTTTTAATTCTCTATTTACATATGAATAGCCATTGCAAATTTAGTGTGCAGAAAAGCAGCACTAAGCAGTGGTTTAATGGTGTAAATCAGTGTTAAATAGTACCTGTTTATACCTGTCATAAGGATAACACTATGAGCTTACTCTGCTCCCATTCAAGAGAGGTGTTTTTTGCAGATTTGTCTTGAGGTTCCACTTATCATCCATATCTTGCTATTACCAACTCCTCCTACTGGTGCTACTCTGCTACCAGAAAATCAGGGCATGATTCATGTCTGGACGTACTTCCATTTGTCTAGCGTATCTTGCATGAAATAGCTCTGCATGTTCAGAAACGGACCTTACACCAATTAACACAATTGCATGCAATTTATGTCTGAATGCAAATGACAGTTACTATTGCCTATGACTCGAGATGCATAACGTGGGAGGGAAGGGGCAGACTAGCGTAGGCAGTGTACAGTAAGAACGTTCCAACGTAATGGGTGGCCAATTCAAGTTCTGAGTTTCTCATAAGTATGATTTGTTTCAGCAGTATTATTTGCAGCAGCTACAGGGCAGGTGTTAGTGCTGACTGACTGATGACTAGTATTAGTTTTAAAAAGTATAGAACATGTAAGTGCAAGTATAAAGACTATAGAAATGCATTGAAAGCATCTTGATGTATATAATGTAAAACAAAATAAAAAAAAAAGTTATTTTACAACATGTTTTTTTTATGCGATAAGATCTTATATTGCACATATGGATATGCGTATACTGCAGTCTGCATACTGTAAGTAACGTTTGCGCCTTGATTTGAATACGATTGGCACTACACTCAAGCTCCATGTTCTTTTTTAAAATGCAACTTTCATTCGGACGTGCATCAGGCCCTCAGTGACTATGTACCAACTGTGCACCAACATGGCTCCCTCTGTTGTAGAAGATACCTGGAACTGCTGCAGCCGCACCTCTTTGCTGTTGACCAGTCCAATTTGATTCTCTTATCAGGCACATTAATTAGCCTGGTCCACACATATTAACATTACATATAGGGGCAGGAGTGTGTTTCCTTCCCCCCTATCGGCACACACTGCCAAGTTGAAAGGCATCTCACGCCCCTCTCCACTGGGTAGATGAAGTCCTGGTGATTTATATTTACATCTCGCACCCAAAGTATCTTTCAGGAGATCCTTGTGGTATAGTGCCCACCCGAAGAAAAAATCTCCAGAGGGATTAGCCAGACCCCAGGGCAGCAGCCTGTTCTTTAAGTTTGGCTGTGGAGCTTCGCTCTCTTGGACCTCCAGTGTTTCCTTCTGAACAAGACCTTTGGAGACTTAGAAATGACCTCTTTCACCATTAGGTGATCTCTTAGAATATTTATGCAAGTAAGAAATTACTTCTATTTTTTTGTCAGTAAACCATAGATTATTTTTTCTACTGTGCTTTCTGTTTAAGGCCAAACAGCAATAGAGTTCCTTCAAGAGACTTCACATTTATCAAGGTCATTGTACATTTAAAGCTTAGTTTTCTGGGAACTGAAACATTAAATACACATTTTAAGTGTAGATACTCTCACCATATGGTTTGTCTTTCTGAACATGCTACATTAGCCTTAACACCCTGTAAAAAGCTATCCATTGTGGAGCCTACTCCAGGGGGTAAATGTATTAACTTCCGATTTTTGCAAGTTATCACTATTCGGTGAGTTTGCAGTGAAAATTTAAAGGCATTGTTAAAGTTTATACAATTACCACCAGGAGTGTTTTTAATTTGAAATCAGACAATTTGTTAACCCTTCACAACCCAGACACAACAGATTTTATCATTGTTAGGACTCTTTCTATTAGTTTTGTCTTAGGTCTATTACCTCATTTTCCTTAAATTGATACACAATTTGAGGAAAATGAACATAATTTATCTACGCGCTCAGTTTTAGCTGACTGGTGCTGTGATGATTCATTACTCTAGACTGGGTAATGATTTTAAAAGGATTATGCAATTGGGTGGAAACCTCCTTTGTTTCATAAGAGACCATATTTATATTGTCCTCTGGACTACAGCTTTCTGCTGTATATCATTCTCAGATTGTATTATGGTTTGCATTAGCATCATTAAACCATAGCTATTTTAACAACATATCAGCATTGTCAAGGGGTTCACCAGTATCTTTTAGAGACATTTCCTACCAAGGCAACTGGGTAAACTAGAAGCTATTGCTCATGAAAATGTATTCGTAACATTAGAGTATTACCTCTACATTATCAGAATGTCCTTCCCTTACCTACCCAAAAGAAGGTCAATTGCCCTTTTGTCTAACATTATGGCTAATAAACATCCTTGTATGCATTCAACCTACCACCCCACCCCCTCAATACCCACAACCTCACACACTTGACCTCTGTAAAATAAAAATCATAACTTACCTTGCAGTCTAGGTGCACTGATACAGAGCACTGTCTCTGGGGCAAACAGTATTTCTAGAATGGGGGTTTCAAATGTTAGATTTCGAAACAGCAATAAAAAAAACTGTGACAACAGCCCACACATTACACCAATACCACCCCACCCCTCTCTTCACACATTACACCAATACCACCCCACCCCTCTCTTCACACATTACGCCAATACCACCCCTCTCTTCACCCATTACGCCAATACCACCCCACCCCTCTCTTCACCCATTACACCAATACCACACCACCCCTCTCTTCACACATTACACCAATACCACCCCCGCCCCTCTCTTCACACATTACACCAATACAACCCCCGCCCCTCTCTTCACACATTGCGCCAATACCACCCCAGTCCTTCTCTTCACCCATTACGGCAATATCACCCCGCCCTTCTCTTCACCCATTACTCCAGTACCACAAGACCCTTCTCTTCACCCATTACACCAATACCACACCCACCTTTCTCTTCACCCATTACACCAATACCACAGCCAATCTTCTCTCCCCACACATTATATGCAGTGGCTGGCTGGGGGGCAAGCACACAGCACTGATCCATCATAAGTAACCCCCAAATTTTCATAATTAAGCCCCTCATCAATCGATCCTGTCAAAATTATTACATCTCTCAGCATAATAGTAAACTCTTTATTAATTAACCCCCAACACTACAAATTAACCCCCCTTATAATCATTAACTCGCACATCACCCACTCATATTTAATGAAACCATCCTTATAATCATTAAGCCTCATCATAACAACCCCTTCAACACCATTAACCGCTTTATAATCATTAACTACCTCATCGCCATAATAACCCTTGCTTTCGAGCAGGGCCCCTTCTCACCCCTTTGTCTGTTTTACCCAGTTTGTTTATTACTGTGTTTGTCCCCAATTGTAAAGCGCTACGGAATTTGCTGGCACTATATAAATAAATGATGATGATGATGATCATTAAAAAAAAATCTGTTTTATATTCATTAACCCCTTTATTACCTCCCTCAGCCTCATTAAAAGTACCCCATTAATCATTATTCCCCTCACCCTCATAATTAACTCCCATTATTATGCCTAACCCATTCAACATCAACTTCCGACCAATTATATTACATCCTCCCTCCATCCCCACTTACCTGTTCCTGCTCCATTCTTCCTGTAATAGTCAAGGGTGGAACTGACATAATCATTTCACCTTTGTATGCTTTCTCTCCCACATCACACCCTGCATTCCAGAGGTTATACAGCTGCATGTCAGCGTCAGCAGCCATCTGGGGGGAGGTAGGGACTGTGTGCTCTGTCCACGTTTTGCTCCATGCGCTCCATGTAAAGCACTTAACCTGGAGCGTTTTCTTCTTTCTGGGTGTCGCCACCCCTCAGTGGCGCTCTAGACAGCTGCCTACTGGTAGCGCCAGGTCTGATTCAGGCACTTCAGGGTGGACTATAGCCATGTGCCCCAGTGTTTGGAAAACAGATTTATGATTCTCAAGCAATACCTCAGATACACATACATAGATTTCACTTGCATAGCTATTTTTTTATCACAATCATATCCTCTACCATTTTCATGGTACTTTTTCACTATTATTTGCACCTACTACTTCTTTCTTCCACAGCTATGTCTTCTTCAGAGCTTTCACAGCGGTTTCTCTCCTGAGTCCACAAACCACACAGAGTTATTCCAGTTCACACATCGGTAGGTGTGGAATGAGCAGATCTTGGCTTGTTGTGGGTGAATCAATGGAGTGGCCTATTCCCCCGCCCCCCCCTCCTACATTTCTAGTCAGAAAGTTAGTAGTGATGCCTTTCACTTATTCTTAGTCCACAGGTAACACAATTAATGCTGCCTGGGATATGTTTGGAGAGAGTGAATTGGAGTATGGTAATATTCTCATGTGCCTACTTCAGAAAATCAAGCCCAGGTTTTGTAAATAACCAGAAAATTAAAACAATTCCAGCTTTTTCTAAAAAAATTACATTGCTCTCTTTCTTAATCCAGCAAAGGTAAGATCCCTGAATGAAATCCAACACGTTACAATTATTGTGATACCTGAATTTATAACTATACAGGGGTGCACGCAGGATTGTATGAGGGGGTTACCCCCCTGACCCAAAAAAAAACACAAAAAAACACATGAGAGAGCTGCTGCGCATGCGCCCGCAGCTCCGTTTCGGCAGTACTGTACTATACAGCAGTCGCGGCGCTGTCAAAGAAGCGTCCGCGGTGGTGCTGTATACAATACACTTGGGCACTTAGCGGAGGGGGGGGTTCTGGAGACCCAGGAACCCCCCCTGCGTGCGCCACTGGTATATGCACACACGCACACACACACACACACACAAACACACAAATATATCTTATAACATAGTCACATCATTACAACATGAATTTATGTTTTTTTTTCTCTTTGCTGCACACTGCAGATAGATGGTAAATGTAGTTCCAAACTAATTCACAATCAGTGAATACAATAGTTTGCTATCCAAAATATACAGCGGTATTTTCCTTTTTTTCCCTCTGGTGCACAGTGTAAGTAAAAGTGACCCAGTTATTGCTTTTTGCACTGCTGTTTTTGGAGGAGTCTGAATTTCCTGAAATAAATTACTTGTGTGCAATACTATGTATGTGGGAAAGATACACACACTATTCCAAAAGTGTCATTGTAGAACTTGGAGAGTTCTTTGAATCAGAATTGACCATTATTGTGAAAAATCTTGTCTGCCTTGGACCGTCTGGACTTCTGTGCATAGTCAGTTATTAGCTGACAAATAATATGGATCTCTTTGAGGTCCATTTGTCTAACCAACACTGTGGCGAGCAACATATGTGGTCAAATTAGGTCATTCAACAGATCCAATTAAATTATCTACACAAGTTGCCATGTATGTGGATAGATTATTAATCAGACAAACTCTGACATGAGGATTTTGTATGTACCAGTTGTTTAAATGGTAAAGCAAAGATATATCAGGAAAATTGTGTAATATACAGATGTATGTATGTATGTATGTATGTATGTTGTTGCTTTGTAAGATAGTAGTTTAAATTTGCATTTGCTACAGTTATGTTGTATTTGGTCAGATTGGTTTGGTATCTATGGTGCTGATATTTGTCAATCCCATTATAAAGTTCTTTTATTATTTTACATTATTTTGACCCTGATATTTATACTGACTCATCTTAGGTTTCCATCACTGAATCTACTCCTTGTATGTATACTTAAATCCCATCCACACACCCTCTCCTTTTTAAAATAATTATGTCCTATGTATATATCTTTTTTTGGATTAAACTACCCACATTACCCTGCTAATCTATTCCATTTATTAAAAGCGTTGCTAAATAGGGTAGAAGATTGCTCACTACATTGTAATATTAAAGCATGGGTTGGCTTTGAAAGTACACTAACCTGCTTCACTCTCTTCTCCTCAAAGCATGATGCCCACAGTTAACAAGACATTCATTGGTTGGAGAAACTATCTTCCAATCTTGCAATCCCTGATCAGTAGCCATGATTTTCCACTGGGCATTAACCCAACATAATTTCAGGGACTCATATTTAGAAAATCAATGGCCTTTAGCAGATCTTCTCAGAACTGGCAATTTACCCTAACAGACTCCTTTATAAGTGGAGTATTGGAAAAAGCATCCATCTCAATTATGCAGTGAGAAAGAAGAAGATTTTTGTACTTACATTAAATCTCTCCGATTCCATCTGGGGGACACTGCTACCATGGGGTTGTATGAGGGCGCATGGAGTTGGCACTTAAATAGTTAACAACTAGGTTTGTTGCTGACTCCTCCCCTCAGCAACCCCACAGACCTCAGTAATACTAAAGTCCCAAGAAAAGGGCTCAACAACACAACTAACTGTAGAACAGCAAAAGGGAGGGAGCGCAGTGTCCCCCAGATGGAATCAGAAAAAGAGATTTAATGTAAGTACAAAAATCTTCTTTTCTCCTTCATCCACTCTGGAGGACACTGCTACCATGGGGACCTTCTAAAGTAGCCCGTAAGGGAGGGAATGTTCTGGTCTACCAGCCCGCAAAACACTGTGGCCGAAACTGGCGTCTACAGATGCAGAAATGTTGAATTGGCAAAACCTCGTAAAGGTATGAACTGAGGACCAGGTCACCGTCCTACTCAGCTGCTCTGCAGATGCTCCATGTTGAGCAATCCAAGAAGCCCCCACTGCACGGGTAGAGTGTGTTGTGAGAACCTGAGGCACAGGCTGATTTCTACACACATAAGCAAGCTTAATAATAGACCTAATCCAACGAGTAATGGTCTGCTTGGTGCCGGCCAACCTCTCCTATGAGAATCGTAAAGAACAAAAAGAGAGTCAGTCCTGCGACCAGCAGAAGTCCTGTTCACATCCAGACTAACAGGAGAAGAAGGCCCAGAAGGAGCAATCCCTTCTCTTAAGGATGGAAAGTAGGTATGGTCCTATGAACTGCCCTATCCTCATGGTACTCTAGATAAGTAACCATCAGGACTCCAAGGCTCCAAGCTCCGACACCCATTGAGTAGATGCAATGGCCAGCAAAAACACCACCTTCCATGTCAAACGCAGAGCAGTTGACTCTAGGGGTTTGAATGGAGGCCGCTGAAGATCCTCAATAACCAGGTTCAAATCCCACGGAGCCAACGGAGGAACGTTGGGAGGCTGAACATGAATCACTCCCTGAAGGAAAGTACAAACCTCAGGGAGGAAAGCCAACCAGCGCTGAAAGAAAATAGAAAGTGCAGAGACCTGAACCTTCAAAGAACTTAGTCTTAGTCCCATCTCTAACCCATCCTGAAGAAAAGCCAGAAAACGGCTAATCTGAAATACACAGGGTTATGACACTTCTTCTCTCACTACTGTACATAGCTCCTCCACACCCTGTGATAGATCTTAGCTGATACCGGCTTCCGAGCCTTCATGAGGGCCTCCACTACCCTGGAAGAGAACCTCCTCGACCGCCAGAGGTTGGCTTCAACAGCACTCTATTAAAGCCAGCCGAGGTAAGTCCGTATGGTGTAAATAGTTCTTGACTGAGAAGATCGGGCCTGAGAGGAAGAGCCCAGCCTGACCCTTCCACCAGAAGCAAGATGTTGGCGTATCCGAGCCACCTGGGCCAATTTATTGTGACCAGAATGACCGGAAGATATTCCACCTGTATTCGCCTTAGAACCCGCTGGATCATCGGAATTGGTGGAAAGAGATAAGTAGTCCCACCTCATGGACATTACATCCACTGCCACAGCCAGAGAAAATCTGGTTCTTGCGCAGAATCTTGGAACTTAGTGATTGTGTCTGGATGGCATTAGATCCAGATCTGGCAGGTCCCATTTCCGGACTAACTCCTGAAACACCTGAGGATACAGGTCCCATTCTCCCGGAAGAATTACATGCCTGCTGAGATAATTCATTTCCAGTTGTCCACTCCGGGAATAAACACTGCTGAAATCACTGGAACGAATTTCTCCGCACACAAGAAGACCTGTTCCACTATCTGCATAGCTCCTGTGCTTCTTGTTCCTCCTTGGCGATTGACATATGGCACTGCAGTGGCATTGATGGATTTGAGGTGGACTGGTTTTCCTTGAAGATGAGACTGAGTTCCTTGGAGGGCAAACAGCATAGCTCTTAGCTCAAGAACCTCTATGGGCCGAAGCACCTCCCTGTCTTTCCAAAGACCCTGGAGACAAAGCTGAAGAACAACTGCTCCCCAGCCCTTCAGACTAGCGTCTGTGGTCACCAGAATCCAAGACCAGAGGACAGAAGAACGCCCCATCATCAGAAGTTCTTGAACTAGCCACCATTTCAGAGGTTGACGAGTCTCCCTGGAGAATCTGATCCATTGTGTCTCCAGATGAAAAAGGGGGACCTGACCATTGTTTTAGTAGATTCTACTGGAATATACGAGAGTGCAAATGACCGTATGGGAGGGTTTCGGATGTCGATACCATCAACCCTAGAATCCCCATGCCCAAGCGCATGGAAGGATAAGGGTGACTCAGGATTAACCATACAGAGAGTTGTAGGGATCTGTAGAGAAGGGTCTGGAGAAAGATATTCTGAAGAGTGGTGTCCATTGTTAATCCTAGAAACCTCATTCTCTGCGAGGGCATCAACTGGGATCAGGAATAATTGATTATCCAACCTTTTTGCTCCAGAATTCGAATAGATGGGGTTAGATGCTGATAGAGAAAAGGACCTGATAAGGCTTTGAGGAGAAAATAGTCCAAATGCAGAATAATGTTCACTCCCGAGGCACGTAATTGTGCTGCCATTACTGCTATAATCTTCGTGAAAACTCTCTGGGCTGTGGAAAGCCAAAGTGAAATGCCCTGAATTGATAATGGGAGCTTCCTACTGTAAAAACAAAAGAAAGGATTGATGACCCTCCCAAATGGGAACCTGCAAATGGGCGTCCTAAATGTCTGTATATGCCAGAAATTCCTAGAGTTCCAATCCGTAGAGAACTGAGGGGACTGATCCCATCCGAAACTTGTCTACTCAAAGAATGTTGGTTTAACCCCTTGAGGTTTAGAATTGATCGAAACGAACCGTCCTGTTTTGGCACCAAGAGTGAATAAAACCCCCAGTGTTTCTGCCAGTCTGGACATGATCCCCAAGATCATAATATCTCAGGGGGACGCCGCCCACTGATATTTGAATAATTGTAGGCAACCCCCTGCCCCAGCAGTCCTGAGGAGAGGAAGGTTCCGTCATGCAGATTTTTTATTTTTTTTATTTTGTAAGATCTTACGATTTGGACGTCTTTTGGAATTTTGGAGTAAGCATCTCTACCCGTTTGCGACTTTCCTTGTGTTGCAAGGGGTCTACCTCTATTGGCAGGCTGAACTTAATAGCAGACAAAAGGATTTCTAAAAAGACCCAACACACAGAGTTCGTGGTTTAGCTTTTACCTCTGGTTGCCTGGCTAATCATACTGTCCAGTTGCAGACCAAACGGAGAAAAAGTTTCAGTTAAGTGCGTATACATAGCATTATGTGTTTATATAAATAAACATATATATCCAGTGTTGGACTGGGGCATGAAGGGCCTACCGGGGAACTGCAACGCTAGGGGCCCACCGAAGGGGTGTGGCCAGCCATCATAAAGGCAAGATCAGACACTAGAAGGGGAGTGGTCAGCCCACGAAGGACAGCTTGCACCATAGTATAGTATGTATATAAAAAATGCAGTGTGTATATAAAGAGTACACAGTCTTGACCTGACCCTTAGATTGGGCGGAACAGTCACAAAAAAAATCGGGATTGTCCCACTAGACTCAGAACATTTGACAGACTGCCCTACCTGTTCTTGTCACTCACCACCTGTGGCTGCTGGTTTCTTTAGTTGTGGCTTGTCTGGATCCTGGAATGTTCCCTATTTGGAAAAAAATGGGTACAATTAGAAAATTCCAACCAGCCGCGGCGTTAAATCAATAGGACCCACAATTAATACTTAGGCCTTCCTCCAGCCCCCACATTAAAGTAATAGTATTCCCATTTAATAAATAAACCTATTTCCCTCCCTCCAGACAGTCCCAGCAATAAATAGCATTTAAGTATAATAAATATACCTATTTACCGCAGCCGTCACTGCCATTAAATAATTCATATTCATATTTAATAAATAGACCTCATGCTCCTCAAACTCAACCCCACATTTAAATAATAGCCCCCAAACCACCCCATCTTAAATTAATAGTCCCCACTATAAAATTAAATTGCCCCACCATCACCCCACCAACAAAATAGCACCCATTAGTTAGCCACCACCTACCACACACATATTACCTTGTCACAAGCCCGCTGTGCCATAACTCACACATTACTGTGCCCTTTCATCACCATCCTGTGCCCCCTTATGATCACACTGCACCCTCGATGCTGCTTCTGACTCCCCTTTCTCCTGGCCTCTTTCATCACCCTGTGCCTGGCCCCTCTCTCTCATGCCCTTATTGCCCCTCATCTCTCATGCCCTTAATGCCCCTCATCATTTCTCATGCCCTTATTGCCCATATCTCTCATGCCCTTATTGCCCCTCAGCATCTCTCATGCCCTTATTGCCCATCTCTCTCATGCCCTTATTGCCCCTCAGCATTTCTCATGTCCTTATTGCCCATCTCTCTCTATTGCCCTTATTGCCCCTCAGCATCTCTCATGTCCTTATTGCCCATCTCTCTCATGCCCTCATTGCCCCTCAGCATTTCTCATGTCCTTATTGCCCATCTCTCTCATGCCCTCATTGCCCCTCAGCAATTCTCATGTCCTTATTGCCCATCTCTCTCATGCCCTCATTGCCCCTCATCTTTTATACCACATTTGTTTCTCTCCTCTCTCCTTCAAAATGACAGGCTGCTCGCTGCGCGCTTTACTAACCTGATGCTCCTGCATTCTTCCGTGTAGCTCCTCTGGGCGGCAGGACGTCCCCAACGTGGGCGGTTCCAAAATGAGTCATGTGACATGTCATGTGACATGACTCATCTGTACGACACATGTGCAGAGAGCCGCAGTTGCGTCTGGGCTATCTGCACTTCAATCACATATTCACCTGTTCGGAACAACGGACCAGGCAGGGGCGTTGCTAACCAGCGTCGGGGCCTAACAGTGGATTGCCCGGCTCCCCGGCAGGCCGGTCCGATGCTGTACATATCTCTTAACTCTTAAGGGATAAACTCAGAGTTGTACTCTCCAACACAATTTTGTGTTAATATATATAACAGAATAATCCTCACAATAGAAGAATCTCAACAATAACTATGTGAAGGAATTAGTAAAGGTATGTAAATATTCTACAGATATCTATTTGTACAGATATGTGTAAGGTAAAACTGATGTAAGGTACTAATCCTTCCAGAACCATGTCTAGGGCAGAGTATCCGCAGATAGAAAGCAACCTGTCAGACAGACACAGTATACTTTGCTGATCAGTAGTAGTGTCTGTGAGGTAAAACTGCTCAGAAGTTTCTTCAACTGTCTACTGTCCAGTTCAAGAAACATACCAATTTGTGAAGGGGGGGCAGTCCTATATGAAAAGGACATGCTCTTCCTCAGTTTTTAACCACTATATGTTGTTATATAAAAAGAAAGAGACAGGCCAAAAACAATCACACCACAGAAATAATAGATAGTATAATCACTTTTGTTTGCGCCCATGTAAAATACTGTCTCCATTAACTTCAGAGCCTTCTGTAATAAAACTCTAAACTGTAGGTGTGTGTATATGTATGTGTGTGTGTGTATATATATATATATAAGGGCCTTAAAATTGCGCCTCCAGGAACATGTGAGGGCTATTAAAAATAAGTCCGAATTGCATACTGTCTCTAGGCATTTCCTTACATGTCATAATGCAGACCCAAGTGGTCTGAGGTTTAAGGGCATTGAACACGTGGTGTTGGGTGCACGTGGTGGAGATTTAGCTAAAAAACTGAGCAGTAGAGAAATGTATTGGGTCTATAGACTTGACACCTTAGCGCCGAAAGGCCTAAATGAAGCTTTTGAAATGACATCCTTTCTCATTTAATGTTTCCTGAGATGTTCTGATGATGTGCTATTAATTCTTCTCTTTTTTTTAGGTTACTCTGTTCATATATGGGCTATTATACAATCGGTATTATGCCCTTTGCTTGTGCACTACCATTCCACCTTTATTATGTACTGTTGTGTAGCTAGGAGCTATTTGTATTAGATAGGATTGTGTTGCTTGAGTCTTACCATTTTGTGACCACTGTGTAACTGACCTTTTAAGAACTAAGTGGATTGTTGCCATCGTTTTTCATGTCTATTAATAGTTTGAGTCCTTTTTGCACATTATGGATTCTATTAGATAGAAGTTTTATGTATTAGATAGGGTCGTTATATTTGTACCTCTCTGTTAATCCATATCTTAAGTATGTATGATGATTATTTTTCTTGGCCATTACTAATAATGGTTAGTGGTTTCTCCTTCTGTCTAGCTTTGTCTCGCTACCCTGTTTATGACATAGGTCATCGTATGCGCTGTCATGCATTTGTTTTACATATTTTTTTTCTCAGTTGCTTGTTAATCCCTGCAACTTTAATCACATTGTCCGCCGACCGGAAGTGAGATACCGGAAGTGAGGTATCGCGCTTGCTGGATCCCGCCCACCTCCCGGCGATATCCTAATTATGAGGATTCTCTGTCTATTTAAGATCAGCGTGGATGTATTATTTCTATCCCTTGAGAAAGTCTTTATGGAAAGGACGAAACGCGTTGGGAAGTCGTTTTGCACGCTGTTCTGGACTGGTGCATCAGTGTGGTCTTACTGGCTAATTTTGCCCTGCATGCTGTTACATCTGAGCACGAGAGATTGGACAGATAAGCTGTTTTATATTGTGTTTTATGTACGAGCATTATTATACTTAAGCTGCAGTTGAGGCTGCACTGCCTCATTTTGTATTAAATTTTTTATCACATTTCATTTGTTGTGATGGTATTATACTATATTGGCTTCTTTTTGAGTTCTAGCCAATTTGAAGTGGTGCTATCATTCTGGGAGAAGACCCTGCTGGAGTCAGGACGCTTTGGTGCAGCGATCTGCTACAGACTACACTCCATGTTAAAGGTCTATGAGCACTTATCTAAGGCGATTTGAATCTGAATTTCTGGTACGGGAATTGCACATTTGCGGATTATCCCAAAGATGTTATACATTTAATGCACTATGTTGGCGCCCCTCTCTCTCTTTTTTATATATATATATATATATATATATATATATATATATATATATATATATATATATATATATATATATATATGAATACACACACACACACACACATATACAACTCTGCTGACTTATATCAAAAACAAATCCTAAGCTGCAATTGTCGAGGAAGGGAAGCTAGCAGCAGATGGATTCTCCATTATTTCAGTCAGGAGTCCGTTTGAGGTAAACTCTCGCTAAATTTTCTCGCCTTTGGAGAGCACCAATCAGGAGGGGGGGGGGGGGGGTTAGTTACATTCCCCGCACTAGAGGCTTTTGTAAACTTTGGGGAGGATTATACTACCCGCTCACTGGAGTCTTTTGCTTATTATAGCTCTCCTTTGTTTCCTTTGCGTTGCAACCTTTTAATCTGTGCTTAGATTGTGGCCAGATGAATTCCAAGTCTCCTCTCCGCCTGAAAATGGCCGTTCCTCAGACGAAGTCCCCACGCTCTATGCCTGAGGCAACGTTGGACCCATCGGGAGAATACAGTGACAGTCGCATAGTGGCTGTCATTGCCTGCAGGCTGATTCTTTTTTATCTTATTTCTTAAATAAGCAAAAATGTAACTATATTCCATTTAAAAACTAAGTGAACCAGTGTAAAACATAACACTAATCCACTCCTTACCTAACTGACATGTCAGTAACACTAAGAAAATAATAACAATCTAGTCTAGCAGCAAGTACCTCAGAGCAGTACTGAAACAGCCCAACTCCTTGGGCACTTAAACAAAACTGAGGTCTGTGGGGTTGAAGAGGGGAGGAGTCAGCAGGAAACTTAGTTGTTAACTATTTAGGTGCTAACTCCATGCGCCCTCATACAACCCCAGAGTGGATGAAGGAGAAAGTGGTCTATGTTGCTCACAAATGCTTGATAAGCAACAAAATCCACTTATTATTGACATGATGACATCAGCCATAGTAGTTGCAGCTATTTTCCCGGAAGCTTCTGACCTGTTAGAAGTGCTGTAAGAATAGAGGCAAATGACATATGGGCTGATCCCCTTATAGGCAGAGAGGCCCCTTATGATGCAAATGCTGTGACAGCCACATTTACTCATAACTGTTGACAGACTCTTGCAATCTTGGCGACATTATCATTGTATAGGGTAGGCTGCTACTGAGTCACTATCACTGCTAACAGCCTGACCTATGAAATCTCAGCATCACGGAAATCATCTGTGTGGCTGCTTAATGTCGATTAGTACGGTTATGGTCCATTTGCAGTAAAGTTCTGAAGGGGCAGAACAACCATATTACAGAATAACAAAAGCTATTAATTGTACAAAGCACCCAAGCTCTGTTGGGTAAATCCATCACCAATGTCTCCAAGAAGATGACAGGCAAAGCAACTGTTCATTAAAAATGGGTACTATTTTAACATGTTCAATTTTGACTAGTTCTCTCCTAAAAAATCTATAGGTAACTAGTCCTAAATGATTGTTGCCTCTATCTTACTGCAGGTCAATAGTAGCTATGGCGCTTTTCTGACTGTACAGTGCAGAGTTGACTATTTGTAGTCCTGAAGTAGCTCTCAACAACCTCAATGTCAGCCCTTACCTGTAAATACCAGAGTGGCCTGGGGGACAATTCACAACCCCCCTCCCCCTTTGCACTAAAATAAGTGTGCAATATGGGAAAGGGGGTGGGGTCCACATATAGTCACAAGTTTGTGTTTTGATGTAGCATTTTCTTGCCTTTATTTAAAACCATATCCTGCATCTACATTTAAAAATAAATATTTGCTTATACACTTTCTTTTCAGTAGTAGTGTGACTGGATCACTGTCACAAAACAACGTAGAAATACCGCTAAGGAGCCATGAATAGGTGAAAAAACAAACAATGTTTATTGCTGGCAAATATAAACAGGTGATGAAATCATACGTTTGTAGAAATACCAGATATTCAGTAGTTGCAGGTAAATGGAAGGTGAGGGAAGATTCCAGGCAGCATATACAGGGAAATGCACAGGTAAGTCCCAGGTTCACTTATGAAACAGATCAGCCGAATGAATGATGAGATCCAGTATAAACACAGGAACAATGCAGGAGGAAGAATCACAGGGTGCAACCACAGGCTATGACATCACAGGATGGGACAACAATAACCAGCCCTGTGTGCTGGGAGTAACAGGTATATAAAGGGAAAAAGAGACCACACCCAGGTGCATGGAATAATTGGAGAACAGAAAGGTTAACCCTTAAAGCACAAGAAATGCACAATAGCAGCACCTCTGGACATCAGAGGTACTGCTGCAACCACATAAAAAGAACAAATACAAATAATAAAGTCCAAAAGGTAGGAGCTGCCAGGCGGATCGTGACAATCACTGATAAATAACTTTTGGTATGAATTTATTTAAAGGAAATAGCGCAGGGCGCTGATTTATATAAATTGCCAATGCACTTATTTTTAATATTGTGTATGTTTTGATATAGGGAATCTTTCATTTCTGAGACCAAAGGAAGAAATTTGTCTCTTGTTTAACCTTGCTATATAATATGCCTATTTCTGATGTATATATCTGATACAATGAGCCTTTGTTAACAAAGCCTTTTGTGTATTGTGATGTGGGAAACTGGCTTGTTTTTGGTTTTTGTTGTGCTGTGTGAATATGTATTCCGAACGTTCTGAAGAAAGGCCCCATGCTAATTAGATCTTTTGATGTGTGAAGGTCCAACATTGAATGCAGGAACTTTTAATTAAGACTGGCTCCTGGATTCTCTGCATCTGAAAACCAGATGCAGGACATCACAGCGTTTCTAGAATTTCTCATATAAGTGTAAATATTGTTAGCTTTCCAATGCATGTAAATCCATGTTTGTGTAAATAGAGTACATCCTGATGCTAAAAATAGCCTGTGTCTGAACTGTATAAAAGGCACTAGCTTGTATTTGAAACTTGTTCTTCTGATTTCAACATCTGACCTGATCACTGGTACCTCTAACCAGTGAGAGCAAATAAACATCTGCTTCAAAGACCTGCTTGGAAACATCTTCAATATTGCTGTATTCCTGTGACCTGCAGATTAGACCCTAAAACGAATCCGTTCTCCGGCTGTTCTGAGGTTTGGACCCAAGCTTTCCAGTACCACCGCTCTGCCTGCTACCCATGCAGCCCTGGTCAGTGTGATAGGCCAGGGAGGGATCCATCCACAGCAACCCTGATGTATAGTGAGAGGTCAGGCGTACCAGCCCAGGTACACTAGCAACGAGGTACGCTAGCAGCGTCAGTTACCCAAAAGTAACCCGGTTCTGGATGTCGGTATAAGAGTCCAGTGGTGTTAGCCTTTGTAAGCCCCCCTACTGCGGCAAGAGGGCGCATTTGGGATAACGAAAGGGAACGGTGCCAAAGTAAGCTCAGCCGGTTCCCAGCAACACCAGAGAGGGTGACATAGGCGGTCCATCCTGTCACAAGTAGTTTTGATCCCAGTGATCTAAAAAAAATCAATATAACCATACTCCATCAAGGATTAGTTGTGAAATCTTAATAAACCCATAGAAATAGAAGAGGTGACATTATCATTTAAGGACATATACAATTTATGCACACAAACTTGGTATTATTGGCTAGAATTCAAATATTCAGCAACATACAAAGTATTAATATATACGAAATCCATTAGCAAGCAAATCAGAACTATCACATAAGATGCTTTGCTCCCCAGGACCTTTCTTCTCCTTGCAGCAATTTCTGACCCTTCTTAGGCACGCATTTGTGCTACCTCCTTATAATTTAATGCTCGTTTGCTTCTGCTGACCTTAGTAGGTGCCAAGAAAGGCTTCTGAGTGCACAGCTCTGTGCCTGAGCAACCGGCTTTCAGAACTTTTAGTGTGGCAGTCTGTCTGGTTAACCTTTGGACCTGTGCTGTATAATACTTGTTCTGGGCCCTTTCTCTGTCAGCAGCTGCCTAGCAGGCCAAACGTGAGGACTGGAAATTCTTGTGGGGATAACTGGTGAAACCCAGATATCCAATAAATTCTGGCCCTCAGGTAATCTAATGCTAATCATTAGCAGCACAGTGGGTCCACACCCACAGCCTGTAAAAATATCAAACTCTGAGTACCGTCTCTCAAACTTGCTCCTGGATTCATTGGACCATATAATATACTGGAAAATGTTAACTCTTGAAAATGCCATGGACCTAAAAAAAAATAATTTTGGTTTAGCACCAATGATGTACCTGCTCCTCTTCTCATCAAGAAGTTTCATCTATGTTATTCATTGAAACCGGGTATGAGATGGCCAGACAACATCACAGGGCACTCTTCTTCTCATGGTTCAACTTCATCCTCATCTATCACTCAAAATCTAAAATGTTAAATTGGGTGCTCTTTCTTACGTCTTGGATCATCTAGACCATATGTTTTTTCAAGAACTATAACTGTCATTGTTGTGGCTGCTACATCCATGAGGGGGGCTCATATTACATACTGTGCTCAGTGGTCCTTCTTAGTTAAACACCAATGTGACTGCATCCTCCTTTTTGTTGCCTGACATGGTTCAAAAGTTTGCTACAGTACTGCTCTGTGCCTGTGACCCTGACTATTCAGCTTGTTTTGCAACTTGAATCTTCACTGCCTGTCTTGACCTTTGGCCTGTCATATCCCTGGTCTTCTATACTCCAGTAGCTGCCTAGCAGGAGAAAGCTGAGGACTGTGGCCTGTGGGTGTCCCACTGCAAAGTCCTTGACATCCTTGCAGTTTTCCCATATATCCTTTCTGTGCCTTAGGTCAGCCATCCCCAATCACTAGAGCAGTGATGGTCAACTGGCGGATCTAGTGCCGCATGCAGCCCCTCGAGCCTTCACCAGCTCTTTCTGACTTTGTCAAATTTGTTTGTTAAAGATTATAACACTTGTTTAAAAGCTTGTTGATATGTAATTACAGATAGGTGTCTCTTTCTTTGATTAACTGTATTGTTTTAACTTATTACTGAGAATTAGGGTAATGTGTGGCACTTTTGGAGGTTAGAGGACTGCCCATGCGTCCCCTGAAGTGCATCTGGTTGCTTATCACCTATCTAGTGGCACAATGGGCCCACAACTACAGCCTGTAACAGTAGCTTTAGTTTGTGACATCACCCACGGTCTGTGACTAAAACAATTCTTTTAAGAAAATCACATTCTAAAATACTATCTGAAAACTAGTTATTGCTCTGTTTTATAAATGATATGTGAGATCATATAGCAACCCTCAAGTAATGTGAGTGTAAGAGGCTTCAAATAGTAACGCAATGCACAAGGAACAATTTCATAGGTTATTTGGTAAAATGTGTACTCTAAACACCATTTAAATGTTGTAATGTCATCTAGTGGTAACAGTTGGTCAGCAAGTATAGCTAGTGTACTTGAGGTTTTCACATTTACCAGCTTACTTTCTCTTAGAACTACATGTCTTCACAGGAAATCACTTGCTCCCAGGTTTTGGTGTACAACTTTAGTTGCTGACCATTATGGCTAGAACTAGAGTGGACATAATCCTCAAACTTGTAAAACATGCAGAGGGAGTAGTATCAGGTGGGAGTAGGATAGGCTATTGTGAAGGTGGGTTTTGAGAGAGCACTTGAAGGACTGAAGGTGGGGGGAGAGTCTGGTCAGGTGGGGTAGGGAGTTCTAAAAATGGGGAGGAGTCTTGGAGGCGGGAGAGGGAGTGTATCTTATGATGAGATCAGACATGTATGATGGGAGGAGCTGGTGAGGGCTTTGAAGGTGAGGGTGAGTCGCTTATATTGCATTCTGGAGGAAATAAGGAGCCAGTGTATGGATTTGCAAAGTGGTACAGTAGCGAGAGGAAGATCAGTGTAATGTGTTTTAGGAAGGGCTAGACACCTGCCGGGTCCTCACATTGCTCCCTTAATAGCATAAATTTAACAGTAGCGCTTCCAAGTGATGTGAATCTCACTGTAGCTATGTTGTAATGCCGGAAATGTTGACTGTCAGTTACTAAGCAAGTCAGAAATGAGTGCAGGTCTGAATTACAGCATTCGGATTTTCACTGCCGCTGTAAGTGCTGTCGGGATTATCGTCAACACACGTGACTACCACTGAAGCCGAAGGAGCATGTTAGCTCACAGACAGAAGAGGTATAAAGAGATAAAAGTAGGGCCAAGGATAGAGCCTTGAGGAACCCCAACATATAGAGGGAGTGGAGGATGTGTTCGTAGTTCCATTCATGCAAATGTAAAGTTCACACTGGAGGGGCTTTGACAACCCTGAACATGGCCTACCACACCACAGGGGAAAATCTTCTGCTTGGACTGTTCAACACTTTGGGGCATCTGGCGATTCAATAGCAAAGTGCTGGTAAATGAAACTTTGTATTTTATTTTAGGTCACTTAAACACACCCAAAGTACATTTTCCATTTTTAGGTGCAATTAGCCTTTAAGTAAACATGGGAAACAACTATATTCCAAAATATGGCAAGGAATGCTGGGATATGTAGTTTCACAAGAGCTGGAGAGCCACAGGTCACATGCATGAGATGAATAGGACTGGTTAGATTTTTTTAAAAAAACCCCACTAATAATAAATTCCCCTCAGTGAGTATGGCCTGTAATCGCTGGTTGTCTGTCATGGCTCAGCAATGTGTTTCCTCTTTGGGAAATCATGAAGCTTCAAACCGTTAGTGGTGAAGGCGTTTTTCCTGTTTGCTTCCTTAAAAAAAGTATAAAAAAGGCTGCAGGTGATAAGATACTGCTGCAGCTTCATCCTAGACATGGCATATATTTTATATGAGAAATCATTACATTCAATTTCTAAAAAGCCCTATATACAGCTAATCGGTCTATTTAGAAATAATGACATGTAGTGGCCCTTAGGCTAAGTACTATTGATGGAATGGACACATTAGGGGATTAACTAGAAGTACCACCCATACGTAGTCAGTAGCAGAATGAGAGGATAAAATAGAGCCCAGCCAATCCTGCAAAGAACTTGAGTGTTAGAGAAATTTGATTTACTTCTATGAGTGTCATGTATGATTAGAAAATAGAGATTTTTACTGGTAGACAGAGGTCTGAACTCTTTTAGTCTATCTATCCTTAAATGAGACCTGAGCGGCTATGGGACTAATGAGCAATAGTAGAGTAGAGGTCCAACTCTTGAATTTGTTCTGTAGTTGACCAGGGATGTGTGAGGAGCCAATGTTCAAATTGCAGTTGAGAGACAAGCTAGGCAGAGGTCTAACAGGGAGAATAGTGAGAGACAAGCAGACCTGCAGTGACACTGGGCCTGATTCATTAAGGAAAGTAAAGCAAGGAAACGAGTGACTTTGAACCTTGGCAAAACCATGTTGCAATGCAAGGGGTGCAAATGAGTTTATAATTTTGCACATAAGGAAAATACTGGCTGTTTTTTTTCATGTAGGACACAAATACTTGATTGCTTTTCTTTTACACTGCCATTAAAAGTTGATCTAGGACATGCTCTACCCTAATTATAAATCTGTCATCACATTTTAAATTACATCCCCCTCCAATACAACATGGCTTTTGCCAAGGTCTAAAGTTACTCATTTTTTTTTCTTTCCTTTGTTTAATGAATCAGGCCCACTGAGTGTATTTACTGGCATGCTGTAACTGAGTGTGTTAAGCCCGAAGCTACTGATTTGGCCCAAGATGTGAGTAGTGTCATATAGATATTTATTATTATTACCATTTATTTATATAGAGCCACTAATTCCGCAGTGCTGTACAGAGAACTCACTCACATCAGTCCCTGCCCCATTGGGGCTTAGTCTAAATTCCCTAACACACACACACACACACACACACAGACAGACAGACAGACACACACACACACACACACACACAGACAGACTAGGGTCAATTTGTAAGCAGCCAATTAACCTACCAGTATGTTTTTGGAGTGTGGGAGGAAACCGGAGCACCTGGAGGAAACCCACGAACTTGGGGGAGAACATGCAAACTCCTCACAGATAAGGCCATGGTTGGAAATTGAACTCATGACCCCAGTGCTGTAAGGGAGAAGTGCTAACCACTTAGCCACCGTGCTGCCCAGATCCTTATCTCATGATCAGCTCTTGGGTAACAAAACAGATGTGATGTTAAATGGTATTGCAAATGACAAGCTTCTGAGGGAGGTGTTTAATAAAGTGTGATTTATTTTTTGGGTGGATGGGCTGGTGCACATATATTCCAACTATAATGTATTGTAGTTCTGCACACATGGTTCATTGTCTGTTTGTTTACAAAATTGCATGTGCAAAGGCCCCTTTTCTACATTTCCACCTACAGAGCTAATGGATATGGGGTCTATTTATTATTGTACAGCTGTACCAATCATTTATTACTGCAATTCGCACGCAATACATAATGCAGTACCAATGCTATTCACTAAGCTGGGGCTGCTCATGGAGCCTTGACAAAGACTGCACTATACTACAAAGTAATTTTACTTTACTTTAAAAGCGCATGCTCGGCTAATGTCCTAGTATAGTGAGCTGACCTGGTGGGGACCAAGCTGCCATCTCATTCTGAGATGACATAGGTTTGCAAGGAAAAGCAATACTTTTAGCTGCTTGATAAATCACCAATATTGCAGTCCCCATAGAGTTCTATGGGGACTGCTGTAACAAATGAAAAGTAGGTTAGTGCAGGTGAAATCCTGATTTATCCTGTGTTAATCACTTAATAAATTAAGCAGTGGTGTTCTCCAAATGTTTGGGATATCGCAATATGTTAAATAGACCCCATCGAGTCTGAACTAGCTTGAAAGTACAGTGAGCAAAATATAGGTGCACTGATGCAGACTGGTGCCCAAAGTGTGTCAAGAAGCCACAACACTACTCTCTCTAAAAAAAGGGGGCTACAGCAAATTAATTAAATACACTATCTTATATTCTCATGGTGCTAGAATATCACTGTACTCAGAATTATAATTTTACCAGCATTTTCTTCCCGCTCAATAAATGCTGTATCTATGTCATTTACAGCCATTACACTGAATCAACCATCATTCACAGAGAAACAACTGAATCTGCATGTATGTCTTGCTTTACAATATAAATCATCCAATGGCTTACAGACGACATTTACAGTATCCCATAAAATCTAAAATTGTGGTACATATTTCAAACTGTCCTATAGCATCTCAACCTACTCTCTCTGTCCTACACAATGCATGCTCGTTATTATATAACACTTTGTTCATCTTTTACCATTATCATATTATTGAACAAACTTCAACACTGCAATGTAACCTCTTGTACAAATGACTATTCGTTCAATGAAATTAAAACTAATGCTAAAGTTTGCATACATTATAATAAAAGTATATTTTTGTCGATAAACTAACAACAACAAGGACATTATCAGAAATAAACGAAATAATTAGATATACAGCATTTGGCATAGTTACTTATGGGTATCTAACGAGTTTAATAGTTGCAATATCCCAATGACCTTTATAATTGGGATAACTATTTCCAAAGCTTAGTAAGTTACTACCAGCACTTTTACGCTGACCTACTTTTGATTATAATGTGCTGACATGTTCACACTTTTAGAAAAATGTAAGTAATGACACACACATATATATATATATATACACACACACACACACACACACACACACACACACATATACACACACACACACACACACATATACACACACACATATATATATATACACACACATATATATATATACACACACCCACATATATACACACACCCACATATATACACACACAGACATATATATATATATATATATATATATATATATATACACACACACACACATACATATATATATATCAGTGGCGGATCCAGGGGAGGGCGATCGCCCCCCCCCTAGCAGGGGCTTGCTGCCGGCGCCTGCACATACTGTGCAGGCGCCGGCAGCCTTAGAAATTAGAAAGGGGGAGGGGCCTAAATCGCCCCCCCTAAAATCGCCCGGGCTATAGCAAAAGTCTGGATCCGCCCCTGATATATATATATATATATATATACACACACACACACACACACACATATATATACACATACACGCACACACACATATATACACACACACACACATATATATATATATATATACACATACACGCACACATATTTATATATACACACACACACACATATATATATATATATATATACACACACACACATATATATATATATATACACACACACACACACACACATACACATATATATAGATCACATGACCACACGCCTGCATAACGCTGCCAGGCTCTGATGCATTGAGGTGTGCAGTGCAGGACAGTGAATGGCTCCATTGATAGCCGCATGAGTACGAACCCGAGAGACCCCCGAGCGCCCCCTCCTCCACTCTCATGCACACAGACCACAGGCGGGTGCGCGCTGCATGGTAACATGGCGGCGCCCTGAGGTACTCGCAGTGGGGACACACGGGGGCACCCGAAAAGACGGCGGAGCACTGGATGGGTGAACATATAGATCGAGACAAGCAGATGATGAGCATCACAGAAAGCGGCAGCTGAAAGGCTACTCAATGATCGTGGCCACTCGGAGAGCTCAGTCCCCTGGTTGGAGCAAGCGTGGATACTGAGGTGAGTTCTCACTTCTTATCCTTCAGAGGAGGATGCGTCTCCTCGCTGCTAATGGAGCATGATGTAAGGAAGACCTCTTCCAGCTCTGCCCTGGTGGTTAGGTGACATGTGGGTGACTGGCTGGGGGTTAATTAACGGGGGATTTGGCATGTCAGATCTGCACCCCACAGACCTGTAGCACACATCTGTGTCACTTTTGGACTTGAATGTCCCTGTGCTTCTTTACTTACAAATTGTCCTTGTCATCATTCAAGTTAATATTTGATGGTCTGAACTGAAAATTGGTTAATAAAATGGAGATGAAAATCTGACCTACATGTGTCACTGTTGCTTCCTTGTGATGTTAGATTGATGAGAAGAGTATTACATTATAACTGAGTTATGCCTGCAAGCTAGACTTGTTCTTGTTGGGTGGTTATAATTAGAAAGTACCTGCACAGGGAGAAGTCTTGAGATGAACAACTTTGCTGACCTTTCATTACCATAATTTCCAGTATCCTCAGTACAAACCTTTGTGATAACTGATAAGTTGTTATATTCAGGGGAGGGTTGACAAACTTTTGCCCCGAGGGGGACGACGACGACAACATGACTCAACTTTAAAAGAACAAAAAATGCAGGTGACCCAGCCAAAGGTAGCCCATCATCATCAGCTTTTTATATAGCTCTACTAACTATTGCAGATGCAACCCAGCCCAGCCTGCCTCTGGTTCTATTTATACCCCATTCACACAACCTCAAAACTCGGGTTATTGCCAGGGCAAGCCCAGACGATCTGAGTCGAGGCTGAGTGTGAATGGCTCCTCTACTAATTCCGAATTATACCCGGGTCTTTTGGAAGGTTATTTCTGGGTCCGAGCCAGGTAGCCTCCAGCCTAAACAGTGAGACCCATTTTTCACCTGGGTCTCACCGAAATCTATTGAAAACATAAAAATAGAGAAAAACTTGCTCCTCATAAGGAGCCAATCAAAGCTTCTTTTGTAGTGTTGCCTTGGAGACCCAGGTACACACTGGTTCAGTGTGAACCCGGTCGACCCAGGAATTTGCGGGGGTGGGAGGCTCTGTCCCCTGGCAATATCCTGGGTTCATATACCCGTAATATAGCTATGGGGCGCAATGTGAAATTGGTATTATTCAATTGTCACACATCCTCAAGTACATATCCTATGTTCAGGTTCGTATTACAAATACTAGAATAGATATTTTAAAACTGGTGCTACACCTATTTTTTATTAGCAAATGTATTTTGAAAATGTAACGCTAGGTACACACTACACGGTTTTCGTCCGATTATAATCGGCTCAATCAGAAGACATACGACCGCTCGTTCAAAAGTCGGGTTAGTGTGTGTAGTGACACGATGGCCGAAAGTCTGGACGATTGTCGCCTCATTTGGTTGGTCGTACCGTTCAATATTTTCGTTCCAATCTCGTTTCCGTTGTGTAGTGTGTATAAAATTCCGACCGATCCATGACAATCCTCTGATAATTCCTTGACCTGGGGGGCGTGTGTATGTAAATTTTTGATGTCTGTCCCAGTACCATGTGGTGCGGTATCCGCATATCACAGGCTTGTGTTTTGTATAGATGTATATTGCATCTGTCTGGCTGCAGACCATTACACTTGTATAAAGCACGTGTGTTGTTACCCTTTGCGTCTATGTTGGCAATCTATTCATATTTACCCTTTATAAAATTTAACATTTATAAACTATTAAAGTTATAAAGTCATATTAACCTTTATTAACTAATATTTGTGAAATACCCAGAATAAACCACACAGTGTTCATGCAACAGCTTTATTGCAGGAAAAAATGTACAAAAATTTTTGCAATACGACAAGTGAAAAAAATAGTATTACTCTTTAAAGGTGCTACTGGTTTGTGGCAGAATAGGTCTTGATGTCGCTTGGGTTTCTATTCCCTTTGATTTCTTTACCTACGAAACAAGGAAATAAAAAAAGTTTACCTTTAAATTTCTATATCTGTAATTTATATTCCACGACAGAAATACTCTCATTTTCTCACCTTGCACACTGCTTGAGATCAGTTTATGTTTTGGTCCCTGTGGCGCAATCGCCATAATAGCGGGCTTAACCTCTATATATTCTGGAAAACAGGCGCCATTTTGGTTATTATAACGGTACAGGTATGTGCCCAAAGCATTTAGCTGTCTATACATGTTCACTGCAATACCTTCAGATCAAAGTTCTTTTATATATTTTTCTTTTTCACATTTTTCTTGTTTGATAACAGGTGTAACATTAGTGGTATCAGTGGCATCTAAACAGGCCTTCTCAGCATTAATTCTTCGTTCTGACATAAAACAATATGTTATAAATTAGGCATTAGGCGTTTACTTTGCTTTGTGTGACACTAGAATGAAATAAAGTCCTTCAAGCAGGTACACTACATGTGCTACTGACCTTTTTTAATGTCGTTGTCGTCCTGGTCCAGTACTTTGACCATCATCTCTGTTAGGAACTCCCAAGTCAGTACAGTGAAACTCGGGAACTGCTCTGAAGGCCAGGTGTTCGCTGGAGCCCCTAGTGGTGGGGACAGACTGGGCTTGGTTGACCGAGGGTCGAGTAACGTATACTGACTTAAAGGAGTTCCCAGAAGTAGAGTGATTGGTGGACTGTAGTATAAGAAGAATCCTAGGTCAAAAGGTCACAGGCACAGATGCACTATCCAAGGGCAAGCGAAGGGTCAAACTCACAGGCATGCGCCCGGCCACTAGTACCACCGGGACGCAGCGCTAAAGTATCAGCGTCGGACCGTTGACCAGGAAGTGGAAATGACGTCCCGGTCGTCAAGGTGACGACCGGGACGCTAGCAGACCCAGGAGGCGAGCCGCGGCGGCTCGTAACAATCTCCACCTCTCTTGGGCTCTTTGGATTTGCTCTTTGCTCTTCTTGAGTATCTCCACCCCCCACCTTAACTTTTTCAAAAAAATTTTGGCCCTTCCAGCACCATCTCCTACTCAGTCTCTGTCTCCATAGCTGCAACACCCACTGACTCCTTCTCCTCGCCCGCAACACCCACTGACTCCTTCTCCTCGCCCGCAACCCCCACTGACACCTTCTCCTCAACCTTAACACCCACTGACGCTTTCTCACTCGCCATCTTCTCACGCTCCTCGGCGACAGACAGGTTCATCTGTCATTTTATACACTCAGTCATGGGCGTTCGTTTCTGCTGTGGACCAATCGGCGATGATGCCCGCCAAGAATGGAGCATTCCATTACATACGAAAGGATTTTATTAGGGAATATTCATTGCATTGCACTTTACCACTTAAATGGTTTTCTAAATTTTATGTATGTTACTAAACTTCTATTTTATATGAATGAATGAAGAGACAGTGTTGCCTTCTCTTTTTATGCGGCTTTGTTAACTATAGGGAAAGCTCTGCCCCTTTAGGCTAATGTCTTTGGTATATCGTTACATGCCCCACAAATGATGCTTCAGTGTGTACGAAATTAAAATTATTGCTCATGACAACATGGCTGTAAAAAGTCGCTAAAGGGGCGTTCGCTCTTTCCTTTATCGTCTAAAACAAGGCTAGAGTGTATGCAGTCCATGGACCGAGCGATCGGAAGATCGATCACATGTAAAATCGATTGGCATAAAAAGTTGGGGGAAAATTCTGTAGTGTGTATCCAGCTTAAGTCTAACATTTACAGGGATACCTATTAATCGGCACATTTTAACCACAATCCTTATCACAAAAATAAGGATTGAAATATTGTGAGTATTTATTAAAAATCTTCAACAGGAACAGCAGTCACGAAAAACTGCTGTTCCTGCGAAGATATGTAACCTATCTTTTCTATGGTCATTATCACAAAGTGACTGCCTTTGCGAAAGTGAGCGGAGGGGAGAGCAGGTAAGTTGCGGTAAGGGATCCGAAGATCCCTCTACCGCAATGCTCTCCCCATAGGCTTCAATGGCTAGCCTTTTTGCACAAGATTTTTGGAACTTGTTAAATAGTGCAAAATAGCATTCCTCATAGACATCTATGGGGACTGCTTTGGAATTCAAAGAAAAAGGCAAAGCAGCAGATATCTACAATATCTGCTGCCATGCACTATTAATAAATAACAACTTTACTTTAAAATGCGGCTGTCCCCCGAAAATGGCAATTTTTCGGGGTATTTTGCTGTATAAACAGAATGATAAATATGCCCCTTAGTATCTTAAAGGCCATTTGTGAACATTTTTATTTGTCCTCTGAATTAGATGTAATAGACTCTCAGGGGCAGATTCAATTAGCCACGAGCTGCCGCCTTACCTGGCTGGCTAATACGGTACAGAACTCTCTGCTCGTTTTCCCTCACATGTCTATGGAACGCAAAGGGAAAATGAGAGGAGATTTTAGTAAGAACATTGCGATGATGTATCTCCGCATACCGTTCCATAGACACATCGTGTCACCTTATGGCCAATTGAATTCCCCCCTTAGATTCTATAATATGTAATCAAAATTGACAGTTGATTTGGCTTTGATTTAGGTCATATATTCAGGGTTTCATACTGAACCTTACCCCTGACAACAAAAGTCTTTTTTACCTTGATTTCTTCCTGATTCAGGCAACACTAGTCATAGTGGCCTATTTAGTAAGACCCCTACGTTAATAATAAGATTTTCTATAATATCTCATAGGGGTGATTGAAAATCTTTTTTTCAACCAATTTATTAAGAAAATGACACTAGGGCAGCTGAGTGATGCTCAGCACCCCGATGATACTGGCTGGTAAGAGCAGTCTTTCCACTTGCCAAGCCAGTCCTGGGACACTTTGTACATGCTTGAACTGGCAGGTCGGCTTGGGCATCTGCAGTCTTCACCTGCCAGGGGCTTTGGTAAATGATAATATAAATCTACTACATCTAATTAGAGAACAAAATGAAATGGCAACATAATTTTAATATTTTATATTTGTAGGAAACCTTTTATAACATGCTTTACCAAATAGAGACCACAGACTTTATACCTGCACATTTTCATTCCTCTTTGTATATCTTTATCAGAACTAACAATGCTGAGGTAAGATAAGAAAAGGTATATTCTAATTTTACCATTGGATGCAGGGAAAATCCATGTGTTTAAGTAATAATTTTACCCATAATCAGGTTCTTAAATCTTATATCAGATTCTATATTTTATACATAACAATATCCATAGCAGTCCAAGTTTTACATTACTGTTTTGTTCATGTCAGCTGTAGAAGCGACTTCGTTATTGTAATCAGAAGATATTTGGCAAGTTTTCTGCCTCTGGGATATAGTTTTGCTGCTCAAGGCTGATTTGATTTGTGCAATAATTAGTTCATTTATGTTAGGATAACTTTCACGGATAGTGAAGGTTTCTGTAGGCTGCATGCATTTGAAGAAAATAAGCCAATGGATAATAATTGATTGCATGATTATTTATCTGCATGAACAAAATTGGCCATTGTCCTAGTTTTTGTTTTCAACTTATGTGTTGTTGCCCCATTGGGTTTACTTCCTATATATCATGTGTCTGTGGTACTTTTCTGAATTCACTTCAAGTTCTGATTTTTCTCCATATGTCTTTAGTCCCCACTGTTTTATGTATCAGCATAATCTGATGTGATTAGATAAAAAAGGGCTATTAGACCGGTTTGGGTGAACTGGTGCTTACAATCTGGAGACACCCATTATTTCTAGCACTGTTTTGCATCCTTCCATTCTCTGGTGCTCAGAAGTGGTTATGCGGGTTGGCTAACATAGATGCCCAGTAAATCTATTTAGCTGGATCCAGTGCCGTAACTAGACATTTTAGTGCCCTGGGCGAGACAGGGCACCGGCGCCCCCCATCTAAGTGGGAGTGGCATTTGACAAGTGGGTGTGGTCAACCTAATGTGGGGGTGTGGCTAGTACTTTACTGAAAGAATTCTCTTACACATATTTGCAAATGCATGATTAATTTATATATATATATATATATATATATATATATATATATATATATATATATATATATATTGTAGTGGGATTCAAATAAATTAACTGTATTGATGACTGTATGGAAGGGCAGACCGACCTTCATCAACAATCACTTCCACTGCAGAGGTAAAAGGCAAAAGATAGGGCTAGGTAGGGGGCGACGGCACCGCCTGCACCACCCTAGTTACGGCTCTGCTCACTATACTCATGGTCCCTGTGGCTGACAGGCAGGCAGAGAATCCTGTCTGGACGCTCTGATTAGTGTTTTAACACAATCAACGCGGCCGAGCAGCATACTGTACCTGCCTGTCAGCCACCGGTAACACGGGTATAGTAAGCTGCCACTGGATGCCCACTGCTTCTCTTAGCAATAAAAGGGGAAGTAGTCCAAATCGCCCCCCTCCTAAAAAAAAATTCTAGGGGGACAATTTTTTGTCTGCATGTAGAAATAGAACAGTCTAGGCAGAGTAAATAATTTCTCCCCAACCCTATCTTATGTACTGGGCAATATGACATAACATGCCCCATCCTGGCACTGACAATACTAGTACCACTGTATTTTGGTTGTTTGCCAAAGTAACTTGTTATTGTTAGGATAACCATGGTACTATTTTTTTTAGAAGGGGAACATCACATTACTTGCCCAATCCTTATACTACTCCTTCCACCCGGTGACCTCACATGACCTGTCCCATTACTATCACATTCATATAACATCAGGTAATGACGTCATCCCCGGGTACCGTGGCATTAATGGTGAGGATCAGCGCATCCTGGTTCATGCAGGACATGTCGGACGAGCTCCTCATGATCACTTTGATACAGGACAGCGGCAGAGACACCAGACGGCTCTCCGACCCCGCCATCTTGCTGTGCGCGGGAACAATAAAGTTCTGTGTATTCAACACAACACTGAGACAACGTGCTTCAGCGGAAACTACATCTCCCGTGATCCTCCGCGGCGCGAGTCTATCCCCCGCCAGCCCGGCATCTATAGTGCCGGGGGCAGTAGAGGATTAGTCCCTGCAACCACCGGGGTCAATAATCCGCGACAGTCGCACACTTCCAGGCTATAGCTCCAACAATAAGAGTGGGAAATTATGGGAGTTGTAGTTCTTTCACATACTCGGTGTCACCGCAGTCACCATTGCGGAGGTAAAAGGCAGAAGATAGGGCTAGGTATTGGGCGGCTGCTGCGCCCCCTTGGGCTTGCGCCCTGGGCGATGGCACCGCCCGCACCACCCTAGTTACGGCTCTGGCTGGATCTTGACAGTTGAAAAAAAGGTGGGAGCCCCAGAAGAGAGACACCCACCAAATTACTGTTGTGCAACCCTTTTAACATTCAATATTTTCAATACTGTTGCCCATGTGGCCTTGGGATGACATTTTGAACTAATTATATGCAAATAATTGTATCCTAATTGTATCCTATGCAGTTTAATGTACAGAAATCCATATACTGCGAATGTTTGTTAACTCCAAGCTTTTTCTCTTGTTAAAGAGTTACTCTCTCCTTTGTAATTAATAAGATATTTCTGCTAATTGTGAGAGATGAGTTCTTTCTTTCTGTATGATTCCTTTTTAAGAAATCAACAGTCATTAGGTCATTGCTTGTCCCAATGACCTAATGATAGCTTTCCAAAACAGAATGTAATGTGACAGAACACCTGGAAATAGTACAGTATAGTGATGAATTTATTTTGATTCTGTCCATATGAACAGCAATGATTTAATCATCGTAGTGGTTATCAGACGAAAATGGCTGCATAATCTCTACCACACATATCATTGATATCCGTGCACATAGTCATGTTTATATAGATTGTAAGCTTGTGAGCAGCGCCCTCTTACCGCTTTATGTGTTTGTTTAATACCCAGTGTTGTTTTACATAATTTTGTTTATCAATTGTAAAGTACTGTTGTATATGCTGGCATTATATAAGTAAATGTTAATGATAATTAATTATGTCTTTGCTGTACTATTTCTCTGATGGTTTTCTCAGATTGTGTTGTGTTGCAAACAGAAAACTGTCTTTTGGAGGAGCATAGCAATTTCTGTTAAGATGATGGAACTTCTGTTAACATATTATTATTACCATTTATTTATATAGCGCCACTAATTCTGCAGCACTGTACAGAGAACTCATTCACATCGGTCCCTGCCCCATTGGAGCTTACAGTCTAAATTCCCTACACACACACAGACAGAAAGACAGACAGACTAGGGTCAATTTTGATAGCAGCCAATTAACGTACTAGTATGTTTTTGGAGTGTGGGAGGAAACCGGAGCACCTGGAGGAAACCCACGCAAACACAGGGAGAACATACAAACTCCACACAGATAAGGCCATGGTCGGGAATTGAACTCATGACCCCAGTGCTGTAAGGCAGAAGTGCTAACTATTTAGCCACCGTGCTTTACATATATATTGGTAGATTTTATTAGAAGTTGATTATATAAGGAAGCTAGAGTCTTGTGTTTTCTGCTCCTTTTGAAAAACCATACTCCTCACCTGAATTGTGGGAGTCCCTTCTATGTGATCTCTTTCTCTGCGGGGGCATTGTCCGTGATGAAATCTGTCCCAGCATAGGACTGCCTAAAATGTGTGTAGGCCAAAGCAGAGAGCTGCTTGGCTGCATCATCGCTGTTTCAGGTACATGAAGGGGAATCCACATTAACATTATTATTAGTATTAGTAGTAGTAGTATACCACTCCTTATGCTTTATAGAGTCCGCACTATAGAGGGAGGTACATACAATGAATAACAAATACTGTACCAGACAATGAGATAAGGCTTTCAATCTAATGGTGATAAAGTAAATAAAGTGCTTGTTTTATACAGTGGACCAATGACATGTTAACAGTATAAATTAATGTTGTGTGAACCCGTCCACCAGCTAGTTTCTATGCAAGTTCAGAAATTAATATTTATCAAATGGTGAAGAACCCTATTATCGGCTCATTACCGTTTTGACAAATTTCTAAAAGCGCTTAACACCGATGGTAACAACACTACCAGGGGCATATTCAATTGTTGGCGTTACTGCCTAAAGTAACGCGGCGTGCGCACTATTACCGTCATTACAGTTATAGTGCGCATAAATACCGTTATTACGGTACTTTTCTCAATGGATTTCAGCTGAAATCCGGCTTAGAATTACCATAATAACGGTAATACTTTTAACACCGCAGACATATTCAACAATTGAATATGCCCCCTAGTGTCTGTTTAAGAAACATCACAGTGGTACAAGTATTGCCACAATACAAAAAGCATTAAAAATATATTAAATAAAGCATTGAAAATGGAATTAAACCATTTCCTTTTTAAAATAATTTTATTTAGTTCTGTTTTTGAAATAGTGGCTCGTATGCACACAATTAAGGAAAGCTGTAAGTTAACTCTTACTGCTCCTGGTGAGCATTTTCTTGATTAATGTCAGCAGTAAGATATTTTTATCACTGTGATAAATGTTAACAAATAAAACGTGTTTATTGCCGTGAATTGGTATTGATAAATTTGCCCCTAAGTGTTTTAAGAAGTGGAAACTGGAGTGTACATAACACAGGCAGGACAATGAGGTGTGGCTGTTGTAAATAAGTGGTGTAGAGCAGGTGATAGTGGGATTATCTACTACTAGTTTTAAGATTTTAATACCACATTATTTTGGAGAGGGTTGTGTTATCTATTTCTTACCTAAATACTTTAATACCAGGTTATTAAGAAAACTTGATAAGCATCCTGGAAAAGGTGTTTTCAGCTCATGCTTAGGGCTGGGTACACACTATACCAAATTTCTCCTGATGTGATATCCTTGACGATTTTACCAATGACTGAAAAAAAAGTCCCGATCAGCATGCTGATTCAAACACATTTTACCTTCAGATCTGTGCTCTTCATCTGTCATAGCCATTGGCTGAAGAGAGTGTCTCTGCACACTCCATAGAGATCTGTGGACACTGCCGGTCATTAGTGCACACACACCTCAGAATTGGAACAACATTGTTCCATCGTGGAACGAGATATTTAGTTCGTTTTAAAAAAAATAAATCAAATGATACGATGTGTTTTGGAACGATAAACGTGCAGTGTACACTAATGTGATATCGGGCCGAATGATCGTTTATCGTGTGATTGGGCCCATAGTTGGCTGAAAACCAGTGTAGTGTGTCCCCAGCCTAAAGCTCTGAATGTTGGACGTTAGTCTTTCTGTTGGAGGTAGTACTTTCCAGAGTATAAGAAGAACTTCGAGCTGGTTACAGCTTAGGTTTGTATCCATAGGTCATTGTCAGACCATGCAGCATAGGTAGGTTGGTTAACAGAGATAAGAGAAGGTATGTAGGAGTGCAGATTTGTGGAGGACTCTTGTGAACCACAATTTAGAATTATATTTTGGAAGAACTAGGCAGCCAGCACAATGACTGGCACAGAGCAGAAATATTCTTACATTACCAGTATGGGAAAGTAGCCAGCCAGCCACATTGCAGGGGGATTAAAGTAGAGCCAGTTTGGTTACTGTTACAGTATTTGAAGTGGGAAATTTGAGCTAAAGGTTTAATTCAAGTAAGGGTAGTAGAGGATTTCTTGTTTATTAATATTTTTAAAAAAAGTAGAATTAACATTAAAGGTAAGTTTATTGGTTTTACACACAAGTATACTCTGAATCTTCAGAGCACTTTGAACTCCTGTGCTATCCCACTAGTGCAGAGATCCCCGTCGATCATAGGGAAATGTGGTCTGAAAGTGACAACACAATGTGCAAAAGGCAGAAAGGACTAGACTACATATCCCAAAGTGCTTTGCTAACATGAGGCACATCATAACAAACATAGAGGTGGCATTAACCCGATCAGTGGTGTGGAGGTGGGTGGCTACTGAATGATTGAGCACTGGCTGACAACGTGGGCTCTATCAGGAATCTGTGCTGCAGCATATAGGCTTAGCCTGCAGGCAGATGGAGGAGGTGCAGCTTTGTGTGAGTTCGGGGAGACACTGTAGTGATGTTCTATGCACTTTGCCTTGTGTTACCTGTAACCAATCCCTCTACATTGGCATACCCACCAGTCACTGCTGTCTCTGCTGTGGTCTCCATGGTAATAAAAAATTGTGTATGTTTATATATACCATTGTGATCCATTTAGTGATGGACACATTTGTCTTCTTCGCTGTTGACTGTATTCATAAAATCAGCTAATGCAAACATCTTTTGCATCAAATGTATTTGCACGACCATATGTTGTATGGGAATAAAATACCTGTGACCTCCCCCGACTTGTTCTCCCGCGCACCTGTGGCCTCCCTTGACTTGTGCTCCCGCGCACCTGTGGCCTCCCCTGACTTGTGCTCCCGCGCACCTGTGGCCTCCCCTGACTTGTGCTCCCGCGCACCTGTGGCCTCCCCTGACTTGTGCTCCCGCGCACCTGTGGCCTCCCCTGACTTGTGCTCCCGCGCACCTGTGGCCTCCCCTGACTTGTGCTCCCGCGCACCTGTGGCCTCCCCTGACTTGTGCTCCCGCGCACCTCTGGTCTGCCCTGACTTGTGCTCCCGCGCACCTCTGGCCTGCCCTGACTTGTGCTCCCGCGCACCTCTGGCCTGCCCTGACTTGTGCTTCCGCGCTGCTGTGCTGTCATATGAAGGCTCATGCGTATTTTGATGAGATTTTATTCAAAGAAATGAATCTAATTAACTTTAACAACTAAACAGCCAAAGTAACATAACTATATAAAAAATAAATATCTAATGTGGCTACAATTAAAGGGTCACAAAGATAAGTATATTGATGTAATTATTGTTATACAGTTTAATAGGAATCATTACTGTTATACAGGACTAAGTTATATAATATGTAATATATTCACTACTTCAACTTTTGTTGAGAGCATTGTCTTTCAAACCTGTCCTGAAAGCACTCGCTGGCACAACGTATAGATGCATTTTGTTACTGTACATTTCAAATTTATATGCATGAGTGTTTTTTGTTTTTTTTTGGTAACTGTTTATATTCAAACAGTAATAATAAAAGTACAAAAGATGAACATAGGGTACAAACGACATTGCTGCTCACAAAACACGATCGGAGCACTGTTTTGTGCCGTCACATGTGCTTTTTATACACATTTTTAATATGCTTTTTTTTAATCAAATATTAACAATATGTAGTACAAATTTACATACACATTTTTAATTTTATGATTATACATAATTTCTAATGCATTAGAAATGCATTAAAATCGCATTGGTATTTTTTAAATGCGGTTTCAATTTGTTTTCTATACGTCCCATTATGGAATTAACGCATGTTGGTGTATTGAAAATAGTTTTGGGAAGCATTTTAATATAGTGTGAAAGGCACCTTTAAAACTAATGAAATTTAATGTATTTATATGTAGTAGTGTAAAGGAGCTGAAACAGAATGTTTGCCAGCATCTCCATTCATGATTTGCTCTTTTTAGTGCCTTGGTTGCTTTTACCACTAGTACATAGTTATATTAAAATAGGATGCAATTCTGCCATCAACAGGTAGCCCAAAGCCGCATGCAACCCATATAGAAGTCATATGTGGCTATCCAGTCCAAAGTAATTTCCCCTCCATGGTCATTTCCAACTACTATAGACTGGTCTATTTATTGAAGGGCGTAAAGCATCAATCGTTGACATTCTACACTATGGGAAACGGCACAACCATTGGATGAAAAGAGAAAAACGTGGTGTATTGTATAGTTGTATCACTCCACAGTATACATACCTGGCACCATTGGTGCAGAACTTATTTATTTAATTAGCTAGTTGGAGAAGCCCGATGACAAAAATAAAAAGTGCCCCTCTTTTTGTTCACCCTGGAGATCATATTACTGGTAGAGTGGCTATAATGCTAAATAACCCAGCCAACATGTTAATTGTTCTGCGGCTTGGGTTCTTTCCACTACCACCCCCTCGTTATTGTACGACACTCTTAGCTCTCTGGACCAGTCAAGAGGGCTGATGTACTGCCAGAACAGTAGTGAAGAGACATAATAACATACTGGTGGCCTCTATAAATAACTAATTGATTTAACAAACTCTGCTCACATTTAAGGCTGTCATTCAGTAAGTTTGATTGCACAATAAACTTTTTTTTTTAACTTGTGACTAGTACAGGTGAATACATATTAAAAATGTGATCCCTTTTTACAAGCTTGAGCAATCTTGAGTTATTTTGATTACTTACTGTATGAAAAAACAAAAACAAAAAACACTTTGACCACAGGTGCTTTGACCTTGCTGCTGCGTCCAAGAGCTGAGAAAAAGGATCATTGTCCAATTTGGCCTTATAAGTGGACTGCCAGATTGGCTGAGATACGACCAAGTGACATTTTGGCTGAGTGGCCAGATCACTCAAAATATCATTAAGGCTTGTTAATGTGGCTAGAAGATAGCCACATAAAAGATCAATAATAGTTTACCAACAAGCCCAATTTTATCCAAACTCAATCGTTCATAAACAGAGTTAATAAATGTTCCCACCCACCAACAGAAGTTATTTGCCTGACATTTCTATTTCTGTTGACAACATGACTATAATTTCTACACTGCAAGGTTGCTGCCTACATGTGATCCTTGACTATTCTTTGTTCCCCACATTGACTCTATATTTAAATCATGCATTTGAAAAACATTTCCAGAACACCACATATCTTACAGAAGACACTGCAAAAACTCTAAATCATGTACTCCTCATCTCCCGCTGTCACGGTTTGGTATTTTGGACTCTGGATCTGTTCATAGATGTTGTGGAAACAGATCCTTGGGGAGTGAGAATATGGTAGTACACTAGTAAGTGGTAATGATAGCCTGAGGTTCAATAGATGCCAGATGCAGGATAAAAGTACAATCAGTGTTTTAATGATGTCTGGATGAATATACAGGAAAGTCTTGATATATGTATATATATATATATATATATATATATACACACACACACACACTAGGAGCGTAGTACAAGGTGGGCGGAGCCACCGGCAATATCATATGCAATATGAACAATCAGCATGTAATTAGATATGGCTTTAAATGCACAGTCCAGCAATAAGGTGGAAAGAATAAGGCAGCAGGTATATGGTATCACAGTAGAGCAGCCCACATCAGAGGAGAGATTAACTGTCCAGGTAGCAGTATATGCACAATAGATGTGGCAGGAATCAGGAACCAAATAATGCCTTGATGCTTTCAATAATACATGAACAGTTCAGCCAGAGAAAAGAACAAGCAGCTTGATGATACGACCTGTGGAGTGTCACATAGCAGAGATAGTTGCAGCATGAGCTGAATAGTCTGTGGAATAGTACACAGCAGAGACAGTTGCAGTTTGATCTGTATGGTCTTTAACAGCAACACAGCAAGGCACTGACGATCCAGGTGAGAGCTCACAGAATAGGTAGGAACCTAATCAGACTGGTAACTTGATCAACAGGCCCAGAGGAAAGGGAGGAAGTGCCTTTTCAAGTCTGGAGCCAACGCAGGAGCCAATAGGAATCCTAATTAGAAGTAGACAGGTAATCAGTCTGCACATGTGCAGATCAGAACTTAGAGGTTTGAAGTCTGTTAATGAGACACCTGTGGGTGTCTCAGTCTTTGTCTGTGGAAGCCAAATGAGCAGTGTGTGACAGTACCCCCCCCTTTTAAAGGAGGGCACCGCACACCTAGGATTCGGCTTAGAAGGAAAGTTCTTGTGAAAGTTCTTAACCAGAACTGGAGCATGAACATCCGCAGCACGGATCCAGGAACGTTCCTCAGGACCAAACCCTTTCCAGTCTACTAAATACTTCAAACTTCCTTTAGAGATTTTTGAATCTAATATTTGTTTGACCTCGAATTCTTGATCCAAGTGAACTTTAGGTGCTGTAGAAGAAGTATGGGTAGACGAAAAACGGTTAATGATCAATGGTTTCAACAAGGAGACATGAAACGAATTGGAGATCCGAAGAGCAGCTGGTAAAGATAATTTTCACAGAAGCTGGATTGATAATTTTTGAAATAGTATAAGGACCAATAAAGCGAGGAGCAAACTTCATACAAGGAGTCTTGGGACGGATATTCTTTGTAGAGAGCCATACTCTATCACCTATCTTGAAGGCAGGTGCGGCCCGAAGTTTTCTATCCGCCGCAAACTTGTAACGTTTGGAAGATTTCTTAAGACAGCTCCTCACTTGATTCCAGATAGAAACAAATCTCCGTTGGACGAGATTAACAGTAGGAACCTGGGTGGGCGGGAGGGAGGTAAACCTGGGAAAGGATGGATGAATCCCATACACGATAGAAAATGGTGATGCAGAAGTTGACTCATGAAGGGCATTATTATGCATAAATTCTGCCCAAGGTAGAAGATCCACCCAATCGTCCTGATTGGCAGCAGAGAACATTCTAATAAAAGTCTCTAAATCTTGGTTTACACGTTCAGTCTGTCCATTAGACTGGGGATGGTAGGATGATGAGAAGTTTAATTGGATACCAAGAATTTTACACAAGACTCGCCAAAACTTAGACACAAACTGAACTCCACGATCTGACACAATTTCTGCGGGACAGCCATGCAACCGGAATATCTCTTTAACGAAATATGTGGCAAGAACAGATGAGGATGGTAGGCCAATAAGTGGAATAAAATGAGCCATTTTTGAGAACCGATCTACCACTACCCAGATGGTATTATATTTTTTGCTAGGGGGTAGGTCGGTGATAAAGTCCATGCTCAAATGGGTCCATGGTCTGTCCGGAATAGGAAGTGGGATTAATTGTCCAGCAGGAGATTGGCGAGATGATTTGTGTTGACTACAAATTTCACAGGAAGCAACAAAGTCCTTAACATCACAATGAAATTTTGGCTACCAATAATTGCGGGAGACCAACTCAATGGTTTTACGTATACCAGTATGGCCAGCAAAATGAGTAGAGTGGAACCAAGTCAACAGTTTCTTTCGTAAATCCGGTGGTACAAAAGTCTTCCCAGGTGATGGTGTACAGGCAGGAGACAAAGTAGAAGTAAATATACACTTGGGATCTAGTATAGGATGAGGTTTCACCTCTTTGGTCTTGGAATCACAGGAAAAGGCTCTGGAAAGAGCATCTGCACGTTTATTCTTCTCACCAGGTTTGAATGTAATTCGAATATTGAAGCGAGAGAAAAAGAGAGACCACCTAGCTTGTGGTTTTTATGATCTGTAAAGATGGTAACCGGGAATTTGGCTCCCTCTAGAAGATAACACCATTCCTCCAATGCTATTTTTATGGCCAGTAATTCTTTATCGCCGATTGCGTAATTCTTCTCTGCAGGTAAAAATCTTCTGGAGAAGAATGCAGCGGGATGAAACTGGTTAAGATGAGACTTCTGAGATAACACAGCCCCTACTCCCACACTTGAAGCATCAATCTCGAGGAAGAATGGCAAAGACATGTTAGGTTGTTGAAGAATAGGTGCCGAGGAGAATGCTTCTTTTAGAAATTCGAAAGCCTTTAAGGCCTCTGGCGGCCAGGATTTTCGGATTGGCATCCTTCCGGGTGAGAGACACAATGGGTGCCACTATAGTTGAGTATCCCTTGATAAAACGTGTATAATAATTAGAGAATCCTAAGAAGCGTTGCACAGGCTTCAATCCTAAGGGAAGAGGCCACTCGAGTATAGCTCGAACCTTCTCTGGGTCCATCTCTAATCTTGAGCCTGAGACAATGTAGCCAAGGAATGACATTTGGGACTTTTCAAATAAGCATTTCTCTAGATTGCAAAAAAGTTGATTCTTACGAAGACGTGAAAGAACCTCTGCCACTTGAAGGCGGTGAGAATGAATGTCCTGGGAGAAGATCAAAATGTCATCCACATATACAACGACACAATCATAGAGGAGGTCTCTGAAGATTTCGTTCACAAAACCATGAAACACCGCAGGGGCATTGCACAAACCGAAAGGCATCACTAGATATTCGTAGTGACCGTCACGAGTGTTGAAAGCTGTTTTCCATTCATCGCCGGCTTTAATTCAGATGAGGTTATAAGCTCCCCTGAGATCTAGTTTTGTGAAAATCTTCGCCCCCTTTATACAGTCAAATAATTCGGTGACTAGAGGAATGGGGTACCGGTTCTTAATGGTGATGGCATTAAGACCTCTGTAGTCAATACATGGGCGAAGGGACCCATCCTTCTTTTTAACAAAAAAGAAACCGGCCCCAGCAGGAGAAGATGAAGGTCTAATGAATCCACGAAGAAGATTTTCTTGGACGTATTCGGACATGGCTTGAGTCTCTGGTAAGGATAAAGGATACACACGACCTCGCGGAGGGATTTGATCGTTGCAGCATGAGCTGAATAGTCTGTGGAATAGTACACAGCAGAGACAGTTGCAGTTTGATCTGTATGGTCTTTAACAGCAACACAGCAAGGCACTGACGATCCAGGTGAGAGCTCACAGAATAGGTAGCAACCTAATCAGACTGGTAACTTGATCAACAGGCCCAGAGGAAATGGAGGAAGTGCCTTTTCAAGTCTGGAGCCAACGCAGGAACCAGTAGGAATCTTAATTAGAAGTAGACAGGTAATCAGTCTGCACATGTGCAGATCAGAACTTAGAGGTTTGAAGTCTGTTAATGAGACACCTGTGAGTGTCTCAGTCTTTGTCTGTGGAAGCCAAATGAGCAGCGTGTGACACCCGCATTGACTATTGCAATTCCCTCCTTACTGGTCTTCCCCAAAACAGACTCTTACCCCTATAATCTATTTTGCACGCAGCAGCTAGATTTATTTTCATTGCAAATTGTTCTTTCTCTGCTGAACCACTCTTATCAGTCTCTACATTGGTTGGCTGTTTTTTTTACCGAATCCAATAAAATAAAATAGAAATAAAATACTTCTACTAACCCGCTAACATATATCTCCTCACTTGTCTCAAAATATCTCCCAACTCAACAGCTTCGTTCTGCATAAGATTTGCGTCTCTCTTCCACTCTCATTTCATACTCCCATTCCCGTTTACGTGACTTTTTTTGAGCCGCACACACTCTATGGAGTTCTCTCCCTCGCACAATAAGACTTTCCTCTGGTCTACAAACCTTTAAGCATTCTCTGAAAACCCACCTCTTTAGGCAAGCTTATAATATTGCTCAACCGCCCTCTTAACCTCACTAGGGTAACCTATTACCACCTTTTACACAATTCACTCAAGACAACAATGCTCTGACCCCCTGACCAACATTGCTGTATGACTGGATCATATATATATATATATATATATAGCATACTCATTCACTTTTTACCTTTGAACTTCGGCTGGACCGAAATGCAATATGTAACCTCATGTATCTAACTCCCTTTGTCCCATAGACTCTAAGCGTGCGAGCAGGGCCCTCACGTCTTTACCCAGTATTGTTTATTACTGTGTTTTTCCCCAATTGTGAAGCACTAAGCAATTTGCTGGCGCTATATAAATAAATGATGATGAATGATTCATCATCATCATCATCTATTTATATAGCGCCACTAATTCCGCAGCGCTGTACAGAGAACTCATTCACATCAGTCCCTGCCCCACTGGAGCTTACAGTCTAAATTCCCTAATATAGACACACACTCACACACAGACAGACAGAGTGGGAGACAAACAGACAGAGAGGGACACACACAGACAGAGACTAGGGTCAAATTTGATAGCAGCCAATTAACCTACCAGTATGTTTTTGGAGTGTGGGAGGAAACCGGAGCACCCGGAGGAAACCCACGCAAACACAGGGAGAACATACAAACTCCACATGATTAAATAATTTATTATGTGATGATGTGTTCATTTTAGGGTCATACATATCTTTCTTTTTGTTTCCAGCATAAGATTGTAGCTTAAATCCCCCAAGGCCTCCATGCTGTTGTCATGTATGGATTATCACATCTGAAAATGATCCACAAGAGGGTTTTGTGAGTCATATAGACAAAAATAATGACAATGTACAAGCCCTGCGGTAATCATTGCAAATGAAAATAGGGCTTAAGGTGCAAATTTTTGCTCGCACGTCTTAATGGAGCAAAAATGAGTGAATTAAGCTGTATTTTTAGAGGTAATGATTACCCCAGGGCTTGCTCTTGAATTACTCTAAGCACATTCCACACAGAAAAATAAAGTTTGATAAAATTGTATCTAATTAAATCGCCCTCATAGTATCTTAAGACCTATCCTAATTTGGAACCTTCTGCATACATAGTGGGGAATGCCACAAGATGCCTTTTCAACTTTATGAATTTGATCCTTACAACCTTGTTTGTGCCCTACTGGTGTGGTCAGAAGATGACTGCACACACATGGCAGTAGTGGTCATCTTTTGTATATACTTTTTCTTCACCATGCTCAATAATGATCATCTGTCATCACAGTTGTATTTGGGGCCACATACTGCAATATTGGCACAAATGCCTGTTATCAACTGCAGAGCCTGTGGTTGGCTTATGGTTCTGCCTGGCAGACTGCTACTATTGTAGCAGAACCCATTCAGACTTGTAAATGAAGTTTATGGTATCCCAGACTACAATCAACAGAAAGTAGTAAAACACAGATGGGTTGAAGAGGAGGAGTCAGACACTCTTTCATCTGCAGATGTGATTCCTTGCACATTACCTCCTCTGGAATCTAGGAAGTCACCGAGGTTCCCAGGAGGATACATTTTTGTTTGATAGTGCTGATTACACATCGTGGAAGCAGAGTGCAATCCTTGCATTCATTTGGAGCCTTTTCAAACTTTTGTTTTCTCTTCTATGTTCTGCTTAGTCTGGGCTTTCTGCAGCTCCTACATATTTGAAATTTATACTCCTGCTATGTGAAATTGCACTGTGATGAACGATCCATAGCACTTGCCATGGTAATGGGCATTAATTGTCAGACTGTGTGGCTCCAGCAAGTTTTGTCTGTTCAGGTAAGTGAGATGTGATAATGATGCCGTCATGCTTCAGTTAGACCCTCTCTGACAATAGACTTTATAAAAAGACCATCTCTTTTGGAAGCAAATAGATTACTTTTTCAATTAAACTTTTGATTACATTTTCTTGCTGTTTTCATGAAAACTTGCTGCTACAGTAACGTGGCTTTCTATCTGGGGTTTATATTTCCAAACTTTTTTTGCATGTTCTTTTTTCTTCTCGCTAATACACGTAATTAAACAGTAGATTACAGTATCTTTCAGTAGTTATTTCATGTAAAGACCTGTAACATAATATTTTTTAACTGTATTAAACCTTGTAAATGCTGCAGATTTATTGCATAACTTACTAATGGAACTTAATGGTCTCTAGATTTATTGTCTGTGTATACTTAGACCTGACCACCCATTCCCAAATTGCTAGGTAATAAAGTATGTTTAGTGCATGTTTGATGTATAACTTCAGCTGAAGACTTTGTCTAGTATGTGCAAAAATGCTATGTGATTATAATTGTCTTTGTAATGATTGGAGGTTTTAAAATTCTCTCTGGACTTCTTTTATTCGATCAAAAGCAATGAAGTGCAACTTATGTTGTACCTAATTTGCACTAAAAATAATAAAACATGTCGCGTGAACAATATGGCTGTAAAATGTGCCTCTGAAACTGTCTGAGTATCACTTTTGCAAGTAATAGATTTAAATAATCTCAAATAATCCATAAATTGTAAGCTTGCGAGCAGGGCCCTTTTACCTCTCTGTCTGTCTGTATTACCCAGTATTGTTTTATTAATGTTTGTTCCCAATTGTAAAGCATTATGGAATTTGCTGACACTATATAAATAAATATTGATGAAGTAACAATAATTTTGAAATCCATACCAAGCAATTATTTTTAGTTTTAATAATTTGTAAAGCCTATTTCAGAGAGCTTACAGAATGTAATTTAATATTAAAGTCTGAATAGATAGCTGACCATTTCACATACGTTAATAGACTAAACTTAGGGGTTTGTAATGTTGGGAGATTTTATTGAAAGCTTCTGTGCCATATACTGGTGCAAAACAATATCGCATACAGGTCATACTTGTCATTGGACATACTCTTTCTTCCCCTCATTTGTAACTTTTTATATACTTTCGCTAAAGGGGGCAAGCCTTCATTTATAGAAAAACGTGTAAAAATGCCCATAGTAAGACTAATAACCTGTGACCTCTATATGGGAGCTATGCCACATTTCTAGAAATATTACTATTCCAAATTTACATGCTGCATAGTTGAGTGGTTTTAATTTGGGTGTGGATGCTGTAGTTTTGTTATGTAAGGTCTCATACATGCACTAGCATCAATCAGTCATTATGTTCTAATAAGAACATTATAAGCCAAGTTTGAAGTTGTTGGCAGCTATAGCTCCTGTCTCCAATCACCCCCCTCATTAAGTTAGGATTAAACCAGACTTTATAAAAAATATATAGTGTATTATAGTTTCATGTTTTCATATTCCTTTTCTGATTCATTCAGGCTTTATACAAATATCACTGGCAAATGACCACAATCCTCTTATTTTCTAGTGTTCGATGCACAATTAAACATTCAGTCAATAATTTTGATGACCCATTTCTACATGAAGATAACAATATATTTAGTAAACGACATGTGTAATTATGCTTTCCAATGCTACCTTCACAATGCTTTATAAGAGGAGGCAATATATAATGTTTCTCAGTATTGCCAATGCAACACATTGCAGCAGTCCAATTCATTTTATTCCCATCAACACTCAACACATTTGTTATAACATTCATCAAATGCAGTAAATTCCACTATACAGGCGTTCTTCTGCTGTGCAGGTAACTGTCTGGCAATGCACTGCAGTTTACTAGCTAAATATGTACAATTTGTGTCTTTCTTCACTGTAAAATTTGAGGAATTATATTGGCAGCAACCTACCCTTCCACTTTGTGCATGTAATACCCTCTGTATAAAGGTGTGTGTTTGGCGCGGAGCAGCTGGGAAGCAGATCTCTGATGTGGCACTATAAGTTCGCTGGGCTGTTTGAAGTACAGTCCTGAAGCCACGTTAGTTGGAGTGCTGCTGACAACTTGAAGTGTTGAGCACATTGTTTGCCATAGTGTTGTGCAGTAGTCTGATATTACACCACCTATCCCAATTCATTTCATCCATTGTGTTAATAAAAAGTAATAGCCTCCTAAAACATATGATCAAACTCATACAATTATGTGTAGTCACATAATGTTCTTTAACTTATTTAGTTGTACGAGTAACAATCTCTTGTTTGCAATTGCCTTTGTTTGATCAGACCTTGGCATAGGTTTTAAAGGGACCTGTTTACTATTATTCATACTTTTGCCTCATCAATTATCATCTGTTATCGCAGTGATGACAGATAAATAATAGTGGCAGTTTACTATTAGTCATGTCAGGACGGCGCATCTGATAGGCTGTCCCAGCGATTACTTTGTTTCTAAAAAAAAAAAAAAAAAAGGCGCATTTATATTAACTCAGTGGAGAGCAGGAAGGGTGTTGGAGAGGGATCCGAAGATCCCTGTCCTGGGATGCTCTCCCCATAGGATTGAATGGCTAAAGCAATATTCATATGGCGTTCGCCATTGGGGGCAAGCTCTGTAATTTTACCTACGCTGCTGTTCCCATTGAGTATTATGGGGATTGCAGTATTGTGCAGTAATTTGCCTAATACAGGAGTTATCTCCAATATCTCCTGTGGTAAGCTGTTGTCAAATAGCCTCTTTACTTAAAAATGCCTAAACCATATGGTTTAGGGCTTGATAAATAGGCCCTAAAATGTGGTATATTGCTCAGTTGCATCTTTCTCACTTGCCATCACAAATACTTTGAACCACATAAAACCTAATTTGAGGTTTTAAAAGATGTCAGTCTGTGTTAAAAACAGAAAGGGACTTCTGTAATTGCCTGCAGTCTTTCTTTGTACACTAGTAGAATACCTTCTCAAACTGTCTATTCCTGCTTCTTTGCATTTTCTGGCAAAAGTAAGTATTTGTGTGGAACATAGCCAGCAAAAAATAGTTTATCATATGCTGTTGATTTCTGAGACAGTACCACCTTAGGGCCAGTTAAAGGTTTTGACCTTTTGGGAGTATAGTTTTTTTATACAGCTTGATAGCAAGATTAAAGTGTCAAGTATGTGAAACTGTTGAAATGTTATATGTATTTCAAGAGCTGTCTTCCAGTAAGCTCTAACAGTACAGAGCAATTAATGTAATTGAATGCTGTGTGAGTTTATTGAGCCCTTACATTTTGGAAAGGCACTCGAACTCTGCTTGTCTTCCTTTCTTTATGGCAGCAATTTGTAAAATCGCTCTGGCCTTTCGTAGCAATAAAAAGCTGCTTAATCTTCCCTTTTCCTATAATAAAGTTCAATATTTTGTTTTCACATACACACATTATTCTCTTCTGGTGAAAATCATATTTGAAAGATTGTATTTGGCAATTATTATTTGTAGAATATAAATAATTCTAATAGCATTTTGATATATGTCATAAATACACATTCTGCTATAAAATTGCTAGCCAAAACAATCTCAGGACTGCTTTCCATAATAAAGGAAATCATAGTGCACAGATTGTAAGCTTGCGGGCAGGGCCCTCTTACCTCTCTGCTATTAAATTGAACTTACTCTTTCTTGTGGGTAAATGTATCAATGTCCGGATTCTTCAACTCCGGCAAGATCGGCGTCTTCAGCGCTTAAATTTAAAGCGGCGCTGCCTTGTAAAGGGAAGTTTACCTTTACAAGGCAGCGCCGCTTTAAATTTAAGCGCTGAAGACGCCGATCTCGCCAGAGTTGAAGAATCCGGACATTGATACATTTACCCCTTGGTCTGTGTGTGTGGTAGGGAATTTAAACTGTAAGCTCCAGTGGGGTAGGGACTGATGTGAGTGAGTTCTCTGTACACCGCTGTGGAATTAGTGGCGCTATATAAATAAATGATGATGTCTGTCTCTATTACCCAGTATTGTTTTATTACTGTGTTTGTTCCCAATTGTAAAGCACTACAGAGTTTTCTGGCGCTTTATAACAAAATGATGATGAGGATGGTAACTATTGATTTGTTAATCTCAAATTCATATTTTTTTTTTGTACCATTAAGGACCAGAAAATTTAAAATAGAAGTTGTCTTGTATATTGATAATATGCACAAATGTATATGTAAAAGTTCTTGCTCTTAGCAGAACTTGGCAGATATTTCACATTGAATTTATGTTTCCTACATGCTAGGTATTGTTGTATGTGATCAGCCAATTCAGATCTGAGAGGCCGGCTACTTGTGTCCATCATTAACATGTAGATGGTTTTACATTACATTCTTCCTTAATCTGTCTGACAGGGGCCTCACATACAGTGTGCTGGGGGAGCTTTGATCTTTCCAATATATAATTCTAGCATAACAGAACTGACTGACACAAAATAAGCACACACATCTGAAATACTACTCAAAATGATGCTCTAAATATTCTAATGACCTGATTGGTTACAGGTTGTTCTACCTCACGTACTTCAAACCAAGGTACACAAGGATTCATAGCAATGGAAGACCTTCGTCAAACACACCTTAAAAACTGGATTTTTTTCTTCTGTGGAATATAAATGTAATAAGCAAAATATTTTCAGTAAACTTTATTAAGTAATCAGTTTGAAAAACTTGATCGGTCTGTGTGTGAGTCACTCAACAGATTATATCAGGCTCTATTGGAATAATTGAATGGTAAAAACTGAGGGCACTCCAATAATGCAGTAAAGTGGAATAAAAGTATAAAATCTTCCTCTCACGCCGCTCCTCCTCTGCCTCCCCTCTCTGTCTTGCCTTACACTGGCTCCCCTTCCCCTACAGAATCCTTTTCAAACTTCTCACCACCACTTACAAGGCTCTCTCCCAGTCTACTGCCCCTTATATCTCTAACCTCCTCTCCATTCACACTCCCGCCCGCTCCCTGCGCTCGGCCAATGATCGCCACCTCTTCCCACTCTAGAATACAAGACTTCTCCCGAGCTTCCCCCTTCACTGGAACGACCTCCCTCGCTCCATCCGTCTCTCACCCAATCTGTGCTCCTTCAAGCGGGCACTCAAAACTCACCTGTTCCTTAAGGCCTACCAACCATCCACTTAACCTCTCACCTCTTCTGTTTCTCCCCTGGCTCCTTTTTACTCTCCCCTTTGCTTCACTGGCTCCCTTTTGGGCCTGATTTTGTTTACCCTCCCTTAGGATGTAAGCTCGTATGAGCAGGGCCCCTCTCCCCTCCTGTCTCCACACCTGTTCTTCTGCTCCGTCTTTACAGTATTTGCCTGCCTGGAGTTTCTGAAGTTCTGGTACTTTGTGTTTATTGTTCTGTATTGTTTTACCCTGTATAGTGTACTGTTTGTGCTGTGTACGGCGCTGCGGAAACCTTGTGGCGCCTAACAAATAAACGAAAATAATAATAATAATAAAATTGCTAACATGTATTTCTCTCCTGGGGGAAAATTTATCAAGCTGCAGGTTTCAAAAAGTGGAGATGTTGCCTATAGCAACCAATTGGATTCTAGCTGTCATTTATTTAGTACATTCTACAAAATGACAGCTACAATCTGATTAATTGCTATAGGCAACATCTTCACTTTATCAAACCAGCAGCTTAATAAATTTACTCCCTAGTGTGGTGGGCAGCACCAGACTCATGTCTGATACACCATGTAAAGTTTATAATTAGTAGATGTAGCCGTGCTCTTGGTGATTTATTCTGCAGTATTTCTGTAGAACTGAATGAAAGCAGCATAAAGTAACGAGCTGTATAATATACATTTTATTATGAAAGTTTAATATACAGTAGTGGTACATAGTAATCACTTCTTCAGGTGTTGTGTATTTTGGTTGTCTACTTGTAGTGGACTGTCAAATAAAACAGTGAGTGCAATGCCAAATAATTTATTAAGTGGTAGCAGAACAATTTGCTTCAGGGATTGTTCGTTGCCTGGTTTATTGCCCATATTTATATAGACATTTTGCTTTGTTTGTTTGTCTCGTTCCAAAATTATATTTATTTATTTTTTGAATGGTTCACCCCAAAGCAACTACAAACTCTTCTGTATATTCTCCACCTATTAAACCAGCTTCGTAGGTAGAACATTTTTTCATATTTTTAGGAATAGCCAAAATAAAACCATGCAAGGGGCAATGAAGTATAACAGTAGTTGCAACAAGAAAAGCAAGTGAGAGAGTTGTAAAGTTAGGAGATGTCATGTTATGCTTTATAAGTTGAATTTAGAGATTATGGGACTGCTTCATCAAAGAACGTGAATACTGAAACGTGTCGTATTTTTAGTAAAATCGCTGTGACATATAGTCCAGAAATAGACAATAAGCCAGAGAACGTAAGAACATCCAGTTCATCTCGGAGTGAAAACAATATCATGGGCGGAACAGGGAGATGAATGGACGTATGCATGTAATGAATGTACAGTAAGGGTGTTCCAAGCTTGAGCGCACACAGCAGTGTCTGATTCAAGCTTTCCCCAGCTACAGGTCAGGTCCCAATTGATAATGATGACTGTTGCATATGCATACTAGAACATGTGTTTGCTATCAGGAATAACTGTAAAAATAAATTTTATGTACTGTAGACATTAATAGCATCATGATAAATGTATTTCATGGAGGAAAAAAAAGAGAAGAAATATGACTTTTTTTCATTAATGATTGTATTAACAGGTGACAATCATTGGATTTTTTTTTTCTAGTGGGACTTTATATTCCACATATGTATTGGATGCTTCCTGCAGTGTATTGTGTCTCTTAGTGGAGAGCATACCTGGACCCATATTCAACAAGAGACGTTTCTTCCCATCCACTTGTAGTTGAATAGACTAGCATATGCCCAAATTACGTAATTTATGTTCATGTGTGTTAATGAATCGGGCCCTAAATGTGCACAGCTGGGTCTAAATGCAGGATACTGCACAGTTCAGTCCACTGTTGCCTGGCGGTTTCATAGACTTCTATAGTCTCCAAAAGTATAGCTGAGAGCTTTTTGCTTCATTTATCCATTGACCTTATTCTTTACTGATTATTTAGATAAAAGGCAGGATTTCCACTTTGCAGCAATGTATTTACAGGCAGGCAAGCTTTTACAATGAATAAAGGTGCCCATATACAGAGCGTCTGGATTTTTGTCTGAAAGATGAAGCTATTTAGAGCTTAGACTAAATGAGCACATTGTACCGGGAACCATTACCATGGTCAGATGGGGACCCCAAACCCAGTCAGATTCGGCCATTTACCGTTCATCCCGTCTGACATATGACGACAATAGAGATCAGCAGTCTTTTTAGGCCCATATACACAGTGATTTCAAATACCCACAATTATGGTTATCACCACGCAATAATAAATAGACCCTGTTATTAAAACACCCAACTTTAAGTTAATATGTAGACTGTAGTTGTCAGTACAATCTAACTAAACAGAAATCCACTTTAAAATAATTTTATTAAAGCTTTGTTGAAGAAGGGATTTAAAACTGGAGTGCTGGGGATTGTGTAACTATCAACTGAACTAAAACAAATAGATATAGGCTTCAGTTAGATAAAATGACCCTTTAACTCATACATGACTCTGTGTCCTATGTGACAAGGATCACAGGTGATCCAGGCTATGTGTCCAGATCGCCAGTTCGGGTGGGCAGCCAATGAAGCACAAATGGCTACATTGCAGTAATGTACTGACTGAATATTTGGCAATCTCCCATGACGTGTGATCGTGGTTGATGGTCATTTTGTGTCCACACATGCAGTGATTTGGGAACACTTTTGTATAGTACTACCTAATTAGCAGTTACAAATGCTGTGTATATGTTTAGCTTGCTTAAGTGAGGATTTTATTTGGCTATCTTTTTTAAAAAAAAACAGTGGAGTTATCCTAAACATAAACTCTTCCGGTTACATCATAAACAACCAGGTTTTGTATGACTTTCCTGTGAGTAACCAAGGACATCTTACTACCAGGAAATGACTAACTGAAAGCAATTGCAGTAAAATACATCTTTGAAGATGTGTTTTGTATGTGTTTATTTTAAAAGAGAATTACACAGCTGGTGGTCCAGGCTGAATGCACACCTCCAGTACTCTTTTTGTCTCTCAATTAATCACTTTCATAGGCTTTATTGCATTTTGTTTTAGTAAATGGTAATTTTGTCAAAGACGCATTTTAAAATACACTAGGAAAAACTTTGACAACAGCACCACCACCACTGGTAGTAAAAAAAAAAAAAAAAAAGTGTGATGTCTGTTTTCAACATATAATAAGCACTAAAATAATTGTAGTTACTGTGTATGTAAATGAGAGGGTTCAACATTTGGTTCTCCAATCTGAGTTTCTCTGTTTTTCTCTCATACATGTGCATATGATAACATCCTACTTGTATAAATATATTTGTGTGGACAGTTTATTCTTTTCATATTTACAGTAATGGCACGTATTATTTCTGTGAAAACAGTAACCAAGAATAACGATTTAACTTTACAATAGCATATTGCTTTCCCACTTTTCCAAAAAGTCCTTCCTTATAACACCAAACTTTTTTCACTGATTTTGTATGTTTACCAAATATGTGGGTCATGACCACTTTGTCACTACCTACCACTATAGTAGCCATATTGGTGCCATCATCATCATCGGCTATTTATATAGCGCCACTAATTCCGCAGCACTGTATAGAGAAGTAACTCACATCTTGTTGTATAAGTTTAGAAGAAACATTCATTATCAGTTTGTTTTTTTTTGTTTTTTTTACATATATCCTATGCATTCCAGCTGCAATAATTTAAAGTCTACTATTTAAAGCAACACATGACATGTCTACCTAGCAGTGAATTGGTTAAAGGACATATGCTAGCAAGTCCAAAGAATCACAAACACGTGAGTGCTTTAATATGAATAACCAACGCAGGAGTGGCTTCAAAGGAGTGATCGGTTTGATGTGAAACATCAAAATCACATAATTACAAGCAGAAATCCCCCTGATCCTCAACCTACACTTTAAAGCAAGTCTAAAAAAAACTATGTTAAATACAGTGAGAGAGGATAATGCTTGGCAAATAGTGCATTGGCATAATGCCTCTGCATTATATTAATATAGTGTTTACTTTGTGCAAGTGAATTAAAGAAAAGGCAAAAATAGACCATTACAAGTATATTACTGTACTTTTTAATTAATTAACAATATTACTTTACGTTCAATAGAATATAACCTGTCACAAGCAGGGAAATCCTTCCTCTTGCCCTCCCCCTTCCCTTCGTGTTCCTATCCTCCAGTTTTCTCCACGTTTTACTCTTCGACTGATTTGCTATATCTTGCACCTTTTACCTTCTTTGCTATATCTTTACCCAGGAATACTACCTGCGCTCTGCTGCCCATGTTTATTCTTGTAATTTGCTTTCTTATAATATTTCTCATGATATGTTACCCTCATTTTGTATTCCTACACATATTGTTACCTTTGTTTTCCAATTTATCCCTTGTTTTTGTTTTACTACTTGTATTATGTTACCCTTGTTTCTTGTTTGTCACTCGTACTATGTAATGCTACATGAATTGTCTCTACCCTTTTTGTGCTTCTGCTCTGTATGTTACGGCAAAATTTTGTTGCTCCCTATAAATAAATGTTAGTAATAATAATTCATTTGAGATGTGGAGATATTTTCCTCACATTTTTTGTTTTAATGAACCAAATAGTGGTAAGAAATCATTTCCGACACTTAAGTGCAATTTAAAATATACTTGTTTGATTATAGTTATTTAAAAAAATATCTCAACACCCATATAATAGGTTTCATAAGGAAAAAAAAGGTCTTCTCCATGTAAAATCACATCCATTTTTGAGTTGGTGTCTGAGATTTTAAGATTGGAGAAATCATATTCTTTGTTTGTTTCACAGGTTTGTAAACCTTGATTTTTGCCCTTTTCAGGATCCAAGTGACACAGGTTTCAACCAAATTTAACCAGTTTAGATTTCACATGATAGGCTTTGACTCTGAGGGGCATATTCAATTATGTCCGGCGATCGCTATTATGCACGCCTGCACACTTCCCATTACCGCAACACCACGGATTTCTGTGCGCACGTCATAGGGTTGCGATGAGAAATTCACAATGTTGCGGTATCGTATTGGCACATCATGGGCCTGATTCATTAAGGAAAGTAAAGCAAAAAATTTAGTAAGTTTCCTTACTCTAGTTTTCTGGGCAAAACCATGTTACAATGCAAGGGATGCAAATTAGTTTATTATTTTGCACATAAGGAAAATACTGTGTTTTTTCATGTAGCACACAAATACTTGATAGCTTATTTGTACACTGTAATTTAAAGTTGATCTAGAACATGCCCTACCCTAACTATAAATCTGCCATCACATTTTAAATTTACCTCTCACTCCAATGCAACATGGTTGCCTTACTAACTTTTGCTTAACTTTCCTTAATGAATCAGGCCCCACGTGCGTAACCGTGATCGCAGGACTTAATTGAATATGCCCCTGAATGTTTGTTTTTTGAGTTGATGGCATTTTGTAAAATTTGTGGAAGTAGAAGTGCTCTCGAGGAACTCTTCCTTACATGCGAGCAAACAATCAAAACATTTTAGATGTAGAAATCATAGTAAAATTTTGAGACAAATTATGTTAACTGGAGCTGTTTAATTCCAATCGCCCACTGAACATTTACAGCATGCTAGCATATGCCCATCTCTAAAGCAGTATAAATAAGCGCCACTTGGTATTATCAGGCGCATGCTCTCGCAAAGGCACCTAATGTTTGTAATCGCTTGGACCACATAGCATAAGTCAGGATCCAATTGGTCTGGTTCTTTCCATGTGATCACTGTTACTGCCATTATTTTGGGGGTTTATTACTGAATTAGGTTACATGTTAAATAGTAAAGGGTTATAACCAAGTCAGCTGTTGGGTAAGTTTGTTTAGGTAGTTTTAAAATGTTGTTTTATGTCTGTAGATGGAAAAAAATGGTTAGAATATTTTACCACTAGCATGATTCTTCTTGAAATGTTTGTGAATAGTTAGGAAAGTGTTATTTATTATTTAGCAGTGAGGTATCAGTTGGTTATACATATAAAATATTGTTTAATGTTAGTGTTCAGTGATTAGTAGTATTTAGAAATTTGTTTTATAGCTATTGATTAGTAATTATAATATAGGTAATAGCTTTTTAGTATTATTTGATTAGCTGTTACTAACAGTGTAATGCAGTGTACTAACAGTGGTTTGTAGGGGTAGAATGCAACTAAGCACAAGCACTGGTATTGGGATGCAAGAAGGACAGCTGCAGAGTGTTAGGGTGCAAAGCAGATAGCTAGGGGTATGACACCATGTAGCGGAAGAATTTAGGACTTATCCCAATTAACTAATAAACCCGGAAAACACCCAAATTCATCCACCGAATGAAGGTCATCCAGAGAGACATGTAGATCCAACAGGAAAAGAAGCTTGTCATTGGCATACAAAGCTATAGAATCCTGAACCTTATCCCCTGGAAGGCCCAGAATTTTCAGATGTGCGCTGATCAAACATATGGCGAGGGTAAATATTGTGGGGGATAACAAACACCCCTGTCTAGTTTCCTGACTCGGACCAAACTGAGCAGTAGTATGAGCATTGACAGAGACTCTCGCCTCTGGTGTGGAGTACAGTAATTGAACCCACTTAATAAACCCATCTCCCAGCCCGAATCGGCGAAGAACCTCCCATAATTAGCCCCACTCCACCGAGGATTTACAATATATTTAATATATGTCTGTACCCATATTCTTTGATTTGGGTAACCTTTAGTGTCTGGGAGGCTTACAAAAAAAGCCATGTACAAGTACAATTATCACTTGAATTTCAAATTATGATGCTAGTTAACTACTTGGTCTATAACATCCTAGTTCTTCAGGAACCATCTTGTTCTCAGTGTGCAGTGTAATCGTTTGAACTATCACCCAGTGGGTATTTATAAGAACATTTATTTAATAATTTGAACACTTAACTAGCACATATCGTTTCAGAAGTGCATTATAACCCTAATACTATGGGAGTTGTTATATCTCAGCATGGGTTGATAAATGTTGAGTGCTTGTGATCCAATATTGAAGGCCGTAAAGCTGGATTCAAGGAAGTGGATGGGATCCAGGAAAAAGGCCTCCGCTCCCAGGGGTCCAGGATAACTACTCAAAATGTGTGAGTCTCCTGGACAATACGGGAGAGTAGACAAAAATGGCATTTAGTAAATATTGCAGAAGGACATGTACAAGCTAAAATTAATTTGTAGATAAAAACTCCTTTAATGGCCTCTTTATGTTTAATTGGTAATTATAAAATTCTTTTGTTCCTCAGAAAGCCAATGTGGTGAGAGAAGAAAAGGGAGTAACAACATAAAACAACTGACTCTCAAACAGCTTATTTGAAGAGCATCATCCGGTATGAAGACTACTACTAAAAGGACAAAAGGTAATTCTCAAGTTATTTTCTCACAGGTATAGACGCTGCAATGCCCCTCTCACCCTTGCACTTCTTGCCTTGTGTAAAGCAAGGGTGGGGGTATCTTCTGCTTCCCTGGCAGACTGGTATTGTCATAGCCCAGCACCACCCTCCCAGTGTATCACTGACATGAAGGAGCATGAGGTAAGAGGCTCCTATACAATGCTATGCCATTATTTGTGCAATGGATATTTCTTCCTAACCTGAAATGTATCTAATATATTTCAAGCCCTGTAGGATCAATTAAAGTGATAGCAAATTTTTAGGCACGGTATTCTGGAGCTTGGAATACCGACACCCACTATAGAGATGAAAAAACAACGATGACTGTAATAATGACATAATTTAATTGTAGACTTACTATAATACAGACAGCGTAAATTTGCGAATAACAGTGGTATGCGACTGGTGGTAATTTGGAAGATACTGTATGTCGGCGCTTGAATTTGATGTCATACAAGTGCGCGACATTCAAATGTGTAAATTTAAAGTGGCAATAGTACCAGCCGCACTGTAACCCTAAGCATTACAATAAAATGTGTTTTAAATGTTGATGTTGTTTACTTTCGTGACGTGACTTTCAAGCGCCGGCATCCAGTATCTTCAGAATTAGCAGCAGTCGCATATCAGTGCTTTCAGAGATCTGCACTGTCTGTGTTATGGTAAGTGTAGATTTAAATTATGTAGTTATTACAGTCATCGTGATTTTTCTGTCACTATAGTGGATGTCTGTATACCAAGTGCCGGTAAACTGATTACCACCGATCAGAAGCTCTGTGCTGGCGGGATGGGGAAGATATTGGGGCAGTACGGTGGCTCAGTGGTTAGTACTTCTGCCTCACAGCACTGGGGTCATGAGTTTAATTCCTGACCATGGTCTTATCTGTGAGGAGTTTGTATGTTCTCCCCGTGTTTGCATGGGTTTCCTCCAGGTGTTCCGGTTTCCTCCCACACTCCAAAAACATACTGGTAGGTTAATTGGCTGCTATCAGAATTGACCCTAGTCTGTCTCTCTCTGTTTGTCTGTGTGTGAGTGTGTGTCTATATTAGGGAATTTAGACTGTAAGCCCCAATGGGGCAGGGACTGATGTGGATGAGTTCTCTGTACAGCGCTGCGGAATTAGTGGCGCTTTATATATAAATAAATAAATGATGATGATGATATCTATCAGTCTAAGGGATAACAACTAGGTTGAAATTCGCAAAAGAACTAATCCATTATCATCACTACTGCAAGCATCTGTTTTATTCTTTATCCACACAAAACTGCTTTATTCACATAAATTAGTAAGCTCTATCTGCTCATTCTTGCTCTCTTTACCTTAAGCATCATCAGTATTCACTTCAGAATCTGAACCTCACATTAGCTCTGTGTATGTTTGTACAGAATTGGGGATACTTTTGCAATGCTTTTATATGATAGTCCTATCCCTACTCCTATCCCTATCGCACTACAGAGCAGAATGAAGTGCAATTCAATGATTTTACCACTGGATCCTCGCGTATCTGAGAAACAGCATGTAATGCTGCAAAATTCAATTTGCACAAAATTGTGCCACAACCATATTTTTAGATTTAGGTACTATATATAATAGAAAATTGTAATGTGAGTGAAATAGTACTGTCTGATAAATATGTTGGTAATTATGGTATTTTTGGCACCAAGATGTTAGCAGCAGATTATTTAAGTCCTGTAAGTTGTGGGGTGGGGCCTCCATGGCTCAGACCTGTTTTTCCAGCACATCCCACAGATCCTCGATCGTATTCAGATCTGGATAATTTGGAGGCCAAGTCAACACCTTAAACTCTTTATCATATTCCTGAAACCATTCCTGAACAATTTTTGCAGTGTGGCAGGGAGCATTTTACTGCTGAAAGAGGCCACTGCCATCAGGTAATACCGTTGCCATAAAGGAGAGTACTTGGTCTGCAATAATGTTTAGGTAGCTGATACGTGTCTAAGTAACATCCACATGAATGCCAGGATCCAAGGGTTCCCAGCAGAACATTTCCCAGAGCATCACACTGTCTCCGGTGGCTTGCCTTCATCCCATAATGCATCCTGGGGCCATCTCTGCACTCTAAACTATGCACACGCACCTGGCCATTCACATGAAGTAAAAGAAAATATGATTCATCTGACTAGACTACCTTCTTCCATTGCTTCTTGGTCCAGTTCTAGCACTCATATGGCCATTGAAGGCGGTTTCGGCTGTGGACAGAGTCAGCATGGGCACTCTGGCCGGTCAGTGGCTATGCAGCAAACTGCGATGCACTGTGTATTTTGACACTTTCTATCATAGCCAGCGTTAACTTTTTCAGCAATTTGTGCTACAGTAGTTCTTCCATGGGATTGAACCAGACGGGCTAGCCTTCGCTCTCCACATGCATCAATGGGCCTTTTCTGCCCATGACACTATCGCCGGTTTACCAGTTGTCTTTCCTTGGACCACTTTGGTAGGTACTAACCACTGCATGCAATGAACACCCTACAAGACCTGCCTTTTTGGACATGCTCTTATCCAGTTGTCTAGCCATCACAATTTAGCCCTTTTCAAAGTTGCTCAGATCCTTACGCTTGCCCATTTTACTTGCTTCCAACACATCAACTTCAAGAACTGACTGTGAACATGCTGCCTCATATATCACACCCTTTGACAGGTGCCATTGTAACAAGATAATCAATAGTATTCACCTCACTTGTCAGTGGTTTTAATGTTATGTCTGATCTGTGTATACACAATGTTCAAACTTTGTATATACATCATACACATTTGGGTGCATTCATATGCTGAACATGTTAAATTAGGTAGAGATTTAGGATATATTACAGAATTGAAATAAATGATTGGCAAAATGATACAGCATTTTAAGGGCAGGTTATAGGAGAATAGGAGAGGTATTGTGACTGTTAATGGAGTTCCTAAACCAATTAGTAATTTCAGCATTGTATACCATGTTAATATAGATTTCCTGACCTTATTGAGGTAGTAGAGCCTCTGGAATGCAGTGGAAATAAACAAAAGTCATTGTGATGTAATAAAGCTGGATGGATAAACATTAGGTCCATTAGGTTTTGGTGAAACTTGTATCCTTTATTTGTAACATAATCATGCTGATTTGTATATGATTAGTAGAGCTGGGATTTTTATGTAGTATCATGTTGCAAAATATGTAGCTAAGTATGTAGATAATGTAAAAATATGTAATATCAAATAAGCCTAAGTTATATAGTAGTTTTACTTTAATATTTACAATATATTTTGTTTGCATACCTACTACAGAACTTCTTGTACTTTGAAGCACATTAGACAATTAAGTACATTTCCATATTTTCTGTTGTCATTGATTGCTGTCAGAATATTCTTGTACACAAAAATGACCTTTCCACCTTGGAGGACATCACTAGAAGTATTTTAGCAAAGGAATGTTCTCAAAAAAATGGCCCCGAGGACTGTGCATCTTCCCCATTGAGTACACGGCGCACACTAACAAATGTTGGATATCCAGGGTTTCTCTTAAATACCGCCTGCAACTTAGTAGAAACGCTTTGTTATGCACGTTTTGTCGCTATCCAATAACGATTGTCGAATCTCGATTTGTGTTTCCAACGCACAAATATTTATTCTCAAAAAGTAGCAGAATAATTCAAGCAAAATAATAATAAGTACAGCCGTTACCTATCGCAGGCGCTCTGGATCCAGTGAACAGTCATTCAGGTCTGAAGTCTGTGGTCAAGATGACTGAACACTAGATGAAAAGCTCTGCTTATATGCAGACAAAAATACAGTAAAACAATGCAGATGGTGTGGCTTGCTTCTATTGGTCCAGGTTTCAGGAAGGTCCAGGGGGTTACAGATCATAGGCTAGTTAAAACTAAAGAATCCAAAGGTGGGGGTCATCTCTCCAGGGGATGTGCTCCGTTCTTCCAGCCAAGACTCCACTTTCAACTAGTCCATTAGCATTTTATAGTCAGCATCATATTAAAGGTTTATTCCCTAACATCAATAACTAGAGTATGCAATGTGCGATCTCTTCGCCGAATGAATCGGACAGCTGCGGATGAATAGGGGATTAAAATATCAGACATGACACATTTCCTTTAACCTGAACCATATGTTATACTAATATGCATATCTTATAATATTACACATAAACACTACCATATTTTGACATAAATAACTATGTGTTGCAACTACAATTAATGTGTACTATTTACAGATGTGCGTATTTGTGCGAATGTGTGTAACTGTGTAAACACTTATTGCCACGTGTGGCGGATGCGTATGCCCTTGCACGCCGCAGCGTGCAATACGCATCTTTTCAGACAAAGACAACCAAGTTTGCTCGATTATTAATTGAAATGACTTTATCCAATTTGCTGACTTCGACAGCTCCACCCTTTGATAGTGTAATAGACTATCACAAAATCACTGTTTCAAGTTGAGGATTGTACAACACTTCTTCACAGACCATGATCTCGGTATCTCTCACCACCCTTTCAGTCTCGTTCTCAGTGTTTCTCCCAGAAGACTGTTTTCCACATTTCAACACATTAAACACATTTGACACATAAACCAATTGCTAAGATGACACCAAGTATAAGGAGAAGGAGCTTACTATACTAGCAACCATTTCCTGTACCCACTCCCCTAGACCGGAGAACCATTTTACAGGGTTCAACCATGAGAACCAACCTGCCACCTTTTCCCCGACCTCATATAACGAAGAATTATGGTTCTTTCGAAATTCCCATTTCAGTTGCAGAATTTCATCCATCTTCCGGTCTATAACCTCTTTAGGGTTATCTGTATTATTGGTGATGTACGTGTAACATTTGACACCAAACTGGGTGGCCAAAGTCACACAGTATCCACCAGTAATAGAGGTGAGATAATTTAGTACCAACCTATGTTGCACCAACTCCTTCTTGTACGCTTGTAGCTACCTTCCAGTATACCTGAAAGTGTCATCACACATCTCGGTGATATTGTCTGTCAATTTAGCTAGGTCTTGAATATATTTAAAATTTAAAGTTCCCCGGGCGGTCCTGGTGAGATCTAGAGCACCCATAACTTAAAAACCCGCAGTTTCACTAATCAATTTTATAGCTATGGGAGTCACAGAACTTACAGATACAATACACATCAGACAATAGCCACTCACACTGTCTCCGAGTTCCTGAGCTAGCAGACCTTTTCATAACCCCTGGACCAAGCTTGATAATAGGCTGCTCTGGGTATTCTAGTAACTTTTCCTCGATATCCATCTCATCGGTATCACTACCAGAACCTTCCTCTGTCCTCCATTCTCCTTCACAAAAATAGGGTGTCCTATAAAAAGTAAAAACAAGAAGAATCCTGGAACAAAATAAAAAGAAAAACCGCCACTCCTTCGCTGGAAAAATAGTTTTGAGGCAACGTCATTGGCTCAGGTGTCTTGACTGCAGGCTTTAGATCTCCCGGAACAGGTTTACGAGTGACAGATCGGTGTCGTCGGTCTCAGCTTTATCTCGCACTTTCTCCGGGTTACTGACTTTTCTGCAGTGGGTGGAATGGACCCAAGTGTCTCTCTCTGCAACCTTCAGTGATGTGGTACTGGTCAGCAACACTTGGTACTGGCCTTCCCAACGGTCTGTTAAATAACCTGAACGTAAGAAATTGCAGATTATAACATAGTCCCCAGGTTCAACATCATGACAGTTCGTTTCTGGCATACCAGGAGACAGCATTTTTAGTTTGTGTTGTTGTTGTTTTAGCTGTCTACTCATTTTTATAAGATATTGTACAGTCACTTCATTATTACACTTTAAGTCGTCTTGCGGACTCACAATCAAATGAGGTTGTCGGCCGAACAGTATCTCAAAGGGGGACAGATTAAGAGGAGGTCTAGGAGTGGTTCGGATGCTATGGAGGACTAGTGGCAAAGCTTCAGGCCACGCCAACCCAGTTTCGGCCATTATCTTACCAAGCTTGTTCTTAATAGTACCATTTACTCTTTCCACCGTACAACTGGCTTGTGGTCGGTAAGGGTTGTGAAGTCTGCAACTGATTCCCATGAGCTCACACATGTTTTGGAAGATATCACCAGTAAAGTGGGTACCCCTATCACTTTCAATGATTCTAGGGATACCGAACCTACACACAAAGTCTTGTACAATTTTCTTTGCAGTGAGCACAGCAGTATTAGTGGCTGCCGGATATGCTTGTACCCAACCAGAAAACACATCAATACATACTAACACATACTTTAGATTCCTGCACGGTGGTAATTGGATATAGTCAATTTGTTTTACCTGAAAAGGTCCGTCTGTAGGAGGGATGTGGAATAGCTCTGTTTGAATAGTTTTCCCGACATTTTTTCTCAAACAAGTAAGACATGACATTGCCTTCTTACCAGCCTGAGAGGAAAATCCAGGAGCACACCAGTATGCTCTCACCAGTTTGCACATTCCTTCTTTACCCAGGTGAGTCAGACTGTGTGCTGCTTCAGCCAGGCTTGGATAGTATGTCCTGAGGACTCTTGACCACATCCCATCGCCTTCCAGACCGCCTTTTCCTGCAGAGAACACAAATCTTGGTTTTCAATTAATTTCTGCATGTCTAATGTCTGAAAAACCATCATAGTCTCAGTCGATACAGTCATAGGTTGCCCTGCTGCCCATTTAGCAGCCTCGTCTGCCCTGTTGTTGCCCAATTACACCGGGTCTTCTTCAGAGGTATGGGCTTAACACTTTATGACGGTTACTGTCCTGTGTAACTGTATCGCTGTCAAAAGTCCTTTTATGTGTTGTGAGTGTGCCACTGGCGTGCCTGCTGCTGTTGTAGAGTTTCTAAGACGCCAAAGGTCCCCAAAATCGTGCACTACACCGAAGGCGTACCTAGAGTCAGTATATATATTAGCTGATTTACCCTTTGCCAACTCACACGCTCTCCTTAATGCTACTAGTTCAGCCACTTGGGCTGAATGAGGTGGGCCAAGGGGTCTAGCTTCTACAACATCCTGATCATCTACAACAGTACATAGTTCTCCCGTCTCTGTCTGTCTATGACAACTCCCGTCTGTATAAAACGTAAAATACACATTTTCTAAGGGGGTGTCACGTATGTCGGCCCTGGCAGTAAAGGTCTGGTTCAGGTATTCCATACAGTCATGCGTATCAGTACTCTTGCCAAACTCATCACCACCCAGGGTCTCCTCACCTCCCACCCTTTGTGTCTCTCGAGACACATATGGAAGGTATGTAGCTGGATTTCAGATGCTACATTGTTTAATGGTGATGTTTGAGGGTGCCATCAGAGCTAGTTTCCATTTTGTGAATCTAGCTGAAGAAACATGTCTGGTTTGAGCTGAATTTAACAGAGCTGATACTGCATGGGGTGTATAGACAGTTGAATCATGTCCTAATATTACGTCCTCGCTCTTACTTACCAGAAGAGCTGTTGCTGCTACACTTCTGAGATATGTTGGGAGTGATCTTGCCACAGTGTCCAATTGTGCACTGTAGTATGCTACCGGTCTGCTAGCGTCACCATGTTTCTGTGTGAGGACACCTGCTGCACAACCATCAGCTTCCGTACAGTATAGCTCAAAAGGCTTTTCATAATCAGGTATTCCCAATACAGGTGCTCTAGTCAGACTATCTTTGAGATTAAAGAACGCTTGTTCTGACTCCTCTGTGTGTACGTTTTTGAGGAAGAGACTAGCTCATGCAATGGTAATGCCAGAATAGAAAAACCTGGGATCCAGGATCTACAGTATCCACACATCCCCAAGAAGGTACGAATTTGCTTCTGGCTCTGCGGCAGAGTCATGTGTTGTATAGCTTCAATTCTGTCTGTTGTCAAGTGTCTTAGCCCCTGGTTGAGACAGTGTCCTAAGTATTTGACCTTAGTCTGACATGGCTGTAACTTGTCCTTTGCCACCTTGTGCCCTGTTTTTGAGAGATGGAGCAACAACAATTTAGTATCATGTAAACATGCCATAAAAGAATCAGAGCACAACAATAAATCGTCCACATATTGAATTAGAACAGACCCATTGCTAGGGTGGAAGGATTGTAAACAGTCATGCAATGCTTGGGAGAAAATACTGGAGCTGTCAATGAACCCCAGGGACAGTCTGGTCCATGTATATTGCACCCCCCTGTAGGAGAATGCAAAAAGGTATTGGCAGTCAGGGTGAAGAGGGACTGAGAAAAAAGCAGAACATAGATCAATGACAGTAAAATGACTAGCAGACGGTGAAATCTGCATGAGGATGACAGCTGGATTGGGCACTACTGGGAATTGGCTCTCAACAACTTTATTAATTCCCCTTAAGTCCTGGACTAATCTATAGCCCCTCTCCCCACTCTTCTTCACAGGGAAAATGGGACTATTTGCTTTGCTGGATGTACAAATTAAAATCCCTTGTTGCAACAGCCCCTCAATAACAGGATATACCCCTAGTTCCACCTCCGGTTTTAATGGATACTGTGGGACTTTTGGAGCTATCCTACCACTTTTTAGATTTACCATCACAGGAGCTACATTTTCCATCAATCCAGTGTCCTGTTCATCTCTGGTCCATAGGGACCCCGGTATTTCCAGCAACCTCCCCTTTACTTGAGATGGACTTTGTTCTATAACAGTAGAATGCAACATTAACCTTTGTGGGGTGTCTAATATATCCTGTACTTCATCCGCAACCTTCTCTGGTATATCTAGGAATACACCATCAGGGGTACAGTATACATCCCATTTTACATAACAAGTCTCTTCCTAGCAAGTTAGTAGGAGCTGCTGCAGCCAAGAGAAACGAATGCTTGGTGTGCAGAGGCCCGATAGTAACTTCTGTGGGTTTAGTTAAAGGATAATGTAACACTCTTCCTGTTACCCCCATGGCTGGAATATTTTTACTAGTTACCTGTAGATTGAAAGAAGAGGTTATCACAGATCTGGCCGCCCCTGTATCTACAAGAAAAGTTTGTTTCCTACCAGCTATGTCAACTATCATTGTTGGTTCTTCTCTCAGACTCTCAGTTAACCTCACTGGCTGTAGACTACAGGTATGACCTGACCCCCATTGCTGATTATCGCTTTCCCGCGCAGCATTTGCTGCTAGTACATGCGTGGGTAGGTGTGAGTCTTCTAGTTTATGTGAATTCCACCTTGGAGGATATCTATGTGACCTTCCATTAGGATTGTATCTTCCCTTTCTACAATCTTTCCTCATATGTCCTTCTTCTTTGCAATTATAACATCTCAACATTCTAGGTTTCCTGTCACGTGGGTTATATGCTGGTGGTCGTGTATGTATTCCCTCTAATGCTTGTATACTCACCGTCATAAAACTGTCACTCTTCTCTTCCCTCTTCCTAAAAATAGTTTTGTCGTGTTCCACGGCAATCTCTCAAGAGAATCTACCGTGCTGCCCCTCCAACCAGGTGTTGAGGTCTGTACCCTTGTCTTTAGGTTTTCCTTTAAACCATCCATCAGCACCGTTACAGCTACTTCCCTATGATGTGAATTCTCCTTTATATCTGATATCCCAGTAAACTGCGTCATTGATGCAAGAGCTCTAGCGAAATAGTCCGCTGCAGTTTCACTATCTTTCTGCTTAATGGTGAAAATTTTACTCTAATTTACTACTACTGGAAAATAGATGGCTAAATGTGTGACAATTTGGTCTATATTTTCTTGATTACCTCATCTGTCAAGGTGTCGTCTCCCTCCAACGAACAATCTTTAATACATTTTTGTATGTTAGTATTGGGAGGAAGACATGCCCTCAACACTACACGCCAATCCTTATTGGTTGGTTTGTGTGCATTTCCTAAGTCTTTAACAAACTTCTAAAACTTAGCCAACTCTTTTCTAGGATCTGGGAATTCAGTCATAATAGAACGTAATTCTGATCTAGTCCAAGGACAATGCATTGTAACATTTCTTAAAGGAACTACACCATCCTTATCTGCCTTCCCATTGGAAACTGATATTGTGCGGACTGGATACGTACCCACCGGTTCACTATCTTCAGGATTAACTACTTCAGTACCTTGGATGATATCCCTCCTAGTGGTCACACTACTCTCACCTATCTCAGCAATTGCCCCCTTTCCATACTTACGCTGAACCTCTAGCATATTAACAGCATGGGCAATGGCTGAAATTACAGTGGGTTCATCCTCTTCTTCAGAAACACTTGCTTTAAACCAGGGGTGTCCAACCTTTTAGCTTCCCTGGGCCACATTGGAAGACGACGAGTTGGTTTGGGCCGCACATAAAATACACTAACACTAACGATAGCTGATCATCGAAAAAAACATAGAAAACATAGTTAACATATTAAACTTACTTGGAAATGAAGTTCGTAAGAGTTAGGAAACCTGTTGAGGAATCATGATTAAAGCAGTAGTCCCATTACCAGCTACAATTTAACTTACCTGCATCTGTCCCTTAGTGGGGTTCGGGGAATTAAATGCCAAAAACTTATTTTTCCTCTCTTTCTGCACCCATGAATCATTTTTTTTATTGACCAGTTTGAAATGGTCACCGATATAGGTAGCATCAGGAGGACTAATAGAAATCTACAGAGATTTAAAGATAGGGTGGCGGGAAAAATGGTTCATGGAGCAGCCTCCGATGAGGGTAACAGTGGGTGATATTTTCACCCTACTCAGCACTGCACATTTAAAATGGTTTAAAATATTAAAAATACAATTATCTCTTAATATTTATATTAGATACATACAGAGAACACAGCTAGTTCATAATTGCATGGTGCAGAAAGTCCAAATTCAGAGTAACAACAATAAGATACTGGACAATCTTTCACTGCTGCTGATAGTTTGCGCGGGTGACTCCTCTGTGCTGCGCTATGCAATGGATGTCGGGTGTGATGATGTCACCCCCGACATTCACTGCGAGCGCCACACGGAGGAGGAGACCAGGGAGGGAGCCGGAGCGCCAGCTGACGTGACCGCAAGGTAAGTATTATCTTTTTTTTTTTTTTTGCAGGTTTTTTTTCAGCGCTGCCCCCTTGCTACAAGCAAAACACCTGCTGGGCCACATTTACAGGCATGCTGGGCTGCATGCTTTAAACTGACTTAAAACAGGATATAACTTAGCAATTTCCTTTTTTCCATTTTTAATAACTGCTGTACTTACTGCTCCCGCCACACAGGGTGGCGGGGGCGCTCTTGCGCTGAGTTATCCATGCTTCTCAACGGCTATTTCCGTTGTGCGCGCGCTTTTCGCCACGCCTACTTCCGCTGTTCACTCGCTGCTCTGCCACTTGTTGCCTTCCATTTGCCACAATTTCAAACAATCATTATGTTTATTTCTCATTTTCGTTGACTTAATCAACCACACTTTATCTTTTACATTATTTAGTACCTCTGGATTAAAACTCCCTATTGTTGGGAAAGGCCTACCACAATCCTTGGTCATCTTGACCCACGTGTCGCAATACGGAGTTGCGTATGCACCATACTTCTTACACATGAGAAACCTCGCTGAACCAATAGGCCCTTCCTTAGGCAGTACCTCGGCCATCTGTAGCGTCTGCTTAGCACCCATGTTGAACAATAGGGTTCCAGAAATATCACAATATCCTGCCACAAAATAGGGTTCCAGAAATATCACAATATCCAGCCACTACTTTCAACACTCTGCCACCCGCAATCTACCGCTAGAGATATTTTACCGGCCTGTGGATGTATTTGCTACAAGCCGCGTCCACTCTCTTCCTCTCGTCTTAAACAAGGACCCCTAATACAGAAATATCAATGCGGACTAAAGGGTTATCAGCTCCTCGATTACCCCTGACTCTCCAACAAAATCTGCTGAGTTTATTACAGCTGGCAGCATCCGGTAAAGTCAATTACCGGCCTTGCCAACAGAATTCCTCCCCGTGCTCCCAAGTCGCAATCACGGCTTTCCTTGCCGCGCGGTCCGATCGCAACGCTTAAAGATACTAGTTATCAGTAAACGATGCGATTACTCTTGGGTGCGCGTCGCGAAAACTTGCTTTGTTTCCGCCACGGGTATACCTGCCTTGTATACCGTACACCAGTTGGGCACCTGCCTCGTCAGACAGCAACTGACACTCTATTCAACAATAGATGAAACCTCAGTGTATTTAAAGTCACCAAATCACACGACATACAGCTTTTCTGCGCAGAAAATCAAAGTTCCCAACAATAGTAATAATGTTCCAGAGGTTTTAACAAGTGGTTATACTATGCATGTATAACAACTATCAAAATCGATTGTTTAAACACGTGGCAAATCTACCAGAAGTTCACATACACTAGGCAGGAAGTGCACATACGCTAAGCAATACAATATATTAAAACGCAATATGACAATAAAAATAAACAGTTTCCTCTTTTGTCCCTAGATTCAAGTTAGCGCACCTTCAGGTTATACAATACGGACATTCGGTTTCACAACACAGAGTAAAAATCAGGTTTTGAACACACTGCGTTCTTACCCGTATATGAGGCGTCTCCACCCTTTGTTGCGGAACCGAAATCCGTTGGTCTTGCGTATCGTCCAGTAACGTAACCTCCGCACGAGTCCCCAAATTGTTATGCACGTGTTGTTGCTATCCAATAACGATTGTCGAATATCGATTTGTGTTTCCAACACACAAATATTTATTCTCAAAAAGTAGCAGAATAATTCAAGCGAAATATTAATAAGTACAGCCGTTACTTATCGCAGGCGCTCTGGATATGTTTTACTAATATGCATATAACTTTTAATATTACACATAAACACTACCATATTTTGACATAAATAACTGTGTTGCAACTACAATTAATGTGTACTATTTACAGATGTGAGTATTTGTGCGAATGTGTGTAACTGTGTAAACACTGTTATTGCCACGTGTGACGGCTGCGTACGCCCTTGCACGCCGTAGCCTGCAATACGCATCTTTTCAGACAAAGACAACCAAGTTTGCTCGATATTAATTGAAATGACTTTATCCAATTTGCGGACTTCGACAGCTTTCACCAACTTCATCCAAAATATTTGTTGTAGAAGTTCACTGCCTCTATTTAGGTACTGCATCTTGCGAGTGTCAAAAGTACATCTGGAAATGCATTACACTCACTATGGGGCTTTCACAAAACCTTTTTTGTTACCAAAATTAATTTGGTCACTTTGGGGGAACTTATTTATAACTTTTTCAGCAACATGTTGAAGTCCACCTGCAGAGCATTTTCAGCTTTCAGGATGTATACACCGCAGTGTCTGAATATAAAATCTGTATTTTCAGTTTGCAAACTCTTGTATTCCACAACACGTCCATCATTCACGAACCTTACAATGGTAAAGTGATTTGTATGCTCCAGAGCTCTTGAGTAAATAAAAATAGCTTGGAAAGGCTCCAGGGTGTAGTTTTCCAAAGATAAGGTTCCCGATGAAGCGACCCATGGCATTTGTCGTTTCATTCACTGCAATCAATAAGAAGATATCTCCTATGTCACCTCTTATGCTTCGCAAGCTTTCTTCGTGGCAGACATTCAAGTAATTCTTCTGGAGTGTCAAACTTTGCATCAAGGGATGGTCTTCACCACCATTGCACTAACTTGTCTTTATATGTTTCCTGAAGACAGGATGTCATGCTGCACCTGCATTAACAGCACTTCTTCTACAAACTTTGTTGCTTGTTCCACGTATGCAGTGCATTTTGTATGTGTTGTTCCAACTGTGACTTCATGGAACATCCTATTTTTTTGTCACAAACTTGACAACAACGGCTTTTCTGGCTGAACTGAAGAGCTCATCTGTTGCGACCTATGCTTTTAATTTTGAAGCTAGTGATGACGCAATCAGTGCCATAGTAAAAATTCCTCGAACAATCACTTTAATATACACTTTTAACTGCTCCAGTTTGTCAACTCTGAAATGGAGAAGAAGCGCAGCCTATTCCCAGAAATTCCAAAAAAGAAGCCCAATTTATTAACTTAATGGATATTTCAAGTCTCGTAAATACAGAATATCTGTCAGAATAGTTTTCTGTGTAAAAATTGCAGAAGGCATTTGTATATCTTACTTAGTCAAACCAGTCACTGATTTAATGGTAAATATATAGATACAGGGCAATCCATCCTCTCACCTCTCCAAGAGAGTTAGGGGATGTGACAGGATGGACCTCCTATGCCACCTGCCACCCTGTCTGTTGTGTTGCTGGGGACCGGCTGGGCTTGCCTTGCCACTGTCCCCTTTCATTCTCCCAAATGCGCCCTCTACTTGCAGTAGGTGGGACTTTTGCTGCTGCCACGACTAGGCTCTTTAGCGGTACCTAGAACCGCGTCCTTCTGGGTAACTCTCGCTGCTAGTGTACCCCTTTGCTGGTATCCCTGACCTCTTGCCTTCAGATCAGGGTTGCTGTGAATGGTTACCCCTGGCCTATCACACTGACCAGAGCTGCAGGTAGCGGGCAGAGCATTGGTACTGGAGTACAGGATCCCAACCTCAGAACAGCCAGATAACAGATTTGATTTGTCTAATCTGTGGTCACAGGAATTACAGCAGGTAAGTAGGCGTCAAGGCAGGTTCCTTAAGCAGTTATGTTTATTAGCTCAGAAAGTCCTAAAAAGAACAGTTACATACACTATTTTGAGCTACTATTGATCTCCAGAAAAGTACAGATGGAGTAATACATTACATGGTCAAACAGTAAACCAGCCCCTTTTTCCGACCAGGCCCCAAAAAGTCTGAAATATTTCATTCAAAGATTAACATCAGGATGTAAGATGTTCTTTAAGCTTGGATCTTAAATGCAATTTATACTTATCAAAATTGACACTAATCTGTGATTTCCCACATCACTGTTACATTGTTCAGACAGGTTCTAATACACAGGATGAAAACTACACATGAAAGGAAGGTAACAACCTCCTGCGGTGCAATTAGGCCAAAGCAAGTGTTTGTCACTTCACATGATAAGATCTAATTAGCCTTAATGAGGATGTCCTCTCGAAGCTACACAACCCAAATATGACATACTGTCTCAGAAGTCAATACATTTCAATACCTCAGAAATAAATGCATTTCCTATGCAGAATTACAACACAATGATAAAATCAGCACATTTGCAATGATACAAATTGGCGCACTGCGCTATTAATTTAAATACATTTATACAATAAGTTACTTATAAGTGTTACAGCCACAGGTGATATTTGTTCTGCCAACTACAAATGAATGTTTGCTGTTTGCAGATTGCAAACACTCTTCTGTGGAGGCAACTGCTTTCAGTAAAATCCTAGCAACTTTCCCCAAGTTCCCCCAGCTTTTAATTAATCATGTTTTATATAAAGATTATAAACTTCTACCCAAGTCACTGTCAGATTAATTGACCTAAATATCCTCTCCCCACACGCCTTACAGCAAGGATTGTTCAGAATTTACTGTGCAGGAGCCAGAAAGGGAACAGAACCCAGCATGCAGAGTGTGAGGCTGGGGCAGGGTTAGCATATATAGCAACAGGAACTGCTACTTTCCCATAAGTAACACCCTGCACCCATGGTAGATATGCACTTGGTGCATGCGCAAAAAAAAAAAAAAAGGACAAATACGCTCCAATTCAAAAGAGCCAGCACCCTCTTCTCTTGCAAAGTTCTTGGAAAATCCCCTCTAAAGTAGCTTCCTCTTCCCCACGGTACATTCTTTCCACTGAGCAGACTGTCCCGATGAGTTGTTTAAAAATACATGAGGATGGGCAGTTGCATAAAAACTAAGAGTTGCTGAAATACTCATAAAAAAAAAAAACCTTAGAAGAAAACCGAAAACTATTTGGATTTATATAATATTAAAATAAATGTGAAATACTCACAAATATGTAAAATAAAATATAACAATACTATTACCATACTTCGTGGACATTTGTTTTTACAAGCAGCTAAATAGCCAGGAATAAAATGTGTATTTGCATAAAAATCTCAACTCTAATGATTATCATTGAAATTATTACTATTACTTGTTTTGTGTATATCATGAGTGTTTATTATGCAGCATGTATGACTGTACTCACGTATGCAGTTGTTACCTGGTGACGCTGCTATAGGTTTAGGTTTAATCTGCTGTAATTGAAGTAAGATGTGAATTATGCTTAACATTTAGTCATTGGTGATCTTCACCTTCATATGAGAAATCTTAAAATGTTGTAGTCACTTCCATCTGATCTGTGGTAGGGGAATGATTTAAGGAGAAAATGTCTGAAAGTGGATATTACCTTTAAAGCACATTCTCCCCATTTTTATAGCTTCCCACTTTGTGTGACAGTGCCTGCTACAAACAGTTTTTAAACAACCTAAGTGAATCTCCACCACTGTTTTTCAGAAAGACCTTCTCTTGCATGTATGTGCTAAAAATTCCAACACCCCCTCTCCATCTATACCACAGATCTTCTTTATTGCAGCACGGTGGCTAAGTGGTTAGCACTTCTGCCTTACAGCACTGGGGTCATGAGTTCAACTCCTGATCATGGCCTTATCTGTGCGGAGTTTGTATGTTCTCCCCATGTTTGCGTGGGTTTCCTCTGGGTGCTCTGGTTTTCTCCCACACTCCAAAAACATATTGGTATGTTAATTGGCTGCTAACAAATTGACCCTAGTCTGTGTGTCTGTCTATGTATGTTAGGGAATTTAGACTGTAAGCTCCAATGGGACTGATGTGAGTGAGTTCTCTGTACAGCGCTGCAGAATTAGTCGCACTATATAAATAAATGGTGATGATGATGAAGATTACCTTCCTTATCAGACATTTGTGCACGGGTATGAAGGAGGGTGGAAGAAGAAAAGGGGAGGGAGCAGATGGGATCACTCATCATTCCTGTGTGTAGAGTAACTCACTGTCCCCACAGAAATGCCTTCATGCAGAGATATAACATAAAAACAGATAGTTTCACATACATTTTCTGCACGCAACACAAATAAAGAGAGAGAAACTTAGAGGTATTATCAGCGTTTTACAGGAAGTAATCTATTGTAGTATGTCTAGTAATCTGTTTTTTATTTTATTCTTCAGAACAATTTAACTGGAATGAATACTTGAAGGAGACTGGTTCGGTTGCCGCACCTGCACATTGTTTTCGACAGGTACACTATTCTGCTTGTGATGTGATGTATTTTATGATGTAACTTTTCAGTGCATTTTCTGTTGGTTTGTTGTTCTGCAGCACAACCAAAAATACTAAGGGTGCATATGTTTTACTGTTTTCATTATGCTGTGAACAATAGGTACCATCACTGATTGAATTTTCAGGTTGGGTTTTACTATGGGCTGGTTTTATTGGGGGGTCTGCAAACCGCCACACCTCGGACATGGTTTTTAGATTATAAAACTGTGTTTTTGAGGTTGGAATCTTGGACTGCATCCACCCTGTGGTGGTTTGCAAACCATCGAGCACAGCATGGTACTTAGTAAGGAGATGACATATTCCTGGCTCAACATGGTGTCTGGGTTCCATGGCACTAGGCAAATATTGTTTAAAAATAAAAAATTACTCAATAAAAAGTATTCTTAAAATAAATGCCTAAAATCTTCTAACACTCCAAGGGCAAAAGTAGCCTTAAGGAAATAACAAACATTAGTTAGGTTATGCTTGTAAATGATCTAATCTAACAAACCAGTTGGTAGATGTCTACTTTATATGTCTGCACTACTAAGTTCTCATGTGATCCAATGCTTGGCCTGAGCATCAGCAACCAGATCTGTCCAATTTATCCACCACTTTGTCTAAACATTTAGCGATGTATGAATTTCCAATTTGGTAATACAGAGTGGCAGAACTGGCCAGGGTGGTGTTAACAAAGGGTATATTAGACTGATAAAAGCCAAATGGAAGTTGACTGCTCTGAATTACTGTATAAATGCAACTTTGTTAGATAATCCAGTGTTACTTGCATGGCATTTGTGGACAAGAACCGCAACCATCTTTTGTACAAACATAAGAAATACAAAAACGTGCTCTTGCAAAATAATCCATTCATTAAAATGTTTTTTTGTTTTTTTTTTCATTCGTGATTTTAAATACTGCTTTTAAATACACACTGGCTATGGATATCAGCTGGACCAAATTATTGCGTTCATCATTTTGGTATTTTATTGTCTGTTTTATAATATTCCTGTGCATAGCTATTTGGTAATGGTGGCATCTAAGTCCATTCAGCTTATATGTGCAAACCGCCAGAAATGTTTTGGCAAAGAATGGACAATACTAGGGACCTAACTGGTCATCAGGACAAATATAAATACATATCAGACACTAAACAAATGAATCCCATTATTTTACATTACCACCTGTTGTAGAAGAATATATTTGGTAGATTACCTTGTGGGGTAGAGCACCATGAATCCAAGGTTAATAGTCTCTGGCTTTTTTTTTTACAAAGATAAAGATAAAAATATCTTTTACACTTTTGCTTGCAGAAGCAATGTTACTTTTTCTGATTTAATTACTGTGTTGTTTCAGTAGAATAATGACAAAGGAATATGAAGGCCCACAATCCTTCATTTAGAGTTGGGCATAAATCCAACTAGAAAGTGCAATGTTGCCCCTTGGCGAGTTGGAAAAGGGGGGGCGTGTTCCTAGCTGAACTCTAAATCGCAGTGTGAAACAAAAGCTGCCCAGTTGTGTGCTACATGCAAAAGCAGACAACATTTTCCCTGCAAAAGGTTTTCCCCGTTTGTTTTGTTGGATTTGCCCCATAATGAGGCCCATAATGTCTTACCAATCCTTACCTCTAGTGGGAACCTTTAGCCATGCGCATTTCAGGCATTTTGATGTTTTTAGGTGCTAAAATGGTAGCAGATTTATTTTGAGCACAAAATATTTTAAACTATTATTTGAAAACTATTTAAGACCATGTCATGGTTTCTGAAGTGTACCACCATTTCAGTTATTTATTCTGTGTAATTTTCATATATGTACATTCTTTTCGATGGTAATATCTCTATCTAAAATATATATATATTTATAAAATATATATAAATATTCTATATTATAATTATGTTTTTTATTTCCTTTAATGTCTAAGAATATTAGAGAGTAAATACATGTTCTACAAGTATATTTTACATTGTGCTACAAGTTAAACCAGTATTTTATATTGTGTTCTTCGTTTGTAGTCTAGGACTCCACCCAGCAATGATTTTAAAGTTAGGATGAAACTAGAAGCTCATGATCCGCGAAACGTTACCTCTATTTGTATAGCCACTGTCATTGGAATCTCTGGACCCCGGTTACGTTTACGACTGGATGGCAGCGATGATAAGAATGACTTCTGGAGGTTGGTGGACTCTTCTGACATCCAACCCATTGGCACATGTGAAAAAAAGGGAGATATGCTGCAGCCACCATTGGGTAAGAACTTAGGTGTAAGGGTCTTGGTAATGTCATTATGTTTTCCTGCAATATTTTGTGTACTACACCATTAATATTATTTTATTATTGGTTCATGATCATTGTACAGTACTACTGTGTTTTAATTAGTCATTTCCATTAAATGGACAGTTTACTGAATAAAAATAGAAACTGAGATTTAGAAACAGCGTTTAGTCCATCATTAGTTGTGTATTTGTTTGCACTGTGCATGTAGATAAGACTATTATAGTAATATGTTTATTCCAACTTGGTCAGGATTCCGGATGAATGCCTCTTCCTGGCCGATGTTTCTCTTAAGAACACTAAATGGAGCTGAAATGGCACCAGCATCATGTTTTAAAAAGGTAGGAGTTAAACGTACCAAGGAAAATAAATACCTTTTATGAACCATAAACAACCAATGGGCACCATGTTCAGAACTCAAAAATAAAAAACAACAACATTCTGTTACCAATTCTGGTAACCAGTATACAATGCAGATCCCCAGGGTTGCATGTGTACACAGCAGACCCCAGTTCTGGTGACAAGTATCCAATACATAGACGGATTATTATTATTTTGGCTATAGCACAGTGAAGACTCATATTTTGGTGGCTATTGTACACTGCAGACCACAATTCTGGTTACTAGTTAATAATGCAAACCCCAGTTCTGTTGGCTAATGTAGACCACACAGAAAATCTCCATTAGACTGTTAGGCCCAAAAAATATTTTCATTGTAAATCATAGAGGTGCAATCTGTATACTTTCCTAAAATGTAGCATGCAATCCAGGAAAAGAAATTCCCTTGGCTGACCCTTAGGTTTCCAGTTGATAATCCCCAATCCAGGCCTCCACTGACCCACCTCCTAATCTGTCTGTCTGTCTATCTCTATCTAAATAATATAAAAGCATTGGACCATTGGTATTTAATTCTAACATTCTCCAAAATGTGAGTTAGTGTAGCGTAAAATGCACAAATAAGTTATGCACATGCCCACAAAACAGGTCGCACGCATATGCGCAAATGTAGATTTGCTTAAATCTGGCAGGAAATATATGGTCTAATGTAGGCCGAGTACAGTAAGGGAGTGTTTGCATCATTATGAACAGATGCAGACCCACTCAGAGAAGCCTGTTAAACCTAAGTCCGTTGCAGGTGCAAATGCACGCTTGACGGTTCCAGCACTAGCTAGCAACTTCTAATTGGCTTATTGCAGACTCACCTCTGAAGCTGATAGTTTTGTTTTTTTTGTCATTGCTTTTATATATATTATATTACTTTAGGAGTTTATTGTAGGACGAGTTATACCTGCTATAATAAAGAATTTTTAAAAAATGTTGTTCGAACCTGAAATTGAAGGCATATTTTACGATCAAAACAAATGGAGTGTAAGTGTATCTGATGTCTGCCTGACATAAACCTAACATGTACTACAGGTGCAGAGCTGCATGCATCTTGCTATTAGTTCAACTTTACGTATCAACGCAATTGTATTTTTTTAGGAGAACGTAACTGCATCCACTTGCATATAGTTTAAAATACTGCGCGTGGAAAGAGTTAGAATGTGTCCTGCTTGGTAAAGTTGGTAACAGAAGCCCTTTTATGTGGTCCATAATGCATTTTCAGATGCTTTTTGAATATCACATCCTTTTTCATTCGCTGTTTGAGCAAAAAAACATTTTATTGTAAGAGAGGTGCAAAATCAGAATCTGTATACTTTACTAAAATGTGCTTGTCATCTGTGTGTATTGGTCAAGCATGATCTGTGGACAATCAATCTAGTTCCTCTTTATTTGCTCAAAATTACTTTTTGATTGTTCACTGACAAACAACATTTCAAATATTTCCCAACTATCACCTTCACAGTTATAGTCATGAGCCCATAGGGTCATTACTAGGACCATTGGGTCCACTTAGACCATTTACATATTATCAAACACTTGCCGTTCTTCCCAATACATGTAAGGTTTTTCTGCACAAATTTATGTTTGTATAAGTAGAGGTAGTTCTGGCCTCAGTTGTCTATATTTTTGGTCATTTTACTCCTCTTGCTGCTCTTAGAAAAGGTCAATATGACCTTGTCTTGTTTAGAAGATACTAATTTCTCTCCACCCCACCCCTCTTTGCAAGGGAAACTTTTCAGAAGCTTACTATGTGTCCACGAAAATTCAAGCATCATGGTGTAGCTTTTTAAATCTGCAACAATCCTGTTAATGGCCAACATATAATTGTAGACATGGAGGGAAGGTTCATCATAAGTGGACACGCTCGGTCAGATGCAAATAACCCTTGTTTGCTGCTATATCCCAAATTCCTTTTCTTTCTTCCATTTTTCAGCAGATTGACAAACAAGCCCAAGGCCACCTGATTCTTGGAGGAGTCTTTAATATGGTCCTGGACCCTAGACTAGACATATCATTTCCCCCCTCCTCTCTGCCAACCCCTGCCAGGTCAGTAAAAAGATTTGCCTCCCTCCTTAAGTACACTCCTTGATGGAGTCCTGGCAGTCCGTTAACAGTGCTGAAATACGCTATACCTTTTATTCTCATCTCCACAGGGTTTACTCTCACATTGATTTCATCTTTGTAGACACTCTCTTTTGATCCAAACTGAGACCGGTGAATCTGTGCCCATTTGCTTGGACAGATCGCATGGGTGTATTACTTCAGCTAGAATTTTGGACCTAAAAAACAATCTATATGGAGACTGGTCAAGTCCGTCCTCCTTAACCCCTCTTATTTTGCTGAACTAACAGAGGCTCTTATTGAATTTTCTCTTAATGAGTCTTCTGATGTGCAGTGGTGCTGAAAAGTTTGTGAACACTTTAAAATTTTCAGAATTTCTGCATAAATGTGAACTTAAATGTGTTTAGATCTTCATCTAAGTCATAAAATAGATAGAGAATCAGATAACACACAAAAGTATATACTTATATCTGCATATATTCATTCATTTATTGATCAAAGTAATCCAACATTAGTGCTTTCAGTAACTGTTGTAACTCCCTTGAGCAGCAATCACTTCATTCCAATGTTTACAGTAAGTGTTGATCAGTCTCACACATCGACTTGGAGGAACTTTGGCCCATTCCTCCCTACAGAACTGCTTAAACTCATGGATGGTGGGGTCTTTCTTACATGAACAGCACGCTTCAGGTCCTGCCACAACATTTCGATTGAATTAAGGTCTGGGCTTTGACTTGACCATTTCAACCATTTTTTGTAGACTGACTTGCATGTCAGCGCTATATTGGAACTATTCTGCCTCTGTCCAGGTACCTTCCCCACATATCCCATTTAAAATGGCACCAGAAAATTTTGTCCTCATTTGCCCCTCATATTCGCTATGGTGACTGAACCCCTGGCTGGCAGGATTAGATGAAACACAGACATCTAAATGTCACTGTAGGTACCTGCTATCAAAAACTTGCCATGTATGGAGATTACATCTTTCTTTCAATAACAATGTGTTTGTTGAGATTCAGCACTTAACTGCCTTTTACTATTTTAAAATAAATGCAACCAAAACAAAATATAAGACAGAAATCCACTTTAAGCTATTAAACATCAGTTTCCCTTTTAAGTGGCAGGCTAACAAGATCAAGTAACTAGATATTTATCAAACATAGAGGTACGGTTTCTATTAAACTAATTATCCCTCTTGACTTGCTGACATCAGAAGGGTCCTGACCTCTTCGAATAACATGTTAATATCTTGGATTGACCATGTTACTTCCATAAAAATAAAAGTCCTGTGAAGGCTGCTGTATCTCTTTCAAACACTGGCCATGGAGTTCCTTCCTCAACCTTCTTATTACTCCAAAAATGGTTATGTGGTTTATCTTGGCTTGGAAGAAACCTCACATTTTGCAAACAATTCCCAAGATCAGGTGCTGTGAATATTGCCAATTTTTGCAGAAATTATTATGTGACTTTCCTAGAGCCATGTGTGCTATGACATTCCACTTCAGGCCACGGTGTGTGGGTGAACATAAAATAAGCAATCCCTATAAACACCCTTCTTGGTTGACTCACAGAAAACTTCCCTGGCTCACTCTCCAGTTAGCCTTATCTATTTGGACAACCTGCGTAAGATATTTAGCCTGGTACCACCAACTTCAATGTTATTTCTGTGGTGGGGTACCGTCTATACTCGTGTATAAGCCGAGTTTTTCAGCACATTTTTTTATGCTGAAAAAGCCCCCCCTCGGCTTATACTCGAGTCAATAAGTTTTCCCATTTTTTTGTGGTAAAATTAGGTACCTCGGCTTATATTTGGGTCGGCTTATACTCGAGTATATACGGTAATCTAGCCTTCCCTCCAGTCTCTCCCTTCAAATGGCCTCACTGTGGGCAAGCATGAATATTTTATTTTTATTTTTTTTTAAATGAATTCATGACACTGTTATTTTTTCACTCCCTTTTTCTGATTTTCAAAGCTTGCTCAGGTTCTCCATGGGACAGTTTCACCAACACTTGCAGATCAAATATTTATACCTTTTGATCAAAGGCAGTCTCTCGAGCAGATAATCTCTCACCCCAGTAGTAAGGCACCGCCTTCATTCTCTTTCTTCCAATGTGGCTTATCTCCACTCTTTACAACATTCTACTGGTTCAGTTTAATGGTGATAAGGAACCCTAATGGGAATCTGATATCAGAGAGTCTTGGGATTCTTAGGATTGAGCTGACACCTGGAAAGGTATTTCTAAATATTCCATAAATGTCTGGATTAAAGAAAATGCTTATAAACTCCTCCTTAAAAGGTATTGCGCCTCAACCAAAATTCATAGGATCTTCCGGAATACGTCTGACTTTTGCTTGTCAAAAGGGCTCTTTCGTGTACATCTGGTGGAGCTGCCCAGAATTCAGCCTCTATGGATGAATTTCAGAAACTTGATTTCCTTTATAACTAGTTCCATAGCCCCTCTTTGTACCTTGCATAGGGCCACCATTATTGGAGGAAGGGGCTTTTCAGACATTCGCCTCTACTATCTTGCGACTCACCTGAGTGAGACTGTAGCTTGGTTCGCAGACAAACATGGGCCGAGGTGGGTGGACCTGAAATCCTCCTTCTGTAAAATGTCCTCTCTGGAGTTGGCATAGCGTACTCCAGCTGGTTGTAGGTACTCCATGGTAAGGTCGCACCCAGTCACGACTTTTTCCTGCCAAATTTGGGATCACTGCAAATTTAATTTTAAGACCATTTCAACTCCCTCCACTATCATTCCCATCGGGAATAGCCCAGACTCTCACGCAATGTCTCTCTCTCTTCCTGTCTTGATATGAGAGAGATATACGGATGATTGATGATGTTATTGATTCCGGCCACTGCAGTCTGCTGACTATTGTACAGGAAACATTTTATTTCTCATCTAATAGCATACCTAAAGGTGAAGCACTTTGTACATTCCCTTCATAAGCCTGATATTATTAGGTCTGACTCCACTCAAGTCTCTGTGTACATAACCCTGTCACAAAAGGCATTATTCAGTAGCCCTGCCCAAGGTTGCACAATTCTTGGATAATGTAGCCGACCTTATTATCAACGTTACTAAATTTCCGATTTCTAAATGTTCATGGTCCTTCCTTGGCTCTCCACTAGAGGGACTGAATAAATACTCTGTTAAACTCAAATTCTCAATGTGGCCAGATGCTTGATTGCTAAAAGTGGAGGTGTCCAGATCCCCCCTCCAGAAAACCACTTCTCAATAAAATATGACATTTGGCATGTATGGAGTAAATTGTTGTATATTTATTGCCAGTTGCCAGTCTCTCCTCAGAGACCCGCTCAAGCTCTATCAGACCTTTTCTGTTACTCTTAAACAATCGTATGACTGTGTTGTTGTATAAACATATTTCTTTTTCCATATGATAACCCTGTAGGTGCCAGGGGTCCTGCTTTTAGTCCCAATTACCCCTTCCCCCATCTCCCTTACTCCCACTTAAAATACACCATTGCACACTTTGTTCTCTTTTCAGATTTGTATGTTTCTTGTTTCCACCATTGCTGGATATATCTCCTCCCCTGCATGATCTGTAGTGGCTGCACCCAATGCAGTGGCAGTAGTTCTGCCACTTAATTAGCATATGGTAAACAAAGACTGTGGGTACCAGTGATGCAAAAAAATGTAAAATAATTATTTTGGTGTGAGACAGAAATAATTAAATCTGTCTAGCTGTAGCTAGATCAAATTGGTGTTGAATTAGTCACCACACACAGGCAGATTGAGATGTTGACCAACAGAGTCTTTCAGTAGACTTGATTCAAACCCAATAGGATGTGTGGAATTGTTTGTTGTTTTGGACCACACTTGTCCGTTTTGGGTGTATTTCACATCATAAAATTAGAGAGACAGTCACATGAAACAGAGACTATTGACATAATGGTCAACATTCGTATTTATATTTATGTTTTATTCTATTTATGTTTCAGATAAAAAAAATCATATCCTTTCTGCTTGGGTCCATACATTTACTCTTTTTATTAAAAGTCTTTTGAAATACAGAACATGAAAGATTTAGAGAATGTAAGATAGCATTATTCCTTAATAATTTGTCTTTATTATCCATCAGGAACCTCAAAAGCCATCTCAAAATTTCTTTAAAATTGGAATGAAAGTAGAAGCTGTGGACAAGAAGAATCCTTTTTTAATCTGCCCAGCTACAGTTGGGGATGTGAAAGGAGAAGAAATATTTATCACATTTGATGGATGGAGAGGAGCGTTTGACTATTGGTGCAAATATGATTCTCGTGACATCTTTCCGGTTGAGTGGTGCAGTATAACTGGAGATTCGTTACAGCCCCCTGGAAATAGTGGTAAGTAACTTCCATTACTGTACATATTAAATATGCTGTATTATGCCAGCGCCCTATACAACATGGAGCATAATATAAGAATTGGACAAGGACCCTGAAATTACTATCTGCACACAAACATTAACAGTTAACTTTGATTGGTCAGGTTAGCATAAGTTATACAATAAAAACAAATGTCTGGCAGTTCGCAGAACGTTCGTTTCCCTCTGGCCCTTAGTGACTCTGCCATGACCCGTGTGCGGCGAAAGGGACCCTACTCCTGTTCCGCCATCTTCTGATCCTCTAACACTTACATTTCACCTTCTTCTCGAGCACACTCCTGCATTAGCTTTTGTGATCTCCCCCTCCTTCCTTTCCCCTTCTAAGTCTCCTTTACCCCCCCCCCCCCCCCCCACTTTGTCTTTTATATAATTGGTTCATATACTTTAAAAAAAACAAAAAAAATAATGAAAATATGGTCAATCTATATTTCGAGTTGTTGAAAAGTGTCTTCACTGGAACTTACTATAATGTAAATGCCTTTCTATGTATACATTGTAAATGTTCTACCTCATATTGTACACACTTTTTATTGGCTGACCATTTAAAATAAAGAATTTAAAAAAAAAACAAAAGTCTAAATTCAATAGGATATTACACATTTGCACTTCGCTAGTAAATAAACCCCAGTGTAAATCATGTTTGTGACATCCCTTGTGTAACTAATACATGATAGTTGGGCTTGGAGCAGAAGCCACCTTCATGGACCATCTTGGCTTGGAGCAGAAGCCACCTTCATGGACCAAGGTGTGTCAACCATCTCTTCCACTGAGATTTTAGAATTGAGCAATGTAGCAGTTTCAGCGAAGAGCTTAGGAATGTTGCATGAGTGTAGTTAGTCATTAGTCGCATACTATCAAGTCAAGGGCCAATGGGTGAGATGCTTCCAAATTATACAAAGTAGAAAAAAAGCTTTGGAATTCCTTTGCAATTAATTCTGTGTTATAAATAGCTTGACCAGTTGAGCTATTGAGGCATTTTGAAAGGAGCAGATGCGCTTTGTCACTTTTTCATTTAAGGGACTTGGCAGCCCTTTTAGCCAGGACCATACTGAGGTGGCCTGAGCGGTAATTTAGATTTTTGAGGAGGTCAGGATTAAGAGTCTTTTTCCTTTATATTTCTAGCAGCTGAAATACTAATAGGTTTCCCTCTAATTGCAGCTTTGTGGGCTTAACAACTGAAGGAGTCAGGTTGGGGTAATCATTGATAGTGAAAAACTCTGAGGTGTTAGCCAGTTCTTGACAGTTAGAGGTACTGAGAAGGAGGGGCTTCTCAAATCTCCAAGAGGACTGATTCTTATGCAGATTGCAAATATCTAAGAGAATTGAGATGCAATGGTTGATCCAGGTGAAAGATTGACCATCAGCAACACAGATTTTTGTGGTGAGTCAGGTGTCCAAGAAAATGAAGTTGATATGGTAATAGGGTTCATGAGGTTGGGAATAAAAAGTGTAGACTCTATCGGAGTAATTGGCCACCCGGCACCAGTAAAGCTTGTTTTTAAAGAAGGGCAGCAAATCTCCTTATTGGCTTCATTGGTTGGATTGGGTAGGGAGAGGAAATGATGTGCAATCTGTCTAAATCGGGGCCCAGAATCATATTAAAATAACTCCCCAGAATCAGGTGACACCAGGCATGCCTATCAATTTGTTGAAATAGAGAGCTCAGAAAGGGGATCTGAACTATGTTGGGGGCACAGCAGCAGACCAGGGTGAATGACATCTGTCCTAGGATACCGAACACTATAACAAGCTACTAAAACAAATGACGGTGATGAGTGGAACATTGCTGTGAATTAAGATGGCTACACCTCTGTTTGCAGATGGCAAAAGCATAGGTTTGTGAGAAAAGCTTCCTCTGAAGGGCTGGGTGGGGAAAAATCAGTCTTCTGCAGGAATTCCATGTCACACTGGCCTTTCCTAAATGCTTTTTACAGAATAGAACACTTAGTATGAAGATTTAGTCCCTTAACACTGAGGGAAAGTTATTTTAAGTAGCATGGCAGGAGTGTGTAAGTGATAGCTAAACTCAGGAACTCCTCTGAGGGAACCAATATTTGTTCGATTTTCAGTGACAATGAATGGGAGCACCACGAAAGTGGGGGGAGGGGAAGTTGGGAGATGCAAAAGTCGCACCTAGCAACAGGCGTATGCACAAAAAGCCGCAAATGAGGCCCAATGTTTTTCCTTTGTTTCCTGTAGTCATGTATGTGTTTCTCACGCAGGCAGAAAAATGTGATCTTTACAATAGTACAACACATTTACTTTTGGCATTGCTTAAGTTTTGCAATGTGTTCAGCTGCCTTTCAGCAAGCTGAATAATGTATGTGAGCAGCTGTTGTAAGATATTCAGATAGTCAGCTTTGCACATATTCAGGGATTTAGCTCTGTACATATCAGGTATGTAAAGATTTTGAAATATGTTGCCCTTTAACCCTCTATGATGCCCTTTTAAACTTTTCCATGTTAAACAAACTGATCACTTTTTGGTTATGTTTTAGAGGCATTAGTTCATTTAATGATACTAGTTTTTTAATAATTTGATATATACATACTGCTATTTTTTTAATAACTATGTAGAGCAGTATAGCAAAATTAGAAACACACTTAAAAATAAAATAATATAGCATGCACCATACCATACCATGCCATGGTTGTCCAATTGGTTGCCCGCAGGCCAAATGTAAACCTCCAAAGCATTTTTGTGGCCCCCAAATTAGCTGAGACTAATGGATGACATATTTTATTAGTATTCAGCCCGTGGGCACATATTTTAAACTGATATGTGGCCCTCTTCATAGTAGTACCAGTGATTTGCGAGTTCTGAATTTGTTAATTTCAATATTATTGACCTTTTGTTCCCTGGATCACTTGTAATTTATTTTTCAATTCTAGCAAAAACCTTTCTAACATACTGTGATATTGGAAGCTCATACATTTTATTTGCGCAGTGAAAGCTGTATAACAACTTCCACAAATTAAAATGTTCGCAACTGCTTTGATTGTATACATCATTTTATTTTCAGAATAAATTTCTCTCTATATAGGAATAGTATCTTCCAATAGTTTGAATCTGCACATATTGCTCAAGTAGTGTGTTGCTAAACCAAGGATGTTGCAAATGGTCACTCTGTACTTTGCTGTTTTGCTTGATTTACTCCAACCTGGTTTTTTATTTATGTCTGTATGATTGAGGGTTGTTGGTATTAGCATGTAACTGATACAGTTGGAGGAATCTGCCTTTCACAACATTCACTGGAAATGTTAGAGCAGAAATTTGCTAGAAAATGCTCACATTGATTGCCTGAATATTGATACTGTGGTTTAAACAATTAAGTGTCGTCACTTCATTAAAATTGGAAACTAAGGCACAGATGACATCCAGTAAAAATTACTTGCAAGTTCCCTTAAATTCCCTAAATTTGTATCCATGCAGGCACAAATATAACTTAATGACTTATCCCTTCCTGTTAATAGCATACTCTTTGCTACATACCTAATACAATTTCAACTTTTGTCATATTTTGGGAATTTTAAATTTATATATTTGTGAATGTTAAAAGATGTTTTCAAATTGACCAATTTTTATTTTATTGCCTGTTCCTTAGAAGGTTTTTTTTTTCATGCACAAATGCATACCATCAGAAACCTTGCCATGAATGCATACTGAAATTGGATGTTGTCTTTCCATTACATGACCAATCATTCCCAGAGTTATACTGCAGTTGGTTATAAGAAGATGTAGTGCTACAGAAATCATGGCATTAATTGTTGTAGTAGAAATTCCTGGGTTGTCCATTCATGAGTTGTGAAAACATGTCTATAGGAAGCATTTTTCTTAAATGTCACGTAAAAAAACTCGTAAGCACATTTGCATTATGTAATTGATTTGTGAGAATAAAAAAAAAAGTCTGAAAATTGGCTTGTGAAATGTGAATGCAGTTGCAATGTGTACACTTTATGAACCATACAGAGATTAAAGAATAGTATATTAATTGGTACAGATAGGTTTTATTTGTTTCACTGCTTAACATGAAGAAAGTTGTGTTTACTTTTGTATTGCTGTGTCACTTGTTTGTTGAAGCACACATGTACCTAATCATAACCAAAATGGTGAGGATAATTGAGGTAAGATACCAAATATGTCCACTGAATTGCAGTCTGAAGAAAGGTATAAAATGTGGTAATAGTATACAAAGTTACCACTAGATGGCAACAAAGATGAAAAGGCAAATGCATTTATCTGTTGCGTTATATCAATAAACTGTTGAGGAATACCATCCACACTAGGTCGGATTAACAATGGGCCTCTCCTTAGAAATAAGCCCAGGCCAGCCAGGAGTGAAATTAATATATATATATATATATATATATATATATATATATATATATATATATATATATAAATATTGTGAGGGCACCTGGCGTGTGAAGGGTGGTGAGGCTTCCTGTCCTGTCATTGGAAAAGAACAGGCAGACAATCGTGAAGCTGCCTGTTGTTGAGTGGGGTGGGGACTGCATCTACAGAGGCTGTGTGTGACTCGTGCTGTACCAACTTCCACCCAGTCTTAGACGGAGGTCAGGAGCATTCAACACAACAGATAGGAACAATTTATTTTTAACAGGGCATATATGACAGAAAGGAATATGTGACAACAGGCCCAACAAGTGATATGTGTAAATATAACATGCATGTGTCAATGGCCTATGTGCATTAACATAGGGATCAGTTCCTTTTCTTACAACAAAATTACCAACTTTTTCAATGGAGATTATGTCTTGGTGCCACTGACAGGTAACTGTGTTTGACTATTTGTATTTTGAAGTCCGCTCAGGTGTATGAACACTTGAAGAAAGAATAGTTATATAAAACAAATCTTATATGTACCCCTTTGGCCATTTGAGGTGTTAGGAGGTATGAAAATGTTTGTATCAATAAAATACATATTTTGCTCTCTGTATTGGATGGCGGTCTCATGGCTGCCCTATATATTGTTTGGCAGTCACAAGGTAGCCCTCTGTGTTGTGTAGCCATGACAAGGGGACAATGTGTTGTATGGTGATCACAAGGGTGCTGTGTATTGTGTGGCCGTGACAAGGGTGCTGTGTGGTCTTCCAATTGAAGGTTGGATGTGCTGTGAATTCAAAGATGCTCTTCTGCATACCACCCATGGTTAATTGAGTTATTGTCACCTTCCTTTCGGCTGGAACCAGGCTGGCCATTCGCTTCTGATGTGTCTCATTAACAAGGTGTTTCCACCGACAGAACTGCCACTCACTGCATGGTTATGGTTTTAGTTTTGAGCATCGGTCTCTGTAAACTCTAAAGACTGTTGTGTGTAAAAATCCCAAGAGATCAGCAGTTTGAGGTACTGAAATAACTCATATGGCACCAACAATCATTCCACGGTAAAAGTCGCTTAGATAACATCTCTTCTCTATTCTGGTATTTACACATTTATAGCATGTATACGTTACAGAGGGAGCAGGTGGAAATAGATGGTCATCTTCCTCCTCTCCCACCCACTCGCTCCTGGCTATACCCCAGTAGGATTAGTGGTTCCCCCCACAGCATCTTTTGAACGTTTTATGTTTATATGATGTGCATTGCAATGTTTTTTTTTGTTTTGTTGTGTCTTTTCTATTTTCAGAATGTGTGGATTTATATTTGTTGTAATACTCATTGAGCAAACCCCCCTCCGTATCCCCCCTTGTTGATTCCCCTTCTTTTTTATCTGTGCCCCAAATATTTTGCAGTTTTTTTCAAATAAAAATTATTGGTGAAAAAAAAGCACATTATAAATAAAAATAGTCAACCACTGTATTTTTGTCTTCAATGGTCAATAAAATAACATACCTTTACCTCGCAACTGTCACAATTCCATCAGGATAGTCCTGATTATAGGGGACTATCTTGATTAGCCAAGAGCTTGTCCCAGCATGAGGAACAGCTGGGATGTATTTCCACTCTTCACTTTACATACATGCTGTGTGAACCAGTTAATGGTGTACTTTTTATATAAGGGAGGATGGGAGGGAGATGTAGGTGACTGGAGAGAAGTGCAAGCTGTCGAAGTCAGCAAATTGGATAAAGTCATTTCAATTAAAGTCTAGCAAACTTGGTTGTCTTTGTCTGAAAAGATGCGTATGGTACGCATCGACGTACAAGGGCACGCTACGGCGTGAAAGGGCGTACGCATCCACTACACATGGCAGCAACAGTAATTGGTCTTTTACCATACATTCGCACAAACACGCATACTTATAAAATAGTACACATTAATGGTAGTTGCAACACATAGTCAGTTATGTCGAAATATAGTAGTATTTATATGTTATATCAGAGTTACATGCATATTAGTGAAATACACGGAACGGGTTGAAGGAATAACATCATGAGTGGTATCATAATGAACCTTGTTACATATCCTACTGTTTGGTTTACTCTGCGAGGGAATCGCAGAGTGCATACACAAGTTATGAATGATAGGGAATTATGAACTACTTAAGACTAAGGAATCTTGGCGGGAAGAGCAGAGCATACCCCCTGCAGAGATGACCCCCTCCTTTGGATTCCTTAGGATGAACCAGCCAATGATTGACAACCCCTTGGACATTCCTGAGACCTGGACCAATAGATGCAAGCTATACCATCTTCATTGTATTACTGTATTTGATTGTGTATATAAGCAGCAGCTTGTGATCCAGAGTGCAGACATCTTGTCCCCAGACTTCAGGATTGAATGACTGCACTGGATCCAGAGCGCCTGCGATAAGTAACGGCTGTATTTACTATTACTTCGCTTGAGCATTTTTATTCTACTTATTGCGAATAAATCTTTGTGCTTTGGAAACACAAATCGAGGTTCGACAATCGTTATTGGTTAGCGACAATACGCACATAACAAAGCTATGCCCTCCCTGGTGCTGGCCATGCTGTTTTAACATATCAAATAGAGAAATTGGGTATGAAATCCCGATGGAAGAAATACTGATGCTTACTCGACATGAAAATGCTGACAGGGTAAATGGCGACATTTTCATAAAAAAATAAATAAAAAAAAATGAAAATCGTAATAAAAATAAAAACTACCCCTCTCCCTACCAAAACACCTAAAAACTTGTGCTGGCAGCTGGGCCCACAAGACTCACAAAAGGTTAGAAAACAAAACCCCATAAAACTTACAAGATTTGGACCGATGGCAGATGTAGACCACAGATGTTGTTGAGTATTATTGGGGTTTTTATTTATAAATAAATTTAATGGGTTAAAATGAGGAGTGTGGCTTATTTAAATTTGGTTGTCATGGCATGCTGGCACTTGTGGTTCCCCAAATGCCTGCATGCTGGTGCGTGTAGTACTACCAGCACTGTTAATGGCAGCCTGGGCTTGCTGAGACCTGTAGAGCACCAACGCAAAATACAGTCTCTCATATTTAACACTTTTTTTTTTTTTTACCCCACACCCACCGCCCAGGGTTGTGGAAAGAGCTTTAGTGCATTTAGCACAGGGCTGAGTACCCCTATGGAGAGGGTCTGCATTTTATTTGCGGATCCCATCTCCCTAGGGAATCCGGCTCCATGCTGACCAGCCTGGTTCTGAGTGTCATTATGGCAGGGGAACCCCACACTGCAAGTTCCCCTGCTATAGTGCCACCATCCCCAGCTGGCACATCCTAGTGCTGGTTCTAGTTAAGTTGAGGAGGCCCCACGCTATTTGTCTAGTACCATCTATCTGATTGGGGGGGGGAAGGGACACAGGTTTTTTTTAAACCCTTGTGCCGGTGGCTTGCAGGTCCAGCAGCTGTATTGTCGCTGGCAGGCAGCACAGACTTTTATGTGTTTTGGGAGGGAGGGGCAGAGGTCAAATGGAAATGTCAGCCTTTACCCTGTTAGCTTTTTCATGTTGGCAGGGTAAGTGTCGGTATTTCTTCCTTCGGCAAATTTGACTGCTACCAAAATAGATATATACTATTAAAACAAGGCAGTTTCATGAAAACTAGTATCCACTAAAAAACCCACTGTGTGTGCACTGCTGAACAATCCACACCTTGCATAGAACATCGACATCCTACATTTTGCTTGAAACATTCCAAACTAATAGCGGTGCAATAACAAATAGTCCATTATGTGCAGAAATTTAGCAGGATTTTTTGTATCAGTGTTTGATTTGTATGCTACAATAAGCAACATAAGGGTTGACTAAATCTTGAAAACACAGGTGTATTGCTGACCACACATAGGCCAAACACATTGTGGGCAGACAAATTCAACGAGATCTTGATGTTCAGTGCCGAGATCAGGTAACCGAACAACTTCTGCTATTACCAAGGTCTGTTAATGTAATTGGAGGATAACCATACATCAAGGCAATATTGGTCATTTTCCAGACTCATTTACCAACATGAGCAATAATAATTGGGTGACTTTAGATCAGATTATTATCAGCCCATTTGTGGCCACAACACATATCAGTCCAGTTGCCTGGTTTCTTTATTCAAAATCACTTCTAATAAGAGGTGGTATGCCATACTGCCACTGTTTCTACTACCTTCATTGTAAATTCCATTCACTTACATTTTCTATACCACCACTTCTAAATTTTCGCTTCAGACACTGGGAGGAGCAATAAACTACAAGTACACACTTAACAAGCCCACTTCATTTATCTGCCAGACAGACCTAATGTACTTTGGCCTACTATACAGAGGTTACAACAACTAATATTATGAACACTGCTGGTACCCTCCAGGAATATTTTCTGCATAGCATAATTCTTCAATCCCAAATATGCTGCTAAATGAGATACCTTTAAATAATCCATGTGATATACCATTAGTAGTCAGTAGCTTATAATAGGAATAACTTGAGTTACCATTAACAACAAATTAAACTATCCATAATTTCAGTACTTGAAGCCAATTGTGTAGAAATCAGCTGGATTGCAATAATAAAGATTGTACTGCTCAAAAAGTCCTCTGATAATTTATATTTATAATTCACTTATAGAAAATGGTTCAAAGTGGGCTTGTATACGGTAGTATGCCATGCCGACACTTCTTTTACTTTCTTCATTGTAAAACTATAATATTTTATAATAATAATAATAATAATAATAAATATAAGCTAGAAGATGTGCACACCTTTAATAAACATAAAAGAACTCCAATGTGACTGAATAACTTTATATTGAATTTAAAAACCGTTGTCTTTACACAAATAGTATGCAGGTTTAAATGCGGTTTCTGGCATGTTTCATTATAATCCATTCTATTTGAATCCTTTAAAGAATAATTCACTACCACAATCTATCAGAGCGAATTCCGCACATGAGGCTGTATGGAAAGATTGGGATATCTTTTAACACCACAGGACAAGATCTCTGAAAAGTCAGCATGTAATGCAGTCAGTCAGGTCTCACACTGTTCCTTTAGTTGCGTCCGAGTGAGGTATAATATCTCTTCACAGTGTTTCCTGTGTAGTGAAGTGAAACCCGCCCGTATTAGACGTTCTATCCGCTGTGTTAGAAGAAAAGTTCATGCAGGAGGCGACGAGATAAAATAGGACTCCTTGTTCAACAATGGAATATAGCTAGATTCTGGATTTTTTTCTCCAAAGTTACAAACCCAATAGTATTACAATGGAATTCAATAGCAATGAGATTCTGATGCTGTGTCATATCAAACTACCCTCTGACGCATTTCTCCATGTAATTTGGATTCATCGGAGGGGTGTGCACAGCTTCTAGCTTATATATCATTTATTAAATGGATTTATCATCATCATCATCATCAGTTATTTATATAGCGCCAACATATTCCGTAGCGCTTTACAATTGGGGACAAACGTAATAAACTAATAAACAAACTGGGTAAAACAGACAAAGAGGTGAGAAGGCCCTGCTCGCAAGCTTACAATCTATGGGACAATGGGAGATTGACACAAGAGGTTAAGTATACATTTTGCATCTTGGCCCAGCCAGACTGCAAAGGTAGGGTGACTCATAAGCTAAATGATCCTGTCACACAATAATGTTGGTCCGGGGGTAGTTGTCTTGTGTGAAATTGTGTAACAGGCTAAAGGTAGTGAGGTTAAGATGGTGGTTGAGGAATATTATACGCTTGTCTGAATAGGTAGGTTTTCAGAGAACGCTTGAAAGTTTGTAGAACAGAGGAGAGTCTTATTGTGCGAGGGAGAGAGTTCCATAGAGTGGGTGCAGCCCGAAAAAAGTCCTGTAACCGGGAATGGGAGGATGTAATGAGGGTGGATGAGAGACGCAGATCTTTTGCAGAACGGAGTTGCCGAGTTGGGAGATATTTTGAGACAAGAGAGGAGATGTATGTTGGTGCAGCTTTGTTGATGGCCTTGTAGGTTAGTAAAAGTATTTTATATTGGATTCGGTAGAAGACAGGCAGCCAGTGTAGAGACATACAGAGTGATTCAACAGAGGAATAGCTATTTGCAAGGAAAATCAGTCTTGCCGAAGCATGCAAAATAGATTTTAGGGGTTTGAGTCTGTTTTTGGGAAGACCAGTAAGGAGGGAATTGCAATAGTCAATGCGGGAGATGATTAGTGCATGAATTAAGGTTTTAGCAGTGTCTTGTGTGAGATATGTGCGGATTCTGGAAATGTTCTTTAGATGTATGTAACATGATTTAGATATAGAGTCAATGTGGGGAACAAAGGATAGGCGTGAATCAAGGATTACACCTAGGCAGCGAGCTTGTGGGGTGGGATTTATGGTCATGTTATCAACAGAGATAGAAATGTCAGGTATGCTCTTGTTGGCGGGTGGGAATATTATTAACTCTGTTTTAGAAAGATTAAGTTTGAGTTGACGAGAGGACATCCAAGATGAAATGGCAGAAAGACAGTCAGTTACACGGGACAACACAGATGTCGAGATATCAGGAGAGGATAGATAGATTTGGGTATCATCCGCATAGAGATGATACTGAAATCCAAAGGAACTTATTAGATTTCCAAGAGAAGCGGTATAGATAGAGAACAGCAGAGGACCTAGCACCGAGCCTTGTGGTACTCCAACTGATAGGGGAAGCGGAGCAGATGTGGCTCCAGAGAAATTAACAGTGAAAGAGCGATTAGAGAGGTAAGATGAGAACCAGGATAGAACTGTGTCTTGAAGACCTAGGGATTGCAGCGTTTGTATGAGAAGAGAGTGGTCAACTGTGTCAAATGCAGCCGAGAGATCAAGGAGAATTAGGAGAGAGTAATGGCGTTCAGTCTTAGCAGTGATCAGATCATTAACAACCTTGGTCAGCGCAGTCTCTGTGGAGTGTTGAGAACGAAAGCCTGACTGAAGAGGATCCAACAGGTTGTTTACGGAAAGAAAGCGTGTGAGGCGAGTGTAGGCAAGTCTCTCTAGAAGCTTGGAGGGGCAAGGGAGCTGAGAGATGGGACGGTAATTTGAGAGAGAGTTTGGGTCGGAGTTTTGTTTTTTTAGAATAGGAGTAATCACTGCATGCTTGTATAGTGATGGAAAGATGCCAGTAGAGAGTGAGAGATTACAGATTTGAGTTAGAGGTGAAATGAGCACAGAAGACAGGGATCTACCAATTTGCGAGGGAATAGGATCAAGAGGACAGGAGGTAGAGTAGGAAGATAAGAAGAGCGTAGAAATTTCCTCTTCATTTGTGGGGTCAAATGAAGAGAGGGTGTCAGAGGGTAGTGGGAAGGAAATGAGCTGATGGCTTGTTGAGGAAGAGGATACCATTTCTAGTCTGATCTTATCAATCTTGTCCTTGAAGTAGGTAGCAAGATCCTGAGCACTGATAGTAGATGGAGGGTTCGGGGTGGGAGGATTGAGAAGATGATTAAATGTATTGAAAAGGCGTTTGGGGTTAGAAGCCTGAGCATAGATAAGAGATTGAAAGTATGTTTGTTTTGCAGTGTCCAGAGCATTTCGATAGGAGTGGTAGACAGAAGTATATGTGAAGAAGTCATTAGAGCTTCGAGATTTACGCCAGTGACGTTCTGCTTTACGGGACAGTTTTTGAAGATTTCGTGTTGCTTTGGTGTGCCACGGTTGACATCGAAGTCGACGTGTAGTATGAAGTGTCGCTGGAGCCACTTGATCAAGGGCCGTTGCTAAGGTTAGGTGAAAATGAGGTACTGCCATCTCAGGGGATGAGAATGTAGAGATAGGGGAGAGAAGGTGTTGGAGAGAGGTGGAAAATTGTTGAAGATTAATAGAATTCAGATTTCTACGAGTATGAGGAGGCTTGGTTGAGTTAGACAGTAGAGAGGTTAGAGCAGTGGGGGTGAGAGTGTAGCTGATAAGGTGATGATCCGAGAGGGGGAAGGGTGTATTAATAAAGTTAGAAACTGAGCATAGTCTAGAGAAAACAAGATCAAGGCAGTGGCCATCCTTATGAGTAGATGATTCAATCCACTGGGAGAGGTCAAGTGAGGATGTTAGAGAGAGTAGTTTGGAAGCAGCTTTGGAAGGTGGGTTATCAATGGGGATGTTGAAGTCACCCATGATGATGGTGGGGATGTCTGAAGATAAGAAGTGAGGGAGCCATGCAGAGAAATCCTCAATAAATTGTTGGTGTGCTCCAGGGGGACGATAGATCACCGCAACACGTAGGGAGAATGGATTAAAAATGCGAATAGCATGTACTTCAAAAGATGTGAACGTGAGTGATGGGACATTTGGTAGAACTGTGTATGTGCACTGTGGGGAGAGAAGTAGTCCAACCCCACCTCCTTGTCTGCCTTCAGGTCTGGAGGTGTGGGTGAGATGGAGGCCACCATGTGAAAGTGCTGCAGGTGAGGCAGTGTCTGATTGCATGAGCCATGTTTCTGTTATTGCCAGAAGGTTGAGGTTTTTTGAGAGGAAGAGATCATGAACGGAGGTAAGTTTGTTACAAACAGATCGTGCATTCCAAAGGGCACATTTAAAGGACTTGGGAAGAGAGGGTAGACAGGTGATGTGTTTGAGGTTTGCTATAGAACGGTAGTGTTCTGATGTATGTGTGTGTGAGGAGTGTGGGGGACCTGGATTAGGTGATATATCACCAGCTAATAGAAGCAGAGTGAGCGAAAGATAGGCAAGGGGATTGTAAGATGTGTGGCCTTTTATTTTCTGGCGACAGGTGGAGGCTGTACTTGTTAGAGATAATAAATAGGACAACAGTTCATGGGTGTTAAATAGAGGTGAGTGGAGTAATGCAGGTGCAATATGAACAAATTTGTGTGTTGGTGGAGGGGTGAAAGATGACACAGTCCTAAAGATCATGCCATGAAATGAGACTAAGAAAAGCAATTTGTGAAACATTGTGAAAAAAGGGGTAAAAGCAAAAAGCAAGGATATTTTAAGAATTACCTCTTAGCAGTATTCCATATAAATAGACAAGTAGTGCAGAAATAGGCTGTGGCAGATGTTGCTTATTGCTGGGAGTTAAATCAAGTCAAATGTAGTCCAATGTTTGTCCAACTGTGTTGTCTAACTGTGCATTTTCGTCCACTTTGTGAGAAAATCCCACTTAGTGTAGAAATCACACACGTCTAACCCCACATACGTCTCCCCATAGAATGAAACTTTGTTTATTTTGTATTAAATTCGTTATTTTTGTACTTATTTTGTACCATGTCTCTCTCTTCTAGATTTTTTTATATTGTCTTTGGTTTTTATGCGGCTCTTGTTCTTAGATCATTATTTGTAAGAAATGTATCCAATGCATTTTTAAATTCTGTTAGTTAAATTCCAATTGCCACCTCATAAGGTACTGCAAGGAATTTCACAGCTTAACCATCCTTAAAATAAAGAACTACTCCTTGGCACGAAACGTTTGCTTATTGTGCCAAGGAGGATACATTTTTTATTGAGTATATTTTTACATATTATTTAGCTTATAACTATTATCATAGATTTGTAAGGCGCCACAATGCCCGGCAGCACCATACAATAGGGAAAACAGTACATACATAAAACAGAGACATACAAGGTAGACAAAATAAATGCATGAAAACAAAGGGTATGAAGGACCCTGCTCATTAGAGAGCTTACATTCAAAGTGGAAGAGGGCACAGGTGAAACCAGCGGAGAAAATGTGCCTCAAAGTGGAGAATGGGTCAGTTATGAGGTTGCATTAGTGTAAAATAGTGTTATCGGTGATAAGGTAACCTCTAATAAAAAGAGATGGGTTTTCAAACAGCATCTAAAGATTTGAAGGCTGTGGTAAAGTTGAGCATGGTAGGGAATTCCATAAGGGGGAGCAGCACAAGAGAAGTCTTGAAGGCAGGAGTGAGAGGTGGTTACCAGAGACGAAGGCGAAGGTCAGAGGCAGATCTAAGAGGGCGGGAGGAAGCGTATGTTGATATGAGATTTGAAATGTATGCAGGGGTACTGTTGTTGAGGGCTTTGTAGGTAAGGGTGATTAAATAGAATTTGATTTTGGAGGACACAGGAAGCCAGTGTAGGGATTTGCAAAGTGGTGCAGCAGATGTGGAGCGGTGAGAGAAGAAGATAAGTCTTGCATATAGGATGCATTGAAGTGTGGATATATGGGTGTCAGGAATGCCAGATAGCAGGAGGTTGCAATAGTCAAGACTGGAGAAGATGAGAGAATGTATAAGAGTTTTGGTAGCATGTTGAGTAAGAAAAGAGCATATTCTGGCAATGTTTTTAAGGTGGAGTCGACAGCACTGGAAGAGAGTATGGATGTGAGGAATAAAGCAGAGGGTGGAGTCAAGTGTGACAACAAGGCAGCAAGCTTGGGAGACTGAGGAAATTGTGGCATTGACAGTGAGGGAGATTCGAGGGCAGGTGTTGACTCTGGCAGGAGGGAAGATAATAAGCTCTGTTTTGGACATGCTAAGCTTTAGGTAGTGTTGGGACATCCATGTAGCAGAAAAAAGATGATTACATGAGATAGTACAGAAGGAGAGATGTCAGGGGAAGAGATATAGATTTGGGTATCATCAGCGTAGAGGTGGTATTGGAGGCCGAATAAGCGAATTAGTGCCCCAAGAAAAGAGTTGTGCAATGAAAAAGTAAAAGGCCAAGAGCAGAGCTTTGTGGGACCCCAACAGATAGTGAGAGTGGAGGGGAGGATGTTCCAGAGGTAGAAACACTAAAGGAGCGGTTCGGTAGGTAGGAAGTGAATCAGGAAATACCTGTGTCACAAAGGCCAATAGAGTGAAGGGTGTGTAGGAGAAGAGGGTGAGTATCAAAAGCATCAGAGATGTCCAAGGAAATGAGTATGGAGAAATTACCATTAGAGTTTGCAGTAAGTAGATCGTTATTAACTTTTGTGAGAGCAATTTCAGTGGAATGTTGGAGGCGGAAGCCTGATTGCCGAGAGTTGAGAATGGAATGAGAGGAAAGTGAGTCAGGCGTTTGTACACTAATCGCTTCAGTAGTTTGGAGGCAAAGGGGAGGAGAGAAATGGGGCGGTAGTTGGAGAGAGAAGCTGGATCGAGAATTGGTTTCTTTAGAATAGGTGAGATGAGGGCATGTTTAAAGGAGGATGGAAATGTGTCAGTGAAGAGAGACAGGTTGAAGAGGTGAGTTAAAGGTGGGCATGCAGTGGAGAAGTTAGGAGGGAATAGGGTCGAGTGGACAAGTTGTAGAGTGAGATGATAAAATGAGTGCAGAGAGTTCGTCTTCAGTTACTGGAGAGAATTAATTAAGGGTGGATTGGGGAGTGTAGGTAAAGGTGGGTAGAGAGAGTGGCGTGAGTGGAATTTGGCATGAGGAAATAACTTGTTGAATGGTGTCAATTTTGTCTTTGAAATAGGGGGCAAAATCATGGGCAGTGAGGGAGGAAGGAGGAGGTGCAGGTGGGCAGAGAAGTGAGTTGAATGTGGCGGAGAGAAGACGTAGGTTAAAAGACTGGGTGGATATAGAGATTTGAACAATGTTTGTTTGGCAATTGTAAGGGGCAGTTCTGTAAGATGAAAGGATGAATTTATAGTGGAGAAAATCGGGATAGGAATGAGATTTCCTCCAGTGACGCCATGCAGTACGGGAGCACTTTTGCAGGTAATGGATCTGTTTGTTGTGCCATGGGGTTTGGGTCGTCAGAGACTATATGTAGTAGCTGGAGCTGCATTGTCTAGGGCTGAAGTGAGTATTTTGTTGTAGAAAGAGGCAGCCTGATTAGGACAGGACAATGCAGTCATTGGAGAAAATAGAGAACTGGATTGGGTTAAGAGTACTTGGGTTTCGTTGTGTCCGTGTGGATTTGAGTGCGGGGGGGAGGGCTTGAGGTAAGGTGAGGCTGAAGGAAAGGAGATTGTGGTCAGAGTGTGGGAAGGCTAAATTGGAGAAACTAGAGGTGGAGCAGTAGAGGGAGAAGACAAGGTCAAGAGAGTGCCCATCACAGTGAGTGGGAGATGAGGTCCATTGGGAGAGACCAAAGGAGGAAGTAAGTGAAAGAAGTTTAGTGGCAGAAGAGACAGTGGGATTATCAATAGGAATGTTGAAATTGCCTAGTATGAGTGTAGGCAGGTCAAAGGATACGAAATAAGTGAGCCAGGCCGCAAAGTTGTCCAGTAATTGGAAACTGGACCTGGAGGGTAATAAATGACAGCAACACGAAGGTAGAGAGGATAAAATAGACGGATAGTGTGGACTTCAAAGGACGAGAATGAGAGGGAGGGTTCAGAGGATATGACTTGGAAGGTGCAGCTTGGAGAGAGTAGAATGCCTACTCCACCACCATGTCTGTATCTGGGTCTGGGAGTGTGACTGAGGGAGAGTCCCCCATAGGTGAGAGCTGCAGGGGATGTAGTGTCAGAGGAGGTGAGCCACGTTTCTGTAATAGCAAGGAGGTTGAGTGATTTAGAAATGAATAGGCCATTGATGGATGTAAGTTTGTTACAAACAGATCTGGCGTTCCATAGTGCACAGGAGAAGGGAAGAGAGGGTAGTAGAGATATGTGGATAAGGTTGAGGACTAGGATGATGGAGAAAGAAGAGGAGTTTGGAGAGCAGTATGATAACAGTAAATAAGAGAGATTGTAAATTGAGTAGGTGCATGATGGAGAGATGTGAATGAATCTGTATTAACTAGGGTAGGTAATCAGAGAATAGAAAGGAACAATTGATCCAAATTGTGTAGGACAATGAAAGAAGTGAAGGATACTTTTCCGCCCCCTGGCTGAGATTAATGGAGTAGGCAGTGTCTGCCGCTCTGACACAATGAGGTCCAGGAGGATCCTGACAGTTGGGTGCGGAGGGTCCAACAGTCAAACAGAGATGGTAACAGCAAACGCAATTGAGCTCAGTGAATAGCTGAACAGATGTTGAAACAGCAATAACAGTTGAGCTGTGTGGGTCCCACAGCTGGACAGAGATGGTAGTTCTGTAGATCCTAAAACAGCCTTGTTTTTCGGGAAGAAGTCTATTCTCGGCGCTGCTGTGACATTTGCCAACAGTATTTAGAAATGTATTTAGCGTTATATATGTGAGAATAAGGAAAAGTGGGAGCTTTGAGCCAGTGTACAGCTTACTCCAACTGCCGTCCGCATTAGCTCATCTCCTAAGGTACTTTAAACTGTGCCGCATATTCAAGATGTGGTCTCATACCATGTTTGCATTTCAGGTACTTATCCACCTTCCACCTTTTTATGAATCCCCAGGTTTTTATTTGCCATTGCAGCTGCTACTTGACACTGTGTGCTGCTCAGCACCCTGTTTACTATTATTATTTTTTATTTATATAGCACCAATTTACCCATTTACATCAGTCCCTGCCCAATCGAAACTTTGTCTACTTTCTCTATCAGAAGCCAATTAACCTACCAGTATGCTATGGACTATGGGGGAAACCGCGAAAACACGGAACATACGCAACACATAGTGCTCTGGTTGGAATCATACCCATGGCCCCAGCACAATGAGGCAACAACCAATTCTTTATCTGAACACATACATTTTTCCATACCTGACCAGCCTATTATGCAAAATAGTACAAATGCTTTTGCAAAATCGAAATATATCACACACGAATTGTGCTATCAAGATTCAGTTTAAATCTGACCTTCTCATAAAACAAATCCTATTTGTTAGGTTTTACCGGTCCTTCTACAGTATATTATATTACCAGTCCTTCCCTCAAATAATTACCCATGACTGAAGACAGGCTCACAGATCTCAATCCCACCTATTTTGTGCCATTGACCTGGTTATGAGGGACTAAGTAAATATAAGAGATACTGTTTCTATTTCTCTGAATGCTCCCTATTGACTAGAATTATCTGCTTTGTACTTGAAGAAATAATCTTAAATCCTCTAAAATCTGCTGTTTTATTCCACCTCATAAGTACAGAAATAATGTAATTAGATAAACTATTGTTAGAAAATTTATTGTTAACCCCAAATACTAAAGATTTCATGCTACTTACTATTTGAATTGTGCAGTTTCAGATTGGGTAAACCCTCTGTTTACATTTCTGCAGGCTTAATACCAAGTTTGTAGTACTTTTCAGACATTTACTTTTTACTACTATGTTGCTGCTTTAGTGAGTTTTACTAGCAAACATGTATTTCTTTTTGGAATGTAAGGCTCAAGGTCCATTAGTTCAAAACAAACTTTCCTGCTGAACACTTGAGAAAAGACAGATGCTCTGAAAATTAGGTGGGGTGACCCAAAGCCTCTTTCTCATGGCTCTGCTAGTTAACACCCACTGCAATCATTCTCCACAGCAATCAGCATTATTAATGTTGTGCTGTTACTTGTCACCCAGACAATAAACTTATATGCAAAAGAAGCCTCATTCCCCACCATCTGACACCATGGATAGACTTCCTATCTTAAGGGTTTATCTGTCAGGTTGTGATGGGATTTGTTATTTCAAACAAGTGTTTGGCTTGATTACAATCATGGTATAAACAATACAACTTCCCCTCTGCGATGCTTTGTATTTGAGGCAGTAGAGAGAAGCCAGGAAGGAGTCTTGTGCATCTTCACATACAATAAATGTACTGAAAATGTCTATAGAGAATCTAGGGACTTTTTAATACAAAAGCGAAACTCAATTCTCCTTTATGTTGAAATTAACACATCTTTAAATGCAATTGACTCGTATTTTCATTCATTCTGGATATTCCACATTGATAATCACCGAATCATTATAAGGGTTTTGTTTTAGAATTTTGGCAACTAAATTCTGTTGTCTGGTGATTTAGTGCACGTGGTGCAGAGTTGTTGCTTTCAGGAGCTAAAATTACACGTAAGGATTTTGAAGTATTCTAGAAAAGTAACATAAGCAGAAAGTGGAGGTAGAATCCTTGTGGTTTTAAACTAGAAATAAAAGTGTTGTTTTTTTTTTTTAATAGAATATAAAATGAGTGCACTGCTACTTTAAGGACCGATTAACGGCACTTTAATATTATGGATTTAGAAAGCACTGACCTCTTTCCCGGCATTGTAGAGATTTTGGAACATACAGGATATTATGAAAAATTATATGTATGATAATATATCCCTAGTTGTAAATTATTACGATGTTATAACTCCTCAAGGACTTCCTTGAGCATATAAAGACACAAAGCCTAAGGCCTAGGTGACTTTTAATATGTGTAATAATTTACAGTAGAGGGTACAACATAATACACCTTTTTTTTTTTACATATATTATTTATAGGTGAGTCTGTATAAGTTGTATATTATATATTGTTAACATTCACACAACATGGATACACAGAAGGAATGATAACACTGCTCCAAAAACCTTAAAATGTAAAATTGAGGGAACCTGTAAGTGAGACACAGTGAATGCGGGTTATAAAGCAGTTTTAGTTTTAGGTGGGAAAAGTGTTAACAGATTAAGGGGCAGATTCAATTCCCGCGTTGTTCTTTAGAACAATGCGGGCCGCACATTATTATTGTTACTACGGTAATTTTAACACAGATTTTTGTATGAGGCTCACAAAAATCAGCGTTGAAATTACCGTACTAACGGTAATAATGTACAGCAATTACCATAGCATGGCCACCCTAGGCTAATACGTCCGCAGCGCACCCCCCCCCCCCCCCCCCCACCGAATATATAGGTGTATAGGAACACTCCTGAATATGAATGTTCAGGTGTATTCTCCAACATTCAAATTTAGACAGATTGTGCCATTGTCTCTTACCTGTTCTTGCTCTTCTCTCTTGCAACTTTGTTATCCTCTCACTGGCTTCTGGAAAGTTGGCGTCCTTTTTTGAAAATGCAAAAATTTATTAGAATGCAAAATGTTAACAAACCCTGAATGATTAGGCCCTATAGTTAAAACAAAACACTCCATTATGGCCAGCTAAAAGTACCCCATTATACAGGCATGTATAAGCAATATCTGAATATTTGTAGTCAATCAAATACAATACTCTACCAGCCCCATCTCACTAATATTTAGTATTCTAGTGATTGCTGAGACCACAGAGAGCATCCATGTAACTGCCACAGAATCATGAGATTATGCCCCCCAAAGCTGCTCTATTTTTAAATACCCCCTGCAGCCATTTTCCTTAACCACCGCATGCAGCCATTTTTCTTACCTCCCACCCTGCATCCATCCCCCCTGCAGCTATTTTCCTTACCCCCACTCTGTAGCTATCCCCCCGTCACATCAAAACTCCCCCAGTCACATATATCAGCCCCCCTCCTCTGCCCTCCTTCACACATATCAACCTCTCTCCCTCCCTATAGATATGCATGGCAGTCCCTCCCCCTCCCTATAGATATGCATGGCAGTGCCCCCCCCCCTCTCCCTATAGATATGCATGGCAGTGCCCCCCCCCCTCTCCCTCCCTATAGATATGCATGGCAGTGCTCCCCCTCTCCCTCCCTATAGATATACATGGCAGTGCCCCCCCTCTCCCTCCCTATAGATATACATGGCAGTGCCCCCCCTCTCCCTCCCTGTAGATATACATGGCAGTGCCCCCCCTCCCTGTAGATATACATAGCAGTGCCCCCCCTCTCCCTCCCTATAGATATGCAGGGCAGTCCCCCCCTTCACTTACCTGTAGTTATGCTGGCCAGCGTCGCTTTTCAGCTCAGCAGACAGGAAGTGAAGACTTCCTGCTTCCTGTCTGCTGCACAGCAACAGGCAGCCTAGCGATTGGCTGCCTGTTGCCAACCACTGACCACCAATGCTTTGGATCGTCGAGTCCCCCACCCCCCCCCCCCCACGCGGCGACCCCCCCTCCCCCACCCCGGAAAAAAAAATGATTGAAAGAAAAAAAGAAAATGAATGGAAAAAAAATAAAAAATACACGCAGCGTCGCGCCCCCCGGGACCCAGCTCCCCAGGCTGCAGCCTGGTCAGCCTAGTGGTTGACCAGGCCCTGGTAGAAGTAGATTGCTTTATGCAGTAAGGATAATAAGGTAACTTTTAAGCAGAACCATTTAATGTGTCCATGCAGCCTTTTTCCCAACATCCCCTCAAACCTGTTTGGACTTTCTCAAATCATCAAATGAGAATATTCAGCTGTTATCAGTGGAGAATTACAGTAACTTAATCCAGTTGTGTGCACTGTAGGCTGGATATCTGACATCCAGGATCCTGCTCCCAACCATTAACAATTTTGGGGCTGATGTAGAGTTGAATTTTGATGCATCTTACAATTACAACTCTTTACAACTGTTGTGTCAGGACAGGAAAGCATATGCTGAGTACAGTAAAAGCGCCTTCACGTGGTTGAAACTTCGGGAGGCCAAGATGAATCCGCATTTATACCTGTCAGGAGACATATCTCTTACAGGTGCTGGAGGGCTGATGCATCGAGACTCTATGATGATGATCAGCAGCATTTACTAGCCATTTCTAATTGGTTAATCGCATATTGACCCACTCCCAGTCATAGTATTTAATTAAGGTGGCAGCTATATTATAATTGCGACTGTCTAATGACATTATTATAATGTTATTGATATTTCCATTTGGACTACTGCAGGAAAGGAGATTCCCATTTGAGGGCAAGACAACAGATATTTGCAATATACTTTATATGGTAAATGTGACTTTCGCATTAATAACTGTGTCCAAGCACTATTCTCTCTTGTGTATGACACTTTATTACATTATTATAATGTGTACAAGTAGGGGAATCTGACTTTACTGCTAACACTGTCAAGCCACATCTCAATGCTGTTGTGGAGTGTAAGTAAGCAAACTTGTTACAACTGATTGATATCTTGCACATCTGCTACTGACGTACAGCTGGATGCATCTTGAGCTGCGTCCAACTGAACATATTCATATAAATGTGCTTTTCCATGAGTGAGTCTTTTCCTGCTTACATTTGTCCAACTCTACATGAGCCCCGGTGTATAAATGTAGTATTCTATTATACAATAGTGAGATGCAATGTCTAGGTGGAGATTCAGAGGATGATGATAATTTGAAGGGAGAAATGTATGAGGTGTTACAATATAGATCGGCGATAAGCAACCTGATATATTTCAGGAGCCACATAGTGCACCCCCCTAAAATCCAGAAAGGCCACAATTTGCCCTTAATCTCAGTAATAAGTTAAAACAATATGTTGAAGGCATTTTAAATAAGTATTACCAGCTGTAGCAAACAAATAAACAAGAAGGAGCTTGGGGCCACATGTGTTGGCTTGGAGGGCCGCCTATTGCCCATCACTCATATAGATGTTACAAGAATGTTAATTGGAAAAATATTAAGGGATAGGGTGATTTTTTTCATTTATTCTATTGCGCATTAGAAAGGCGATGAAGGAAAATTTTGGCCCAAGATTTCTAAACTGAAAAGGGGAATCTAAAGAACAGTGGATGGATTATGGTTGTTAAAAGTTAAATGTTTATATTTTATATATAAACCAGAATGCTCTCATTTTGAAATGCACAAACTACCATTTTTACATTACAATATGACACACTATTATTAAAGATAATTTGGGAGTGCTTACATCTATCAGACTCCTTAGAATTACTTCATTGTGAACAATATGTTAATTTTAATATTTCAAACATGAATATTCCACCTTCTTACAAGGTACTAATATATATTAGTTCAGATATAGTTGCTTATGTAGACTGTTCATAAATTATATACTCCTCATTTGCAAAATCTGAGTGTATTTAACTGGAAATAATCTGTGTTGTTATGCCTCCTAGCAATTTAGATTCAATCTGGTGCTTATTTCTATGTTGCAAGTACAATGCTAATGCTCTGTGTCTCATTGAAAGGGAAAGTCTTTGTGAGATATTGTTATCTTAATGACATGCTTTGCAGAAGAATAGACATATTTAAACAGATCCAATGTTAGTTTTATCTCATATGTTGCCCCAAAATGTGGGCTATGCCACCATGAAATATTGTTTCTACAAGTTTATTAAACAAGATAAATATATTTTGTAAACAGTGAGCAAATACCAGACAACATCTTTGGCATATATAGTTTCAAATTGAAGCAGCAGGTTTTTTGTCTTGTTGTTTTTTTTAACAAACATTGAAATATGTAAAGGCCTCTTCGCTCTGTGTGTGTATATACGTATGTGTGTATATATGTGACTGTGTGTGTAAAATATATATATATATATATATATATATTATTTTTTTTATATATATAAAATATATCGTTGTTGGGGTTGGAGTGTATATAAGGTACATAGTGGCCGTCTGATGTCATCTTTAAACAGATATACAATAGGAGTTCCTGAATAAAATTAATTTTTTTGTGTATAAAAATACTAGTTGGGGTTCAGGACAAAAGGGGAGGGAGTGAAACAAGCAAGTAAAACAGGTCTTTATGTATGAAGCAATACTTGAAACAATAGTTTAGGATGATATACATATTCAATTGCACCATTACACATACGATCTAAACTATTTGTTATATTGGGCACTGCTATAGGGAAAAGTATAAGCCCTGGTAATTGCATCATTCAATATTGTATTATTATTATTATTATTATTATTATTTAAATGCTCTTTAGAATTCCAGAAAAGCACGTTTTCTCCGCAATGTAAACTTGCACTTTGGTCTCCTCAAAAATAAATTTTGATTGCCCAGCGCCATGAAAATAGATGTCAGAAATGACTACCAGATAATGAAAGTTTCATCTTTTCTTTAGCAGAGCTTTTTTCGTAACAAGTTCTCTTGAGACTCACACACAGTTTCTCTTAGATGTGGGGTATTTTCTCCTAATACACCAATGCTGGCTGTTATGTGCTCGGCTCTCCCCCTCCCTCACCCTCCCGTCTTGATCTCTTTCCAGATCCGCTGACCCAACACAACCTTTGCTCTACCTCCCAGCGCTGGGGTGAAGGCAGCCAGGGCAGGTGACTGATTATTACTGTCACTACAGCTAGCAGACAATATGAGATTACTTTAGCGGTTTCTCTTCCTCTTTTTCCTCCATTCTCTGCCTTTTCTTCCTTCCTCCCTGCCCCCACTACCGGCTTTCTCCTCTCACCCCTCCCCACAAGTACCACATGCAGATCTCTGAGAACCCATTTGCTAGGCTCTTGCAGGGTTGCACCCGGCAGCAGGGGGCTTTGTGTTAGACTTGTGTCTGTTTTGGTCCTAGTTAAACTGAGCAGTGCTGTCCTCAGGACAATCTTACTAATGTGCAGAGCTGCACACGTTATTGTAAGGTAGGAAACCTAAACCCTAGCATACTGTTTCATTGTTGTATTTGTGAAGTCAGTTATGTGGGTAGCCATAACACAGACCCTAATCAGTTTACACTGATATTCTATAAGGAACTGATCCCTTGTAATTACATTCTATGCTATTGAAATAAAACGTATATCATATTTGCATTGGAGAACTTATTTGACCATGGACAGTGTGCTTTTCGAGCTTTAGACTGTTACAAGTAAACTTCCAGTGACAGTGACCCATCACTGGTAACACAGAAGTAGCTTTTCTGAAGGTGGATGATAGTACAAATCTGATCATTCTCATTTCAACTTATCAAAAGACGAACTCCTCCTTAAGTGTTATAATTTTATATTAACACACGGAAACATAGAGTATTTTAGAACCTTTCATCCTAATTGTATGATAATTCTGCTTGTGTACAAATAGATACTTTCTGTAAATGACAATATTCTTTATATATAATTGCACTTTTTCATTCATTTGTTTTGATGGAGCAATTATTGTAGTATTCCACAAGAGTGATTATTTTTAGATGTCCATTTTATGCTATGAATTGTAAATTATTTTCATATGGTTTACATATACATATCTTATGACCAAGCATTCAATTTTATTAAGTTTTTTGTTTTAGCTTTGTGAACACGATGGGTCTGGACACTTTTTATTATGGTTTTTGTCTTGTTTCTTCTGCTTCAAAATGCACAGAAAACTGAGTAAAAAACAACAGCTGTGGCACAATACAAACGGTTTATTTTTTTGGTTTTGTTTTTGCATCTATTCTCAGCAAGCACAAAATGCAATAAAATACATAAAAATCGCACATTCATTTACAGCACTTGTTATGGATTTATGACACAAATACAAATAAGCTAATATGTCAAGTTTGAAGTAACAAAACTGTATGATGACCAGTAATGTTTAGACCTAACAATATTCAAATACTCAATTATTCAAATATTCCATCCGCCTGTAGCAATGGCAGAAAACATTCAGGACACAATCTTTTGTTAAGGTTCTGATGGCCGCATAAGTTGGTAATAGTGATGTCATGTCTACTAATGGTAAATCTACTGATAAGATGACTACACCATTAATTTATTTCATTATTTCTTATATTAATTAAAGAAGAAGATAATATATATCATTCCCCTGTGTTGTAGAATTGTCCCTTTGACTGATTTAAGTGTGTTGCATATGCAGTTTCAAAATGACTTCCATCTTTATAGGGATATTGTCAGAAACATAGAGCTGGGCATTTTAATAGCTTTTTTTTTACCTTAGTTAAATGCATAAGTCGTAAGATAAAAAATAGTGCTTCCCAACTGACCAAGCACCCCCGCTATTTTGTCACTGTCTTGTGTCCCTAACTAACTGTATTTATTAGAACCACTGGGGTGCTATGCAGGAGCTTGGTTGGCATTTGTGTTAGCCAATTACGTTCTGCTAACATATGGGTTTGTTATGACAAATGACATTCAATCTGCAAACAATCTGCTGCATTGCAACCCTACAGCCTGATGTATACTGGCAGCTGAGAGCACCACACAGTGACAAATTCAGCTCCATCCACGCATGAAAGTTTGGAAAGTATAGCAAATTTTCTTCCTTTTTTAAAAAACAACAAACCTTTGTAGTGCATCTCACTGAATCACATAGTGTTATTAAAATGTAAAGCTGCAACTTTTTTTTAAGGAATACTTAGTGTAAACTAATTATTAATGTGAGTGCTTTCCAGAAAGGTCTGACACTTTAAAGCAGCAACAATTAGGACAATTTAAATTTGGCTACTGTCGAAAGAACTCGAAAACGTCTCTAAATTTCCAGATAGGGGATCTTGTTATATATTTGGCGAGATATACAGGGTGGGGCATAAAGATCTCCCATATTTCGAGGGGGACACTGTGTGAGCTGTAGTGGGGTTAAAGAGGTTGGGTAGATTTAATGCCATAGGTTAGGCTCTGCTGTTTTAAGTACCCATCATGAATTGGGCGGTGAACATCGGGGCTTTGCTGTTCAAGCGTTTTATAAGAACAACCGTTCTGTGATAACAATGTAGAAAGCGTTCCGTACCAGTTTCGCGCTAGGTCGAAATGCATCTGTACCAGATCAGAAAACGATTTTGCTATGGATTTCTAATCTTTGGGCAACTGGATCCACACTGAAAGAAAGTCATCTGGTAGACCTAGGCCTAATAGAACGCCAGAAATGTGGAAGCAGTGATTCAGCAATCACCAACGCGTTCCGCTCATAAGCATGCCATGGCACTGGGGATTTCAAGTCGGAGTTTGAGGAGAATTTTACATGATGATTTTATAATTACATCCTTACAAAATTATGTTGGTTCAAGAATTAAGTGAGGGAGATTATGCCAAGCGCAGAGCCCTATGTAAGAAAATTCTTGAACAGGTTCCTGCTGCAGCCGTGAAATTCGCTGGGTGCATTTAAAAAGTCCTGGCAGCTGCTTTTTATAATCTTTAAATTCACGTATACATTATAAAACTTAATAGCAAATCAAAATGTCTATATCTGCTTTCGGGCTATGGCATATCTTTTATAATGCCGCAGGATTCCAAATACAGAACGGTGTTCTGAATTAAATGCCCCATAGACATTTATATTAAATATTAAATGCATTTTTTTCCTTCACCTGTGGACTTTACACTTTTCTTTTTATTACACCTTAGCTACAGTGTTCTAATCATAGAAAATTACTAGGAGACAGAAAAACTAGTGAGATAACATAGATGAATGGCTTGTTATGGTCTATATCATTTTACCCACTATGAATTAACATTATTGAGAAGGGTAATTTTTTTCTCTTTACAAATAGTGACCTTGCTTTTATTGTAATGACTAATGGTGTGTATATATAAGGGGATCTACATTTGTGTAACTTGAGAAAGGCCTATGCAATTAAATATTAAACAGGAAAGTGGCGTCTGTGATGCTGTGTATGTAGACATGTAAAATGTGAAACGTGAGCACACTTTTTTTAAGTTAAAAAAGAAACTGAAGTTGGAGAAATAGGAAACACAAGAAAAGTATTTTTTGCAGGTAGTGTATATATACCATGAAATTCTGGCACCAGGTCGTCTGATGTTATTTCAATGCTTTAATACATTTTGTTTTATCCACTACATACCACACATCGCAAAAACACGAAAATGATTCTTCACTGTTCATTTTGGAACTGGAGGGAGCTGGGATTAAAATCCCTTTCTGATCACATAAGCACAACACACTGTGGTACTGCTCTGCACTGACATTACTGGGGTCAGCGGGAACTCCCAGTGCTGGAGTCACTGTGGTTGCATGACTGTGTCTGAGACTTCTAAAGACCCCATGCAGCTCTCCCTTAGGGCTTCTTAGTGGTAGATAATGTGTTATGTGTGCAAACATAGACATAAATGTCACTGACATATAACACTATGCTACAGCATGTTAGCACATTCACTAGACATGGTTATGTACAGGTAGTGGTCCAAGACAACTAATGGTTGGAGACATTGTCATCCTGGAATACACAAATAAATGCTGCAGCATAAGTAGCACTTAGCAAATTTGCCATGTAAGAGAACAACTGCAAACCATGCCATCCAATTACAAAACCACAAGAACCCTCCACAAGAAACAAGCACTCAGGGCTGTAATGTTTTTTGGATTTGCGCCACTTGTGCTCTAGTCCGTTTGTTGAGATCGTCATCATCATTTATTTATATAGCGCCACTAATTCTGCAGCGCTGTACAGAGAACTCATTCACATCAGTCCCTGCCCCATTGGAGCTTACAGGCTAAATTCCCTAACATACACAGACAGACACACAGACTAGGGTCAATTTTTTAGCAGCCAATTAATCTACCAGTATGTTTTTGGAGTGTGGGAGGAAACCAGAGCACCCGGAGAAAACCCACGCAAACACAGGGAGAACATAAAACTCCTCACAGATAAGCCCATGGTCGGAAATCGAACTCATGACCCCAGTGCTGTGAGGCAGAAGTGCTAACCACTAGGCCACTGTGCTGCCCCCAACATGATGAGGGTTACTTCTGACCATAGCAACTCCACTGCTTGGTAGTCTATTGCTTGTGCATTTTGCACCACTGAACTCAAACTTGCACTGTAAGGTGTGTTGAGTTATTTATGCACAGTAACTTGACTTTAATATCCTGCTCTGTGGAGTTTGTGCTTCCGTCCACTGTTGCTGCTGCTGCTGATTTTTGTTTATCCTCATAGCTAACATCACCTAAGACATCGTTGCTCATGAAACATTCCTGGCAAACACCCCACCAATTACCCCTCTTTCAAAGACTCCTCTAGTAGCCATGTTAACCATAATCATTTACAACCAGGACAGTCCAGCATTTTTATACGTAACCCTGAATATTTTGGTATGTTTTTTTTGCCTAATCAGCATCCGCAGCCAAACCTGTGTGGAAGACAATGCTTTTAATATTGTGCCCCTCATTTACCCAGGTGTTTCCCTGTTTTTGTGCACTACCTGCATGTCATATAAATTAATGCCGTTATTTTTCCATTTTATTGAGCATAAAATGATCAGTCTACCTGTATGTATAATTGTTATTCTGGTCATAGATTTTGTTACTATGGTAAATCTGTTACAGGGCTCTTTTTTTTTTTTGTGACAGCCAATCATTATGTATCTCATCGTGTAATCTGATTGGAAGCCCTGTGACCCTTACTGCAACACTTTCTCTGGTTTTATAATCCCAAATTATCACCTTGATGCAACCTTAGTTAATTTAGTGGGGCTTGATGCAACATGTTGAAATAGAAATATGTTATTTTTGATTTTCAACATGTTCAGTGGTTTTTAAATCTGTCCTCCAGCATCTGACTGATCAAAGCTAAATAGGGATTACATAATTGAGTTGGAAAAATATAACAATTTAAAAAAATGAGCGACTTTTAATTATCTCCTTCTTATGTGAATTCTATTTTATGCTTTTGAATCCTTTGCAGTTTCTGTTTCAAAGAACACAAGTGCCTCAACATCACCTGTAAAGGGTATCAGACGTTCCATGCAGTGTCCCCAGATGCCTGTGTTGGCACAGAAGGGTAGGAAACCCATGCGGGACAAGCCCCTTGAACAAGCTTCCACTCCATTGAGAAAAGGCAAGCGTCCAAAAAACACCACATTGGAAAGAAATGTGCTAAATAGTGATAACCTTAAAACAAGACCGAAGGGACTAAAGCCAGGAAGAAAGGTGATTAGTTCTCTTTGTTTTTCTATTGTTGTTCACTAGGAAACAAAATTTCTGCTGGATTTATTCTGGTCTTGCCTTTTTTTCTGGTTAGTGAAAGCATGCACTTCAGAGAGAGGCAGTCATCTGCAGCTCTCCAGCTGTTCCTGAACTTGAATTCTCATTGTCCATTCAGTAAATTGTTTTGGACATGGGGCAGATGGCATTAGATGCAAAATGTGCACTTTATAACTAGAATTTTTATGACATAGGTGTTTACTGAAAAATAAATGTATGCACATCAAATGTAACCCTGAATACTAAATTAGCAACATACTTTCTGTGAAACAGTGTCACAAAATTTTTGTTCTACATGTTAAGATGAGGCTTTTCCAGGCAAATTTACGTTTCTCGAGGTTATGCTGCTTTTAGTACAAGAAAATGTCCTGTTGATTCTAGATATTGCAGATTGGTGGTGAGTGCTACTGCCAAGTCTGTTTGCAAGTATTCCTATATCCTCCTTCTTTATGGAGTCACTCAAGTTTTCTCATGCAAGGTGTAAACTGCCATATTTTTTGGATAGGTCTTAATGGGGCATTTCATGGATATAAACTTGGGAGAATGTCTGATCAGTTAGGGTAGGTAGCTTAATAGAAGAGATGTAGGCTAGAAAAGTTTTGTAGGCACTAGTTGGTAGAGCTTAATGAGATTTAAGGCGTGTGGGAGGGCAGGTAAGGTGCAGATCTTTACTTGTGGATCAGCATTTTAAAGAGGATATGTGAGATGGTGGGCTTTGTACATAAGGGATAGGCTTTACATTTTAATTTTGGACACTATAGGGAGCCGGTGCAGGCACTTGCACACGGGGGAAGTACCTGGAGGTGTGACGAAGTCAGGCAGTGGTATTGAGGACAAGGTGCAGAGGAACTAGACCTTTCTGCAGAAGGATGACTAAGATGAGGTTACAATAATCAGACAGTGTCATAGAAATATCAGTGGAAGCGAGGAAAAGAAGAGACTCTGTTTTATCCAGCTTAGCTCCAGATGTCTACACCTTTAGTGGACAAGCAATCTGTCATTGTAAACAAAACAGTGCACTTGGGTATTATGTGCATACAGGTGATACTGATATTAATTTGAGAATGTTGGCATGCCCACATATGCAATGTTTTTTCTGTTACAAATATATTAAATGAGATATGATCAATTACCACTACATATGTAATGCACAAAATATCTTAATAGAAAATAACGTACAGAATTTTATTGATTAAAAGTGAAAACAATTTTTATTGCTATGTGTGTGGGTAATTTGAACAAATCATAATTAACTGATTGCTTACCTGCAACTCTACCAAGTTGGCCTGATTTAGATTATTCTGTGTGTGTACAAATCAATTAATGAATAGATTGTTTGTGAAAGATGTTTTGTTTAATTATGAAAAAGTCCAAGAAAATGGGGGTTTGTCGGGATCGATCAATATTGTGAAAGGCTGTGTTAGGTTCCAGGATTAGATAGTCCCTTGGACTTACAGACTAGGGCAACAGAGATGGATCTGCTGATTAGTAGTGAAAACCGGGTGAAGATACTGGGAACAGTGTAAAGTTCGCTATATATGCTGTGATTTGAACGGCCAATTTGCTATTTGAGCTTTGGTGGCAAAACGGCAAACAATCCAGATCAACATCTGACCACATCTTATGACTATACCATGTGATCGGATCTGCCCATGCATGGTAGGTACAGACAGGAGATTTAGCAAATTTCAGTTACAGTCTTAGGAGTAGATTCAATTCCCTGTGTTGTTCTTTAGAAAAACGCGGGGTGCGTATTATTATCGTTACTATGGTAATTTCAACACAGATTTTTTCTTGCGGCTCACAGAGCCTCGAGCAAAAATCAGCGTTGAAATTACAGTAGTAGCGTTAATAATGCGCAGCTATTACCGTAGTAACAATAATTGTTCTGTGCGGGCCGCGCACTATTATTGTCACTACGGTAATTATTATGGCAGAATTATAGTTGACAATAAGCCATCTTTCAGACAATGTAGGTTGAACTAGAAGTTTTCACTATCACCTTATGTTCATTTGTTTAATAATCAAAGCTGCACCCATTCAATCAATTTTACAATGTTTCTTCCTTCCCTTGCCAAGATCCCAGGAGCTGCTCTGTATTTCCTGGGCTCCTTTGCTTCTGAGTAGTGACTGGGAGGACCAATCATAAGCTGCAATCTTTCTATATGTTTTCACGACTGTGAAAAGAACCGGAGGGTCCACAGCGGAACATGGCTGCATGGAGCAGCTCCTGGGGCTCTGGCTAGGGTTGGGTAGAAGCGAAGTAAAATGTACTCTAAATGATCATATTGTAGGCTTAATATATAATATAATATTGCATGTACTGTGAACTTTTTCTGTTTTCCAGAAAGAACTCCTGCAGTTGCATTCAACTCTACCTCCAGAAAACCATGATGGAGACAACAGTAAATCTCAGATGATAACAGATGGTGTTAATATTTTAAATTCTTCAATGACTGTGATTTCTACAGGTAACCAAAACTATGTCTGTTTTATACTTAGGGGCATATTTACTAAACTTCGGGTTTGAAAAAGTGGTGATGTTGCCTATAGCAGATTCTAGTTAACATTTATTTAGTACATTCTACAAAATGACAGCTAGAATCTGATTGGTTGCTATAGACAACATCTCCACTTTTTCAAACCCGCAGTTTAGTAAATATACCCCTTAAACTTGAAAAACACATAAAATATAACATAAGGGATAATAAAATCGCACTGCATCATATGCGTATGTGAAGTTATGCTATGATTGACATTGATCATGTATTGGCAAATGACAAACGTCTGGTGTTAATGGAATATTGTCTGGGTTACAATAATATTAGCACTCTTTACATTCTTCCTTTAAGTGGATACATGCAAAAAAACATGCTTTAATGGCTCATTAGATACTTGGAATCTTGGTATGTACAGTATAATATAAAGTGTTCGCAATCTGTAGTTGACTTACTCATCCCAAATAAAATAAAACTGTACTCTGATTGTGTCACAAAGGCAAAATTAATTGCAGAAAACACATACCAGACCCATATTAGTGATTACAGAGTCCAACTGATTTCACAGAACAAGGCTGCTTTTGTCAAGGTTAAAATCACAATGAGATTTGCAAACTTTAAATAGTAAATATCTGGCTAGCAGCATGCTTGTGCATGTAACAACTAGTGAAACGTAACCGTTTAGAACAAAATCATATTTTTAAACATTATTACTCATTTTAAAAGTTTGTGAGTAATCTGATTTTATAAGAAGTTAACATATTGACCTAC